>NC_136905.1:32285483-32785345 GCF_949606895.1 Notothenia rossii
GGGTGTACCGAAGGAGTAATGTGGGAGCACAGCTTAACAACATTATAGGATATTTTATTTCAGCACAGAACAAGCACTGTTTGACTTAAGCCACTTGTTGAAATGCAAAGATTGAAACTGATTTTAGCATGACTGGGCCAAATGCATATTAGGAGCTTTCACACCGCAGTACTTTTCCCACAAAGGTTCATCAGAACTTAGTTCATGAGAACTCTTTAGTTCTCATGAACTAAGTACAGATCGCGTTCACACCGGAATAAATCCCTGAGGGAGGATTAGGCAAATGAAGCCGCTGACGTCACTTCTTCTTCTTTTGCTTTGGGTTTACTGGCAGGCCGCAAAAAACTTCACGGCGTATACTGCCGCCCAAAATCCCCGGAGTTGGGGACTGGCTTCAGTAGAAGCTGCTGGGACTCCCAGCAGCTTCTACTGAAGCCTTCCGAGTAAATCGCCAGAACGCCGACCACCTCCTCATCTCCACCGCTCCCATGTTTTCTTTTGTGTTACCATAAGTTAGTCTCTCTGCGTTTCATTGTTCCATTACCTCAGGCCTGGACTATTGTAACGGACTCCTGTCCGGGGTTCCCAGCAAAACCCTGAAATGGCTCCAGTACATACAGAACTCAGCTGCCAGGGTTCTCACACGCTCCAAGCCCTGGCAGCACATCACCCCCACTCTCTTCAACCTCCACTGGCTCCCAGTCAAGTCCTGCATCACTTACAAACTCCTCCTCCTCACCTACAAGTCCCTCCATGCCCTCTCCCCTCAGTCCCTCACAGATCTCCTCCACCCTTACATCCAGTCCCGCACCCTTCGATCCTCAGACTCCGGCCTGCTCTCCATTCCCCATTCACGCCTCCGCACCTTTGGAAACCGTGCCTTCAGTGTCGCTGCCCCCACCCTCTGGAACTCCCTCTCTGCAGAAATCCGCAATGCCCCTTCTCTCAACATCTTCAAATCAACCCTTAAAACTCATCTGTTCAACATCGCCTTCCAACAATAACTCACTCCCCCCCCCACTTACACTTCCATTTATGCCCCCTGTTTTATGTTTAAGTTTTTTATGTTTTATGTCTTGTCCATATGTTTTTCTGTAAAGTGACCTTGAGTTTATGAAAGGCGCTATATCAATTGAAGTTATTATTATTATTATTATTATTATTAGTATTATTATTAATGCGAGGATAATAAAATGGCGGCTTCACAAAACGTTTTGGGAGTTTTAAGGGGCGTGGTTTGAATTCCGCCCAGCCAATCAGACATAGGAACCTTTTTCTCCCACGAAAGTCCCTGCTCTCTTGCAGGGACGGAAAAGGGGGTAAAAAGGTTCTCATCAACTAATTTTAGTTCAGACTCTTTTTGGTGTGAACGCGACATTTCGGAACAATATCGGAACTAAAGTGGGAAAAGTACTGCAGTGTGAAAGGGCCTATCACAGATTACTCTCTTTTGTCGTTTGAAAACAGAGTGATGCCAGTGATAGTGAATTCAAATTGTTCTGAATAAGGCATTCATGTGAAATGGGTATAACTAAAACTGAAAATTCAGATCGACATTTCTTTCCTTCTGACAAACTTAACCAATTCACAGTTCTTCTCAGAGCTGCCATATCATCATGGAGGGTCTGTAACTGATTTCTTGTCTATCAGAGCTGCAGTCAGATGCTAACTCCACTCAGAGCTACCTAGCGCCCTGCAGCCCCTTCCTGACTCTGTGGTGATAAAACACCCTCAAACCATCGTTGAAAACGCTGTGTCAACAACCCTTCGCCCACCTGCCCCCCCTGAATCCACACCGCTGTCAATCAGCTGTCACCACCGTCATCACAAACAGAACTCACTCTTTGGGTTTATCTTCAGTCCCACTCAGAGTCCCCCTCATGGGAGGGAAGCGATTGGAGAAACATGGTGACAGATGCGAAATGTGTTGAAGCAGAACAGTGAAGAGAAAAAGAGGCAGGAAGAAAGAATTTAAAACACCTAGATACAGTCAGTCATAATACACCCACACACCCACACAGCAGACTTATCAAACCAGGTCACTGAAAAACATCTACGTCATCATGGTGCACAACCAGGGAAAAAAGAATTTGATCCGTTTTGTGAAGCAAAGAAATCATGTGGTAGACTCATCTTTCAATCTCTCTATTCCTGCCTCTATTTATCTCCCTCCCTGCTCCTGTATGTCATTCGATGTCTGAAAATAATACAAAAACCATGTCATTTGTTAATCTTAGCGATCTGAATTAGATTAGGTGAAACGCACTGCTCTGTTTGCGCTGGGGGATACAGTAGATGTCAGCTCGTAATAAACCTAGCAATGTAATTCTTTCTTAGGCAGAGGACTCAGTGGACCGAGTCGACGCTCGACCTCCAGCCAATCGTAGCGATCACATGATGATGGCGTTAAACCCAAGAGTTGGCTTGCTTTCAGAACCCAGAATCCCTTGCAGCAGGGTCATACACTGTGCGGTCTATGCACATGCAGCAGAGTGTAAGAGCAGCAGATCGGCCCAGACAAAGCAGGTCATGATAATGCTACATCATCATTTGGATATTGGGAATTGTAGCTAAACTGTCGGGATGCTGCAGGATTTCAACCCGGTTTGATTGTACCAGGTAACGGGGGAATCTAATGTGATTTTTCACTCTGAGGGGCGTCCTGCATACACAGAGGCCGACTGACTTAGTCTAAGAAGGGAGAGTAACGCTGCATTCGTAAATGGACGCTTAGAGGCATTTGTACCTCTTCTCCTCTCTTCTTCTCTGATTGCTATCGGGTTGAGACATGCACATTCAGCTTGTTTTTCTTTCTTTCTGGTTATCTCATTTCAATAGAGACCATTCTAGGATGTATTGTTGTCATTAGTGGGCCAGCTTTGCTCTTAGAGGAGAGCTCTGCAACACAGCGCCACTCATTTGTTCTCATTTGACTTCTCTCCATTATCCGCAAAGTAGAGGTGGCACTATACCCACGGGGGCAGCGTTGCATTTTCACCTTGATTGCTTTTGGCTTTCTTATTTAACATGTTCCGTGAGAAGCAGCCGAGGCAGAGTGGACGGAGCTGCTGCAGGACCACACTGACTGCTTCTGTCTGCAGACCATTCAAAGCCTTCTAGAAATAAAACAAGGACCGTTTTTAGTGCATGAGCAGAGAGGATTGGAGATACAACAAGGGCCTGGCTCTAGGCTGTGAGACAAAACTGGTGCTAGGTAGTTTGGATCAGACCGGCTCTAGCGTGGAGAAGCAAGGCAGAGATTTGAGCTACAGCCCAAGATCGGACGTTTCCTTTCAGTAAGGCTGATTGTTTCTCATTGTTTAGGCTGCAGTTTGGATGTTGAATGTCTGATAATACAATGTGGTTTAATTGTTTATTTAATGGTCTAACAATTAAAGCTGCAGGAAAATTAAGGTTGTGCATTTTGCTATTACATCTACAGTTAATTCCTAAAAGTGCACTAGCTGTCTTTGCCTCAGGGATAACTGAAAGCTTAATGGTTAAGGTTTTTTGTTACAATCAAGTGCATTTAACTTCCTTTTTGAATAAACATGATGCCCCTGTCAATGACTGTGAACAATAGTTGCTCAATGCTTTTGAGTTTAAAGGCTGAAGTGTTCACACTTTAAAGTAAATTGATCACTAGTTTGTGTGCTGCTGATGCTGTGTATATACAGTATATATGTTTGAAAACATCCTTTTTTAAATTGTAAACCCACATCAAATGTGAATTACTTGCTACCTGCTTGATGTGAGGCTTTTCTTTCATAGCTTTGATAGCTCAGGCAGTGCTACACACATATTATCACATACAGTATAGAGTGAAACAATTGAGTCCATTTGCAGCCTGGGATCTGGGCTCTGACTGGGGATGCTTTCTGATCACATACAAACATCATTTTACCAACTCGTTTTTATGTCGTAAAAATAACAGCATAAAGGTTTTATCATGGCAAGCATGTCAGTTCACTTCTAATCTTTTAGGGTCACTCTTTTTAATCTTCCTGGGCCATAGTGTAATCCCATGATTTTTGAGCCACAGATTTGATACATTATGCTGCTTTTGATAAGGAGAGTGTACTTTAAAAATATGATTTTAATATTAGAATTTAGACGCGCCGGCGGTGTACAAGGCTTTGCTGAAAGCATAAACAGAAAGCATGTTTACACAGCATTAGTATGTCTGTGTGTTTGAATGAAGGTTTGCCACCCCGCACCACCGAGAGGCTTTATACACTCTTTTGCTTTTGCATGTAAACCAATGGTGCTCTTTCTGACTTAGATATCAGGATCTATAGCCAATAGACCCAAACGAATATAAATGCGATGTGTATTCTTTTAAATGCACACTAGCATGGTAACACAATATACTGCTTTGATATTCCGGATTAAGCTTATTAGCATTGTAGCACTTTACCATTAGACGTGGGATAAGCCAATATTACAAAAGTTTTAGGAGTGTTTTTGAAAATATACAGAACCCATTGAGAACATGCGTCTTAATTGTTTTTAACTGCTTTTGGCCATCTCCGTGCAAACAAACTAGGCAACGATGAATGAAGTCAGTGTCAAAAGTGCATGTATATATAAGAGTCCAGCTATAGTGATACTGTAAATTCAGGGTCTCTATCCCTGAATTGAATCTTATTTTCATCACCAACCAAATGAGGCCTCCTGCTTCATACGCTGTCACACCAGAGGATCTCTTTAGTTGGCTGAGAACAGGAAACCAGCAGTAACGGGAGCTGCTGTTGTACCCTCGGCGGGAATGTTCGGAATGGTGCAGCAGAAAGCATTCTCCTGTATTCCCACACTGCACCGCACAGACAGCGAACATGCCTCTCTATTGTCGGCCTGTTAGGATGATTCACTGCTGGTGGATTTTCTGCACGCTGCGCTGCGACTCAGCACCATGTCTGTAGTGACATCACGCACACATCTTGCTATATAAGGGACTCTGATGGAGGAAGCACGTCTCTGTGTGCGCTTCGTGACTCAATTGCTGCAGCAGCCAGGCTTCTGTGCAGCATCTCAGGCATCACAATCCTATGCTGTCCCATCCTTGAGCCTGACAAGCTTGGCTGAATGCAACACGCACACCAGCTGCATGTCTAGCTGTGGGTCATAGTTTACTGGCATCGTCCCCGCTTCCTTTTTTCACACTTCTTCTAATTCACATACGTGGTCAATTATTTCCCCCCTCTTTCCCTTTCCACATTTCTTCTCTCCCCTCTCTGTCTCTGCCTGTGTCACTGAGGATGAAATGCAAATCTAAGATCAGCAGAGTGTGTTACGGCAGAGCTCCGAGGTATCTGCAGAGAGGCTATTACAGTAGCAGTGGCAGCTGGAGCAATGGGGGAATAATGCACGGTACAAAATGTAGTCCTGCGCCAAGGCTGGTTCAGCGTTAGCATCATGATGCAAAGGCTGATAGGGAGTGCGGTTTGTGGCTTACTTGCTCGCTGCCTTCGACATTCCGAGAGGAAGGACATGCAGACTTAACGGGAGCATGGGAATGTGATACGAGTGTCACCAGGAGTTAGAGCCCTTTAAAGGGCAGTTTGTTCATGTTTGTTGTAATTGCCATGTGCATGTTCTATGTGCATTGTGGGTTGAGGGTGTACGATTTCAAGACACAGGAAACATTAGCCCGAAGCCCTGAGGACATTCCGAGAGCCAAAGTGAAGCATTTCTTAGGCAGCCAGTACTGAAAAAAACACACAGCTACACACATAAAGGTATGCACAACTGAAGACATGCGAACATACACTCTTCCATCATCATCAAGTCACTATAAGAAGAGATTTCACATGCTCATCACACTGCCCCTCCCCCCCACTCCCCACTATCTCCCATCCAAGTCACAGCCTATCATTTCTGCTTCTGCTTCACTTTGAATTTGTGAATGAAGTGCTGCTCAGTTAGTGTCCAGGAGCAGGTCATGAATAATGCAGCGACCCTCGTGTGTTTCACTAGCGAAGCAGCGTTTGTGCACTAAAGTGATAGCACACATTTAATTTGATGTGAAGCAGAAAGAGAGGTCTTCATCACACATACTTCAAATGGCCTTTTAGTCTCTCTCTGCCTTTGTTGTAAATGAGGATGTGTTCATTAAAGTCCACATTAGCCATTCCTCTTGTTTTGCTTGTGTTTGTATTTCCAGTGCATCACCAGTGCTAAGATTTGTCTTTGTACTGCTTTTGCAAGAGATGACATTGTGCAATCAGTTAGTGGCTTATACTGTCCATCATTGATCTTGAGTTGCTGTTGATCAAGTAATGTACATTGCATTTGGCATCTCCACATCGTTCAGGTGTGGTGTCTATCCTCTCAGAGAAGATTCTTTGGAAAAACATTTTTTATACCAGAAATGTAAAATGGCATTACAAATACTTGTATTAACCTGCTATTACGTGACTCTGGTTTATTTTTGTTTGGAATGGAGGAAATTATCAAAGTTGCAAAAAGAATGGCATCTGAAAGGGATGAACTAGACTCCAAACCAAAGTCCCAGCAGCAGTCACCAGTTCTTACTTCACATCCCAGCCCACATCCATCTCATAAAGTTGTTATGGCAAACTGGTTAGCATGCAGTTGCTCATTTAGTCGCCCAAATGACATGGAGCAAGATAAGCTTAGTTTAATACACTTGGCAAAGTACGTCCAATAATCACTTTGCTTTTATCTCAGGTTTGGTCCCCTCCAACTTCTGATGACATTTTTTTCTCTTAACCCTTAGATGCATAAGTGGGTCTTTTTAGACCCGGTGAGGTGGTGTTCTTAGAGTATCTTTGTAATTACATTTTATTATCATTTCATATTCCAGCTATTCCTCCAAAAACATGTTTTGGATATCATGCCATTCTAAAGTGATTTTTCTTAACCAAAATGACAAAAATGGCATAAAAACACATATTATTCTAATACGGGTCCTTTTTGACCCACTTATGGAAGAGTGTGGGTCCAGTCACTCGTGCATCCAAGGGTAAGCATCTAAATGTCCCATCATGTTCACTATGTGACTACTTCGTCTGAAAGTAGCATACAGTACGTTTATTAGATCTTTTTTGCAGAAAATCGTTGATTGTTAATAATAATTATTACCATCAATACTTTCTTTTTATGTATAAATAGTATTCCGCCTCTGTGTAACATCCCATATTTTAACATTTGTTCATGAACTTTACATTGTGCTCATAGATCATCGTAGATTCGTCTCTCCTTAAAACTTGCACTTTATTTTAGGGAGATTATTCAGTGTTTGAAATATAATTCAACACAGAAAACACAAAAATACTCTTTACCCCATGTGCCTTAGCAGAGTGCTGATGTACATTCATTATACTCTGGCTAACGTGGTCTTTGATACAGTAGACAGGGACCAACCCTCCCTGCTTCAGTAAATTAGCCAATCACGAGTGAGGAGTCCGTACCTTGGCCACTGAGCAAGGCTGGCAGCAGTGATTTATGAAGCCCTTTGAAATGTATGGTAACTTGTCACGTACAAAATTAAAGGAATGCTTCACAGAGCATTTTTTTCCTCACTAAAATGACATTATTATTTTGGGGGGAAAAGTGGAAGAAATGTAGGAGAAAAGTGGCTTATGAATAATTGATTTTCAACAAAAGAATAAATGCATTAATGCACAGGCTTTTCACCCACCTCCCGGCTGCCTTCCTTTCAGACAATGATTAAATGATTGATAGCTAATTTTAAGAAATATGGGGCTCCTGACTGTAACCATACTTGAAGATATCCATCTTTTATTTTCACCTAATGTCCAATATAACTGTGCTTATTTTAAGATGATACTTCTCTTCAGTCTGTTATATCTTCTTAAGACCCGGCCACATGAGCATTTTCAGCATTTTTGAAAGTAGTTTGAGTTTAATGGTGTTAGTCTTCCCCTCTCATATGTGTGTTTCTTAAGTTCTGAGTGACATAAGGTGTTTTTACCTTGATGAAAACGGTGGCTAAATATATAAATGCACCTCTATAGTTCACACATTTAGACAGAACTAATGTCTTCTTGTCTCTTTCTTCGTCATGTCCATTGAACTGTGTACACAGACACAATCTGTGAAACTCTCAATCATTTATCAATGCGATACTTGCAGTACACTGTCTGCTTCATAATTGTTCTGCCTAAGCACACACACACACACACACACACACACACACACACACACACACACACACACACACACACACACACACACACACACACACACACACACACACACACACACACACACACACACACACACACACACACACACACACACACACACACACACACACACACACACACACACACACACACACACACACACACACACACACACACACACACACACAAACACACACACACACACACAAACACACACACACACACACACATCATTGAGTGATCAGATGAAATATGAAAGATTGCCTATTGCATTAAAAGTCAACCATTAGATACCACATTGTCTTTGTGAAGACTGTGTATCCTTCCTTATATAATTAGAAGCTTACATGCCACTTGATTTGGTTCAGCTCAGCAAACATGTTACTTGTAAAATCTTGACGTGCCAATTGCTTTTGAAGTGTGCCAGAAGGAGAGCATCAGTCAGCCATGTTATAGAGTACATAGAATCTCGCAGTGAGAAAAGGGGAGTGCTGCTGCATACTTCTGCTTAGTTCTATTTCTCTCTTTCTGTTGTGTGTGTGTGTGTGTGTGTGTGTGTGGGTGTGTGTGTGTGTGTGTGTGTGTGTGTGTGTGTGTGTGTGTGTGTGTGTGTGTGTGTGTGTGTGTGTGTGTGTGTGTGTGTGTGTGTGTGTGTGTGTGTGTGTGTGTGTGTGTGTGTGTGTGTGTGTGTGTGTGTGTGTGTGTGTGTGTGTGAGAGACAGAGACAGAGACAGAGACAGAGACAGAGCAGGCTTTCATCAGGTTTTGACAGAGACTGAGGCCTACAGAGTGCAGTGCAAAGTAAAGTGAAGCTACAGACTGAAGTGTGATGAAGCACCGTAAGGCTAACGTCTGACTGAAACCTTATATTTCCAGTAGCAAACATGCAGACACTGTATGCTCATCGGAAATGGCGCTAAGCATCACAATTTTTTTGGACTATAAACCATGGATAGGAGGATATGTAGATTGTATTAACTAAATCAGAAAAGGTTGCGTTTAAAGCGGACCAAGTTCTAAATTCCACTATGGTTTTCCCTTCTCTTTGATCTACAGGAAACGAAGTCCATCTGCATCCAGGGATCCAAACCAAAAATACGACCAAGGGGAGGGGGGCGATCACTCACAGTATGCCCCGACGGACGGCGGCATGCCCAGATCACCGTCTGACTATGGGGATGGGGACCCCCGGCGGGCTCCGAGGGGCCCACACATGTACCCAGATGCAGATGCGGCACGAATGGGCTACCGGGACCGGCGGGGCCCTGGGCGCTGGCACTCCCAGGAATACCCGCTGGACCAAGAGCTAGATGGACCCAGCGAGTACGACCTCCAGCGGCAGCGGCAGGAGGAATTCCAGACGCGTTACCGTAGCGACCCCAACCTGGCCCGCTACCCTGTGAAGCCGCAACCCTACGAGGAGCAGATGAGAATGCACGCAGAGGTGGGCCGCATGAGGCACGAGCGTCGTCATAGTGACGTCTCTCTGGCCTACACGGAGCAGGACGACCCAGGACCCGTCCGGCTGTCCCGCCAGCATCTCACCGAGCGCCGGCCGCCCATGGTGGGACAGCGCTCCTACTCCGTCGACCGCTCCTCCCCGGGGCCCATGGGGGGCAGCCTCGGAGGCCACAGATCCTCCAACCACAGCCCCCCTACGCCGCACCGCAGCCCCGTGCTGGGGGACCGATCTGGAGAACTGCGTAGAGGGGACATAGATTCCATGAGGAGGCAGCAGCACCACCTCGACCCCAGCTCGGCCGTCCGCAAGACCAAGAGGGAGAAGATGGAGAGCATGCTGAGGAACGACTCTCTCAGCTCGGACCAGTCAGAGTCTGTGCGGCCGCCACCCCCCAAGCCCCACAAAACCAAAAAGGGAGGAAAGATGCGGCAGGTGTCGCTCAGCAGCTCGGAGGAGGAGCTGGCCACCACACCAGAGTACACCAGCTGTGAGGACGTGGAGATAGAGAGTGAGTCAGTCAGTGAGAAAGGTAGGAGCCACACAGAAACACTTCCTCTCTGCTCTGTATACATATAACTGTAATATAAACTTCATTTTAGCAGTACCTTATACATACAAATGCACGTTTCTCAGTTGCTTTTTAATGCAATTATAAGGACATTCAGTATGATAGTGACATAATGTTGTTGAGTTGATGTTGCTGTCTCCTGTTGATATTGATTCTTGCAGATGTTGACTCAGATATAACCTTCAGTTCCCCAGTCTACAGTAATATGTGCTCTCTGTGTTTCTATGTCTATATGTGTGTTTGTTTGTGTAGGGCTCCTTATTTTCCCAAAAAAAACAACAGACAACATTATAATTTGTTCGAGTTAAAAAACCCAGCTTAGGATCTATCACCAACATCTATGACAAAAACACAACTTTTTAGAGCAAGCACTTTTTAGATTAACATTTAAATATATATTTATATATTTTCTTCCTTAAAGTGACTGGTCTTTAACAGTCACTCATTTCTATTATCTCTACATTGTTTTTCTTCAGTTTCTATACTTTGATGACTTTGTACAGGTCTTTCTTTACGGTAAACTGCAATGAACCGTGAACAGCTTTTGCTGATATGTTTGATCATATCTTTTTTTTTAAGTGCTTCTTAAATGACATCCTGGCATTTGAATATAAATTGAAAACAATGAGCCTTACGTATGTGCAAAGCACTATAGCGTTTCATGTGTGTTCTATATGAATTTACTCACACAGCTCCCGGCCTTGGAAGAGGAGGCTTGTGCGCTCACAAGCCAGCCAGATATGTTTTAGTGTGGATGGCTGTTTATGTGTGTGGCTGTATGTTGAAATGAATGTTAATGCTCTCAAGGCCTTCTCCTTTATGCTGTCATCTTATGGCACACTTTGCCAGGTCCTACCACCACAGCTGTTTCTCATGGTCGGACAGTGTTACATAGCTGTGGGACAGAGGGAAGCAGGGACAGGGCTTGATGGTGGGTTTCAAGTGAAACGGGGTGAACTTAGTTAATAAAAATAGCAGTGTATTTTACTGAGTATCTCATCACTGCTGTGATGGGTATTGTATGTTTTCCTTCAGTATACTGTAGCCTTGACTTCCATACTGTCTACTTACAATTCTAGTGATACAGTACAGTTGCGCATTACAAAATGGCAGTAGGATTATGGTTCAGTCAAATGGAAATGGGAGTACAAACTGACACTGACACCACTGCAAAAACACCCCGTGACTGTTAGTACAAGCAGCATATTATGACCCATATTATGCTTTTTGTCTCAAGGTGTAAATCAGGTCACGGCCGATAAAGAGCAACAAAGTCGGCATAGGGACACAGGGACACACAAATACCTTACACACTGTTCTTGTCCCATGTAAATATAATCGTTGAGTTATATTTAACAAGTTAAAGGTAACACATAGTGTAACATGACGTGAAAAACGTAGGTTAGGCTACATTACTTCACGTACAGTAAACTAGTGTACCCATTCACAAGCTATATATATATTTTTTTTACCTAAACCATGATCTTTTCCTAGATTTAAAGTTGCGACGGTTTTACAACTTTTACCGGGTGTTTAGGTAAGAGAACATCTTGGTCTCCTGCCTTTTGTAATTGTGCTAATTTAAAAACTCCTGTTTTTCAGATTGAGGTCAGAAACAGATGTGGTCGTATGGGTGAAAAGATAATAAAGAAATGTCATGCGGTTAGCTAGGTTAAGGCTCAGCATGCCTTCCTTGCTGTCTAACTACAACAAGTAAAAAAAGAAATGAACATCAGATGGCTGATGGGAAATGCGCTACCTGCTTGGAGCATCAAATGTATAAACACGCACTGGCAAGCAAAGTGACTGAATGAAATGCAGCTTTGCATAGATCAACATCAAAAGCAATTGTTAGGCTGTTAGCTTCTTGACTGCTCCACCTGCTTGACAGTTGTCGTAATTACAAATTGATTTTGTTGTCAAACCCTTAATTACAGAAGCCTTTACTCTAAAAAGGTTAAAAACACTAAGTAAAATGTAAGCATGAGGCGCAGTTGACAAATGAAGGATTACAAAAACAGAAAGGTAGAAAGCACAGTAGCAGGTTGCTACACCAAACCAAAGCGCCTGCCACAAGCTCAACATGTTTAATCTAGAGGAGAGGGGAGGAATTCAGTCGGTCTGCTCTATCATGTAACTGTTCTCCTTACTTAGGGAAGCAGCCCAGCACTAGCTCTACATTATTGATGTGGGAGTTTCCAGGTTTCCAGGTAGCCATGATGGAACCAAAATAGGTAGAAGAGTCGGCTGTTTGCAGGGTCAGAGTTTCTGTTGTTTCTGTCTGCTTCTGTATGCCTCCTTCACAGGTCAGGCTGTGTAGAAGAGAGGGGAAAACACACAGGAAAGAGCTGGACTATTGACCTGAATAAGTATAGCAAACCACAGAACATTTACAGACAGTGCTTAATGTGGAGCTATCATTGGCCCTTAGTTATAATTGGCACTTTGATTAATTTATGACATAATTAAGGTTGCTAGTTTATGGTGCATGCAGGGACTCTGATAACTGGTTCAGAGAATTCTACTGAACCATTTACTTTAAAACCAGAGGTAGCTTTGTTGCACTCTGCCAAAATGTAATTACATAACAGAGAGAGGTCCAAAACTCCTGGCTCCATATGTGGGCATGTGACAATGTGACATTCTAACAGCCATAAAGAAAGATCAGACAGTGTTTGTTGTACATAGAGTTTACACATGGAAAAATTCAGCATGAGTGTGGAAAAGGCTTAGATGTACATTAGCGGAACCGAGTTGCGCAGGTGTTGTTTTTTTATGTTCCTAAAAAGACACCAATTGAGATTTTATTTCCCTCTGTGAACATGCAAATCTAGCACTCTCTGATATGCATAAAGAGAGTGACATTACATTAAACATCCAGACAGCAAAGCAAAGAACACCGCATTTTTGTTCATGTCTGGTCACAAGAGGAAAGAGATGAGAAAAAGGGCAGAAAGCACCATTTGGCCATATGTGGCACGTCCGCGTAGTTTGTGCGGCAAATGGGTGTGTAGCAGCAGGCTGAGCAGGGTGCATGCCATGCCCTCATATCTCCGACACCCTTAGGAGGGAGGCAGGAAGGGTGGGGGGGCTTAATGGATGGAGAAGCAGATGAGACTAAGGGGAGGCGGAGACCAGAGGAGAGAGGGTGTGCCAGCTGTAATGAGCCTGGCTCGTGCCTGCGAGCACTGGAGACTGATTTATCACGACGGTCCTCTCCCTGTGTTTTCCTCCTTATTGATTCCCCCGACATGCCGTCTCATAATAATGCCGAACAAACAGAATAGGAGAGGCCGGCTAACTACGGCAGAGAGGTGAACATTGTGTAGGGACAGCCTAAGTTACATCCTCCTAAAGGCTTTTGTGAGCAGTTTTTCCACTTCCATAGGTCTGTTGGGTTTGTGGTCTGCACTGAAAAAACTGAACCGTTCACACTAATTAAATGTATCATGTGAACAGATTTCACATGACTGTATCAGGTTAGTTGAAAGCAATAACATTAAGTCACCTTTTATACCTTAACCGGTAGAACTACAGTTTTCTCTCCTTGCTAGTAGAAGTTAGATACAGGTGTTTTGTTTGAGGTTATAAGACCGGCCTCCCAGGGGTTTTACATGACACTGTATCACCTTCCCAGTTTGGTGACTATGTTAAAACACACACAGTTTCACCCCGGCCTCTTTTCTGCTCTCACCTCTCGAATTGTAGTAAAAACAGCATCAATAATTAATGATCCAATTAATAGTTTACACTGGTTTTTATTGAGCTGTCAAAGTGATGGAGAGCCTGCTGCTGGTGAACTCCACCACTGCCTGCGCTCCTCCTCTGCCCTGAGTCAGCACTTTGCGGGGCCTCGGAGTCCGGGCGGATCGGCAGGCCCACCGCAGACTGCTGATGCTCACAATTTATGGCCATGATGAGTTTCCTGCTTCCACGCTGTGCCTCTCGCCGGGGATCAGTGCCCAATTGTGGCGTGCCACTGTTAATAAAGCTTCAGGGAAAGAAAGGGCGGCATACCTCCATGTTTACACGTACTCAAATGAGTTTTGACGGACATCGATGGGCCTGGGGGAGGTGGGGGAGTATGATGGGAGGACAGGTGGAGGGGGAAACTATCGATGACCTTGAGATAAGCTGCGTATCTAAATGTTTATCCATAGCTCTAAATTGACAAATAATCCGAATCAGATCGAGTTTATTGCCAGGTATGTTATATATTGGGATGTATTGTGTGTCTTTTCATACAACAGTGGGAAGTGCATTTTCATTTATAAGAATCTCTTTAACATAAAAAATCAAGGAATTATTTGTGTGCAATCTGAGCAAAGTAAATTACATTTGCCCTTTTTGTAAGGCTTTTAAGGTACCCCAATATATGCAACCACTGTCTTACCTGAAGGGGATCTACATGATGTTTCCCTCCTTGATGATAAATGCAGGCCTCAAGCTGTTTGGACTATCATGGCCACATTAGGGCAAGTGACTCGTTCAATGTAGAGTGTGCACGGCGCTGAACTGGGCTCTGGAGTTTGTGCTGCCGACATGATAGCAGCTGGGAGGCAAAGAGGGTAATCACTGTTGTCAGCTGTTGGTTAGAGGGCCACGGAGGGCAAAGCCTGTCTGGAGACACCCATAATGTTTTATCACAGTGCATAACTGTGTACAGTAAGTCGTTTTAGCACTCCCCTGCACTGACGGATGGATAGTGATAGCTTAGAGAAAGAGCAGGGAGGGAAGGAGGACAGTTTGTTTGGCTCCGACTGACCTTGCCACTTTGAATATGATACAATTGTAAGTGTGGAAATGACTCTGGTTGGTTTGAATGTGGATGTTAATAAAAAAGTCCTTGATGCTGGAGGTTAATAAGTTTAACATCACCATAAAGTGCAAAGTCAAATAATAATGATGTGCATTGTGAAAATGAAAGTAAACAACTGGAACTATATTGCACAATAGACTCAAAAGCTAGTTATAATTATGCTACAAGATATATGCCAAATCAAGAATAGACACAAAATGTGACTTTATTAGAAGATAGTTCCAAATATATTAACGAGGCAAGAAAAAAAAGAATCATGCAAGGTAAGAAATCAGAGCACATATTAGACACAATTGGCCGGTTGTACCAGGAGACAAAGTAAGTTGTTATATAATAAAATAAAAGCAAGATACTAACACCATATTGATCCAGACGGGTAGGCCAGTGCTTTTTCTTCTCAATATGTTTTAATTTATTTCCAATTAAGTTGTTTTTAATAGTATCGCTAAACATTAGCAACTAATTTGCTAGGTTACATCTTCTCATTCATATTAGGATTAAAAATGGACAACGCCAAAAGGAAAAACTGAAATTGTTCAAAACATTATTTATGCCATAAAGAAATATCTTTTTGGTGAGAATGTTTTGTCCTAACATCAGCCGAGTTAGAAGACTCACGAATGGGGCTATATTTATTCACAGTGGCACTATCTTTACACAGCGTTCTTCTTCTATGCGGCTTTTTCTGTTCTGAATATCCCTTCCTTTTTTTACCCTTGTAATCCCCCACTCCACCACCACCTCCTCTTTTGCATTCAGATGCATATGCAGGCTATTTTTATGCCTTTCCATCAGAGTTCGCTGTTTGCCTTGAGATTGAATCCTCAGCAAGATAATGCTTGAAGGAGGCCTGCCTGTGTACATCCATTAAGTTATACAGCTCTTTGCAGGGGAAGTGCACAGGTTGAACAAGTGCAGGGTTTTCAGATAACCTTCCTTTCCCTACATACACTCATGCAAGCAAGCAACATATCGACAACAGTACACATTCGTTAACTGTACTTTGAGTCGTCAAAAAATAAACCTTTTCCCTAAATAACAAGGTGTTAAAAACAGATTTATGTTACACACTCAGGTCTCAGGACAAACCTTTATTCCCCTTTACCTCGATTTTCTAAACGCCACATTCAGATTTAATATCTTTCTTGTATTCTAATTAGCTTACATTTTTTTTAAGCCTCTGAATCAAATTGAATGTGCTCTCTCTGTCCACCTCGTTGTTCCACTTGTGGAACAGGTTGGTTTTGCATATGTAGCTCTCAGTCTCCAACAGAATAAATAATGTGAATTGATATTTGTCTCATAAAATATCTGTCATCTCTTCCCGGGTTGACCTAAGCATCACATCTGCAGCAGTAAATCGGTTTAGAGGTCTTGGTACACTCTGTAAGCTAACCAACATCAGAATCAGAATCAGAATACCTTTATTAGTCCCAAATAGGGGACATTTGCATCATTACACCAGGAAAGAGTCACAGACAGCTCAATGTTACATATGTTAAAAAAAGTACTAAGTTATGATATAATAAAAAATATAATAAAAAAATAAAAGTAAAAACAAAAAAACTTTTCAAAATACAAATCCTGTAACAGTTCTTAGGATTTAGCAGCCAGGTATATATTACACAGTTATTAAGGGCATATGTATATTTATATATAGCACATATAGCACATATTGCACATAGTTTGATGGTATTTAACAGCAGCAAGTTACACAATTTACAAAATACAAAATGCAAAAAACACACCTTGTAACGTTTCTAAGGATTTAGCAGCCAGGTATAAATTACACAGTTATTAACGGCATATATATATTGCCCATATAGCACATTTTGCACATAGTTGATTGTTATTTAGCAGCAAGGGGTGATATAGTCTGTGTTGTGGTGTGTGTAGGGGAGGAGGGGGGGGTCTACTAGGGGCTGTGCTGGTTGTATAGTCTGACCGCTGCAGGAAGGAAGGACCTGCGGTATCTCTCCGTGAGACAGGTGGGGTGCAGCAACCTGTCGCTGAAGGAGCTGCACAGTGAGGACAGGGTGTCCTGGAGGGAATGGGACATATTGTCCAGCAGGGAGGACAGCTTGGTTGCCATTCTCCTGTCTCCCACCACCTCCACAGTGTCCAGAGGACTCCCCAGGACAGAGCTGGCCTTCCTTACTAGTCTGTTCGGTCTCTTCCTTTCAGCAGCCGAGATGCTGCTGCCCCAGCAGGCCACACCATAGAAAATGGCTGATGCCACAACAGAGTCATAACATGTCTGAAGGAGTGCCCCCTGCACCCCAAAAGACCTCAGTCTCCTCAGCAGAAAGAGTCTGCTCTGTCCCTTCTTGTACAGAGCAGCAGAATTATCAGTCCAGTCCAGTTGATTGTTCAGATGAACACCCAGGTATTTGTAAGATTTCACAATCTCAATGTCCGCTCCCTGCGTCAGGGGGGAGTGTTGGCACCGTCTGAAATCCACCACCAGCTCCTTGGTCTACGCTGCGTTCAGCTGGTTCCTCTGGCACCAGAAGGTGAAGTCATGCGTCAGCTCCCTGTATTCCCTGTACTCCCTGTCGTCCTTGTTGGAGATGAGGCCAACGATGGCGGAGTCGTCAGTTCTACTCTAAGCCGTCAGCTGGATTGATGAGAAAATAAAAAAAGTTAAAAGACATGTCCCAGAAACCTCCATCCTGTAATAACATTAAAGCAGTTTGCCCAGCCTGTATCTTCTCCAGGCTGTCCACTGGTGCTGCTCCAGAAGTTGTAATCAGAGCCTCATCTTTAAAAGCTCTCCCTGGTGCACTTTAGATTGAGGTCAGTTAAGGCTGTGTGGCATTGCAATCTGAATCCCCAGTTAAACACATTAGAGTGGTGCTCTGCTCCCGCCCACAGCTACTGTATGATAAGATAGCACTTTACTTTTTTTGAGCAAAATGTTAGTGTCTGCTGATTTAAACTTAGGCATCTATAAAGAGCTTTTAGAGATTGTTGTTAAATATGTTGTTTCAGTGGACATATAAATATTAGTTGAACAGTTCTTCTTAATTTTTGATTATAACTCCTTTCTGATTGTGTTTGCATCTTTGATGAAATGTAAGGAAATACAAACCTGTATTACAGTTGCATGAAGTAGCCATTAGTGTGCCTGGACATAGTTGTAGCTTTGTTCCTTAGCCTCCCAGATCTTGTTGCATTTTATCTTGCGATCCATCAAGGTAGTAACACATCATTCAAAATATGGCATTTTCCAGATCAGTGTAATTTGGAAGTTGAAGGTTTGTCTTAATGAAGAACCCATTTTCGATAAACCTAATTTCTTGCTGTCGCTGATACAGTTGTTTCTTACTCCCCCTTCCTATCTGCCGTCACATTCCATTTGTTATGGCAAGCTAGATTCACAAGATCATGAATTCATGGATAACAATTGTGCAAATCCTGAACAAAATGGTGGGATTTACTCTATGTCCTGTAGGTAAGACAAGGAAAAGATGAGCATCAAATGTATAGTGTTAAGAGCTGGCAGAGCGTGTAGTGGGGCTCCATCCCTGCTGTGGCGGACGCAGGGTCGAAGCCTGCGGCCCCCTGCCATTCCCTCTATCTCCCCCTCTAACACTGTCGCATCCTAATAAACGCTAAACTGGCCCTAAAAGACGAATAAATGAATGTCCAAAGGAAGAACGGCGGCCTGTGTGGAGGTGGTCACATTGTTATTGACCTGAGCTGCATCTTTCTTTCTCCACAGGGATCTCTTGACTTAGAGGTTCACATGCTGACCAGCTTTGAGTTTTACAGTATGTGAGAGTGTGTGTGTGTGTGTGTGTGCAAATATGATTGTTTGGATGTCTTGTTTGCTTCTGTATGTGTGTATTATGTGTGTACGTTTGTCTGGCGGTTACTGTCTGTTGTTGTTTGTGTCCTCACTGGTCCCTCTCGATGTCCTTTCTTGTGTGTGCGTCCTTTCCCCCCCCACCTTACAGGAGATTTGGATGGCCATTGGTGGGACCATGCTTCTTGGCATAGCAGCGAGGCCTCCCCAATGTCTTTGGTGAGACATGTGGAGTCCTGCCTTGACCTCCCCCCTCTCCCGTCCCTCCCTAACCCCCCATCTCTCTCTCCCTCTCTCTGTCTCTCTCCCCCCCATCCCCCCCTCTACCAGAGTCTTTTGTCATCTCATGTTTCCTTCGTTTTATTTACACCTTTGCATGTTGTTTTTCTGTTTTCTTTCTGTTTTTATCCCACACCTGTAGGGGACAGTCAAAGGGGAAAAAGAAAAACAATTGAGCAGACATTTATGTCCGAGCCGACACACACCTTATCTGAGAGGCAAAAGAAAATGGTGCGCTTTGGGGGACACTCATTTGAAGAGGACTTGGCATGGTGTGAACCGCAGGTTAAAGACTCGGGAGTTGATACGTGCAGTAGCACTACCCTAAACGAGGAGCATAGCCATAGTGAGAAGGTACTAAGACAATCTAGCCTGCATTTTGTTATTATTATTTTTAACCTACCCATCCAGTCTTTGTTTTGCTCTGTCACTCAGTGTAAATAGGTGAGATGTTTGTTTTTTGGATTTTTATTTGACGTTTGTATAAATTGATTTCTCTTGCGATTTCGTTCCTTTTTTGTTTTTTCGGTTACTTTTGGCTCCACCTTGCTCGGTGTTGCCGAAAAAGTCTTTTGGGGGCACCCTCTTTGCTTGCTACTTGTACTTGCTGTTTTGCTCCCCAAACAGAAACAACACATCTTACAGTAGTTTTAGCATTGACACACAACCTCTCTGTTTGTCATGGCACACAGGAATGTGGGTCTCTCCTAGTTGCATGCTCGTTCTCCTCCGTATGTTGTTTTCTTGCTCTGCAGCGGTCCTGTTTAGTGTCATAGGAAACATCTTTACTCAGGGCCGACCCTCTCACTCTGCTGCCCCCCTCCCCCCCCCCACAGCACCCAGTCCAGACAGAACCCGCCCCTTGCCTAACTTTCCACTCACTTCTTTAGCAAACCTAAATGATTGTAAGCACACAAAACAGGGAAGACTGATTTGTTTTGCACCAAAAATGAAAACATATGTTTTTCTTTTTTCCTTTCCACTGCGCGTCTGTGATTTCACCCTCTCTGTGTCTCATGGCTTTAATACATGCGCTCTATTTTCCATTCTTTTTTTAATCTTTGAACTGGACTACCTCATTTGTTCTTGCATCATAGATGACCTTTTTCCCCCCCCTTTTTCGCAGTCTGCTTTCCCCTCACTCCTCCACCTGATGATGGTTGTATGTCTGTGTGTAGTGAGACTCCGGTCTTCCTGCTCCACTTTGAAGAGCTGGTTGGAGGTGTAGGGTTGGGGCTGCTTGCATTACTCTGCATGGGGCGCTGCATGAAGCTAACTCCACCTTCACACTGGCATGTTCACACAAGCTCTGGAAATAACACCTTTCACTGTTGTGTTGGATGTTATTTTTCATCAATAGTTCGTCCTTGATTCTCTTAGCAATTCAATATCCCGTCTTTTAAAATGTAAATAATTGAGCGTGTTGCTAGATAAAACATTTAACAATTGATGAGGGCGACAGAGTTTGTGTGAACTCTCTTCCCTGAGTGAATACATACTCTCCCCATGCACCCTTTTCACTATGGACAGTTGTCTGCTTGGGTCTAATGTAATCACATGCAAGCGGATGAGTTGTTAACAATAGGTGTGTGTTGCTCTGACCTTGTAGCACCCGGTGACGTGGCAGCCGTCCAAAGATGGGGATCGCCTAATAGGGCGTATTTTACTCAACAAGCGCATGAAAGATGGAAGTGTGCCTCGAGACTCAGGAGCTCTGCTTGGTCTAAAGGTGAGCTCATAATGATTCTACCTGTCTGTGTGTGTCTGAAGATCTCATGTGTTTAAGCTGCAGTTTGGTAACATATTCAATACTACATAACTTAAATAACTTTTAAGAATCTCTAAAAGTGTTAAGGTAAAGGATCACTGTACTCCGCAGTAAACATAACTTCACTATGGCCGAGGGCTCTGAGTCGTGCCTATACTTAGGAAGGTTGTTAAAAAGAATACGGACAATCTGTCGTCTACACCAAGACGGCAAAACTCTTTATTGCTCCCACGTTGTCAACAGCGTGTGCGCCCCTCCTTCTGTTCTTACCCTTCACAATAAAAGCCCTCGACATGTACGCAGCATGACTGCTTACCAGAGGAACGTGAATGTAGAGAGAGAGTCATGCTAAGAGGCAACTTAACAAAACGTTTTCACAAAACAGATTTCAGTGCATCGTTTAGCTGTGACTGTTTTATTTACTGTTGTATGTTTAACCAGCACTGCGTCATTTCACATTTTGATTTGGGTTTACAAGCAGTGATTGAAACTTAGAGATACGTTAGAGTATCTTCTGCTCCGATTGGTTGTTTTCCTTCTGGGCAGAGGACTCCAAATTCCAAATTCTGGGAGGCAGAGGAACATGATATTTTGTACTACAGTCAAATGCACTACAGTCACAATATCAGAATGACAAAAGGTACATTTATGAAAGCTACCAACTGCAGCTTTAAAATATGCACATTTATCACAAATGTTGGTTGAGTGGACTTCAGTGGAAGCAGGGATTCTGGGGAGGTTTGACAGGTCCAGCTGATTATCAGTGTTGGTTGTGAACATACGTACAGTGTCTTTCTACTATTTTGTTGCCTTTTTTTTGCGTGTGCTGATTTTCTCCTTGGCTTTCCAATTATCGATAACATCATAGTGCTACTCAGTAATAATATTCATTAAAGACTTGATTATGTCCCTGATGAATATTAATGAGCATCGTTTAATATTGAGCCGTATAATTCTCTGAACTCACTCACATTGAACTACTTTAATGAACTGCATTCAGCAGCGCAGAGGAAACGAGTCCTGTCAGTGTCGTCAGTGCACACACTTTGAATAGTTTCATCACATTCCCCTAGGAATTTAAACTATGTGCTTAACTGTTTCCTATTCTTTTAGTGCTATGAAGCATACTTTTATAGGACACATTCTTACTTCACTCAATGTAAACCTTTGTAAAGAACTGCAATGTAAATTAGTGTAATCATTTAAAAAATAGTCACCAAATATCTGACTATCCATGATTCATTGAGGAGTTATTATGGCAAAAAAATTGCAGAAAATCCTGTTGAAAGTTTCTCAAATATTTTCCATTTCGTCATATTCAGTGTTTAACAGTAATTCCTTTTATTTGATCAAGAACTGTACACATTTTTTTTCATTTCCTGCTACTTTATACACCTCCACTCAGAGGCACATTTTGTAGTTTTTACTCACTAACTTTATATTATACCTTCATTTACTTTAATCAAGAAACAATTAATCATTAATTATTATACTGTAGATACACTTTAATTAATTCCTTGGTGCAATTCACAAGCTACCGTGCAGTACGGAAAAAAGCTTCCTCATATAACTGCATCGTTTCATTAAACAAAGTGGATTCTTGGGTTTAAGACAAAACATTTAAGACATTACCTTGGACTTTGAGAAACTGGGATTGAAATGTTTGACTATTTTGTGAAATGTTTTAAGTCGAACAATTCATCGATTAATCTAAAAATCAAATATCCTGCAGATGAGTTGATAATGAAAATAATCATTAGTTGCAGCCCTACCTCTTACCCATGTTGTTATTGCAGCACATTCACTACATTGCCAAAGAAAGCTTTCTATGGTGGTAAATGCTTTGGTTTCCCTTCCCTTTTTACTGTGGCATTAATCTGTAGATGGTTAAAAAAAAAAAAAGAAGCTGAGCAGCCAAGTCCAGAGGAGCATGGTGGGTGATGCAGAGAGAGAACTGAGAGCGGCAGGACGGAGAAAATCATTACTGATTGAATGAGCCTCCTGAAACGGCATGTTTGTGTCTGCTCAGTGCCTCTGTGCCTTTCTGTCCGCTCAGCAGCAGACAACCAACTCGGCAGTGCAGCCAGTCAGTCCATCAGTCAGGCTGCCAGCCCCCCCCCCCCCCCCCCACTGTCCATCTTTCTCTATCTCCATCTCTTTCACTGCCAGCCTCCTTCTCCGGCTCCTGCCTGTTACATAAAGCTATTTCATTTAGCAGACTTCCCTAAGCTCCTTTGTATGTTGGCATTCAGCTGCCATTAAGAGGGATTTTGATTTGTATCATGCCCATGTAAACTGAGTACAGCAGCGCAGGTCTTTACAGTACAGCTGAAGCCCACTGACCTGCACTGTTACAGAACCACTGAGTGTGTCCCTGGGCAGAAAACATAGCCTTAAACATTACAAAAAATCTAGGCTTTTATTGAGGATTCATACCTCGCAGGCAAACACTAAAGCAATGACTTCACTGGGATACATTTAGGGAAAACAATCGGTTTTCTCCTGCAAGCTGCATGAGGCGTGAGAGGAGAGTCCCCATAATAATAACACAGTGATAATAACACTAACAAATCAAATTGTGTTTCAGTGCTAATCCAGTGCTAATCTGCTCCGACAGGTGGTGGGAGGCAAGATGACAGAATCTGGTAGACTTTGTGCTTTCATCACTAAAGTGAGGAAAGGAAGTCTAGCAGACACTGTTGGACATCTCAGACCAGGTATTAAAGACACACACACACACACACACACACACACACACACACACACACACACACACACACACACACACACACACACACACACACACACACACACACACACACACACACACACACACACACACACACACACACACACACACACACACACACACACACATAATGAGGTGTTTTTCCTACACTACAAAACGTTATCCTGTGTGTCTGGTGTGTTTGCAGGTGACCAGGTGCTGGAGTGGAACGGGAAGCTTTTACAAGGAGCCACATTTAAAGAAGTTTACAATATCATTCTAGACTCCAAGCCTGAGCCGCAGGTGGAGCTGGTGGTCTCAAGGCCTATAGGGTGAGAGGTCACCATGACTGTCACACACGCACAGCATTATATGATCGTAACTGCTGTGTTTGGCACACAATACGATTACTTTATCTGTCCTGTCTACAGTGTCAACCTGCCTCTGACAAATTGAAAACTGGCATAGCTTCCAGGCCTCTTTCAGCATGAAGAACGAATAATCAGTTGGAAAGGATACATTTAATAATCACATTTAAAATAGGTTTTTATATAACAGGAATTGCATCATTAGTGAGTTCATACTTTTATTGATATTTGTTCTTTAAAACAATTGTAGTTTTTATGTCTTTAGGCTCATTGAGGTCAAGTCACTGCCTGCATTACTGAGCTCACTATAATATGGAGCCTTCAGGACATCTGGAGGTGAAGATAGTTTGTGTTAGCACAGAATATATTTTTGAATGAGTGGTGCGTACTTGTTTTATTAAACATTTGGGAATCTATCCCCTTCAAATCCAACACATCCCAGCTTAATGACAGCCTGCTGCCTTGCTTTGACTCCAAATGTAAATAGTGGAAAACAGCAACACCTTTGCTTTACCAATCCTATATCTGACCCTCTGTGTGCTGCTGAGGGAGCTGCTGCTGAATGAAGACTAATGCGCTCATTAGAGCACAGTGCAGTCAGCAGTAGCACCAATTGATCCTTTCCACCCCTTCCCTCTCTCCTGTCTCTCACACTCATACTCTTTCTCTTTTTTTTCCAGAGATATTCCAAGGATACCAGACAGCACACATGCACAACTGGAATCAAGTGAGTCTCAGCCTCAGAATCTTTAAGCTATTTCATTACCTCATGTAATCCTATTATCAGCCTAGAAACATCAAGTGAAGGAAATGTCTCTGAGAGTTCTGTCCCTCTGCCTCTCTGTGTCCCTGTCTTTCTTACGGCATGCTTTCTTGCCCTCTTTCTGTCTCTCTTCTTGTCATTGTCTTTCTATCTTCCTCACAACCATCCCCCGTCTCTCATTATATCTTTCGATGTTATTAAAACCAACGTCTTCACTACCTGATCTGACCGTGTGGTCCCTGCCCTGTCAGGTTCGAGTTCTTTTGAGTCTCAAAAGGTGGATCGCCCGTCCATCTCCGTCACATCCCCCATGAGTCCCAGCATGCTGAGGGACGCCCCCCAGTACCTGTCAGGTCAGCTCTCAGTAAGTGACCTCAGCATGACTTACAGACTATGTGTAATCCTCACTAAAGACTAAATTGATGAACATTTTAATGGGTTTTTAGTTCATTTGACTATATTTAGGAATGGACTCAAATAATACCTTAAATACTGTTTCAAATCATTTGGTTACCGGGCAGAGCTTTTCTTACTCTGCCGGTTGAGCTGGCCCTTTACCAACCCAGTAGAGGCGTGTAGATCAGGTTACCACGTGTTGTTCATTATCCAGTATAAAAACTCTCCTGGGATAAATGGGTAAAGGGCAGAATAAAATCAGCACTTAAATGTAGGGTCCAGTAGGGAAGAGGCTAAAAAATATATATATATATTTGAATGAGAAATAGGTGAGTTTGATTTACATTAGTTTGAAATGTCATACCACAATTGTAAAATGTTACAATTGTTACATTTTCTTTGGTACATTGGATGGTTCCGATTGCTATAGTGGACTATAGTAGGTTTTCCCACATAAAGAAATATTCAATGTAAAGGGATGTTTGTAGTGGGGTTGTATGATATACTTATCCTTTGAAGGTTTTGCAAACCCCAAGATTTTGCCCGGATCGTGCCTTTTTATGTTCTGCATGTAAAGAATCATGAAACAACCGATTATTTAAAAAACTGAGTGCATTGAATTAACCCTCTAAGATCAGCAATGTCCAATGACTGATTCTACGCAGAGGCTTTTGTAGCTGTCAAATATTCTAAATGATTGTGTGGCATTTCAAATGAGAAAAAGCCAATGCAGAACTAGTAAAGCATTACATAAAAAGTAAAAAAGTAAATAACAAACCCTGAAACTACAAACTGCTGTTGTTGTTAAGAGTGTATTGTGAGTTTGTGTTGCTGTTGTTGGGTTTTGGTTTTATTGCATTTTCTTTTCTTGTCCTTTTTTTTGTTTAATTTTGCTTATCCAGAGCCAAAGCCTTAGTAGAAGAACAACGCCTTTTACCCCTAGGGTCCAGGTAATGGGCCCTGTCTGAAGGGCACAATCTCTATTTGGTCTTTGCTCATTGACTGTTGACTGTTTCCATACTTTGGAAAATGCATTCTATGGGAAATGGCAGCTTCAAGTTTCCCTCAGTGCAGTGCATTGTGTCATTTTCTTCAGTTTGATTTCTTGGTATCACTGTTATGATAAGACTTATAAATCATTTTCCACCTCACTTTTTCCTAGGTTATGCATGCTCAACTAATCTAAACACATTTAAGGAGACACTCTTCCATTGCCTAATCTGACACTTCACCATAACTCATGTCAGACATATGTGATCTTTGGAAATGCAGGAGGGTGTCTCCCTGAACTTTCTCAGGACAAAGGACTTGAGTTATTTTCTGCCTCAGTGTAACATGAACCCAGGCCTGTAACTCTGCCCTATGCACATGTACAGGAGAACTGCTCCATGTGCAAGTTAAACTTATGCAACTTAAGCATCATATGGTTGATTGGTCTGCAGTTTCATGTTGCAGTGAAAAAAAAACAAGTTTGCCGTCCTGTGCTGGAAACCAACTTGCGTTTCCTTTCCAGATAAGAGTTCAAGCAAATTGTACCTTCAAAATAGAAAATTCCAAACGGAGCAAAGGGTTGAAGGTTTTCCTTCACTTCAAGGGGTCTCTTTTATTCTGTCATCTTTATTATCAGTCTTCTCTCTGGGTTTTGTTTAATAATTTTTTTTAATTGATTTTCTTGGCTCGGTTAGTTTCTATATTAATACTTATAGCTGACAATATGTTAATGTGATGAGTTAAGAGTACCATCAACAAGCTTTGTTTGGATCTCACACAATACATTATTATAATGGCTCGAGTTAGAGATGCGAGTTTTCAAATTAAGAGGGGTGTAATGACATTTTATGAAGGTTGAATGTACAAGTAGGTTTTTATTTGTGTGTATGTATTATTGTGTGTACTTTTGTAAAGCTTGTATGTTTCTGTTAGTGTATTTTTAAAATGGACACATTTCATAGCCACTTATTACACTTAGTACGTTACTTTTGAACCACGTGTGTTACCATTATAATATAATCCATAAGAATTCAATCTGAATCTTCACTGAATATTTTGTACAAATTCAAACACAATCACTGTACAGTACACTCACTTTGTAGCATCTGGTGATTTGGTGGGCTTCAGGTTTTGAGAAGATTTGGTACAATTTGTTTTCCCATAAGCCCTCAAGTGTCTGTTTTGCCTACATGAAGATCTTTTGACTTGTCTTGAATGCTCTCTCTTGCGTTGCTGCATGTATAGCTGATACTTTGAATTGGTGCAGACCTTTTTTCCATTATCACATTTTTACAGAAGTATGGACACAAGCTTAGAAGTTTTATTTCTCATTTCATCTACTTCCTGTAAGGCCTCAGTTGGACTTTTTTCTTCTTCTAAGTGTCTTCTTTTGGAGTCCATACTTTCCTTTTAATGTGAAATGTCTTCAATAATTCACGCAACAGCATGATTGATTTCCTTATGTGAACGCCCATTGAATATCTGATAGATAATGAATTGAGGCAGCATCCTCACAGGTAGACATACCAACAGAGCACAGCAAATCACTTCAGTAAAAATGCCGTTCATTGAGCTTCATTCCTCTCTGCAGGGGGAGTGGTTATTAGAAAGAAGAACACATACACATGAAAAAAATATCCATAAAGTAGCATCACGTTAAAAAACGCATCGAACTAAAATGACACTAAGATCCTAATATCTTATTTTGATATATTAGCATTATCATACCATTTTAACATTGATACAGTAAGTCCATGTTTTAATGGGCACTTAAGGGGACAGTTCACTCCAAAATGAAAATAAATACATTTTACCTGTAGTGCTATTCATCTAGCTAGCTTGTTTTGTTGTGAGTACAAACAGTTTGAGATATCAGCCATAAAGATGTCTGCCTTCTCTCTAATATAATGCAGCAAATAGCTCTCACCCTAAACAGCAGTGCCTCCTTCAGAATAAACTACAGACCTTGTTGTGACAAGATTCCTGCTGCAGCTATTTATTTTAACCGTATCACCTGTCATAAAAAGGTTGAAAGTTGCGTCTTCTTAAAAGAGAAAATGTTGGCCCTTTGAGCCCACAAGCCGAGTTCAATGTTGTTTCATTATATTAGAGAGAAGGCAGACATCTCTTCAACTAATATCTCATCAAAACTCATCAAAATAGTCCAGGTATATAAACAGCACTACCGATAAGAGAAAAAAAATGTATTTTTGATTTTGGGGTCAACTGTCCCTTTAAGCTCTGTAAAATGCGCTGCCAAGCATGTGACCTGACATTATCTTAACAGGCAGAAATATACCACCTTTTTCCTGAAGGGTGAATACAGGAGAAGACTCAATAAATGATGACACCTATGCACTAACTTTATTTCTAATTGGAGGAAGTGGTCTTCTCTGTGTTCTCCTTCCTGTTGGCCCTGAGCGTCTCTCAGCAGCTGTCTGTGTTCTGCCCCTGCAGGTCAAACTATGGTATGACAAAGTTGGCCATCAGCTAATTGTCACCATCCTGGGCGCCAAAGACCTGCCCCCCAGGGAAGACGGCCGCCCCAGGAACCCTTACGTCAAAATCTACTTCCTCCCCGATAGAAGGTAAGAGTAGAAACAGTTAGCGTTGTATACACCCCCCACTCATTTAATGTCACATTAGTTCACTCCACCCACCAAGACAGTGTACATTAGTACAAAGTGAGATTAAGGAAAATAGATTGTGTTCAGTGATCTTGAAATGTTATGCGTCATTGTTTTTTTAAAATTAGAACAGGACTGTACTAAAGTTTTTCTTTTATACATGACTTCAACTCTAATATTCTACATTTTCATGAAATTATTCAACAGATTAAAGTTGTACATATCTTTCCTTTTAAATCATAGATGTTTGGATCAAAGAAGTTGTAAATAGTGTAGTGTAGTCTAATCTTGAAAAGTAATACAAATATTTGGTGCAGCCCTACATTAGCAGCATAAAAAGTTGTAGGGATTTAGTGGATGTGTCTTATGACTTTGTTGGACGTTCTGTGCAGCTTTGCACCTTGTTAAGCAGTTCTTTCTTATGTACTGATGAAGAAAGCAGGAAGTGGACATTTTCTGGGAATTAGGACAGTCTTGTTTCCATCTCACTGCCATCATCAGCATGCCTGGGTGATGTGCTCTGTGCTGTGTCGTGTTTTTAATCTGTTGTATTCGTGGCTGTTCCCTATCATGGTTGTAAATAAAAACAGTTTGAATTATTGTTCCTCCAGCGACAAAAGCAAGAGGAGAACAAAAACGGTAAAGAAATCCTTAGAGCCCAAATGGAACCAGACCTTTATGTATTCGCCGGTGCACCGGCGGGAGTTTCGGGAGCGCATGCTGGAGATCACATTGTGGGACCAAGCCAGGGTGAGGGAGGAGGAGAGCGAGTTCCTGGGAGAGGTAAGAAAACCAAAGCCCAACCATTTGGGACACTCACTGACGCTCACTCAGCTAATCCTCAAGATTGGGGGCAAGCCAATCATGAAGCTCTTGTCCATTAAAAGGCTTTGGTTGTCCAGACCTTGTCTGACACGGACAGTGAGCTTAGATATTTTACATAACTGTTGTAAAAATGCTATGAATAACTAATCTTGGCTAACTGTAAGAGCTCTGTGATTACTTTGTGAGTTGCTATAATTTAATAATTGAGAAAATTATGTTCATATGCAACTATTTTGAGCGAAGACATGTTTTATTGTGACCTTAACCCCCCACAGATCCTTATTGAGCTGGAGACAGCACTTCTGGATGATGAGCCACACTGGTACAAGCTACAAACCCACGACGTGTCCTCCATGCCGCTCCCACGTGCCTCCCCCAACACGCAGCGCAGGCAGCTCCACGGAGAGAGCCCCACACGACGGCTCCAGAGTACGTTACCGCCTGTCAATCACACAGTATGTCACACACCTCTAAAGAAGTGTGTTTCAAAAGGCTAGTTACAGTAAACTTCACATTTAACAAACCCAACACCAAGTTAAATGAATAACTTGACTTTTACCAAAGACAATACATTATATTGTCTGTCTACACTTTCAAACCATTTTAACAATCTTGACAGCAGACATTGTTGTTGACACAAACTGGCATGCTCACGTAACAAAAATGAATATCTTTAAATATAGTAGATTTAGACTTGATCAACTTTCTAATCTCTAATAATAAGTCATTGGCAAATGTCCTGATTTAAAAGAATCCATTGTTTTTGCTGTAGTTTTTGTAAGCTTGTACAGCAGTTTATGCATATTTTGCCTTTATCATTCATGTCACATCAACCTTATTGCTTCTGCTTTCACAGACAAAGGCTCGTATTCATACAACTCAGGTAAAGGCCCCCTGCTCTCACAGGCAGTGCTGCTCTGTAGAGTATCTGAGTGTTTTTCTGCCCCTGACCCTGGTTCTCCTCCCCTTCTCTTCCACAAAGCGTGCATGTACAGGGAGTCCTGCAACCCAAAACCAAACCCTACCAAACTTGATGTTCTAAAAGCACATGCTGCCAGTCCCAATAGACGTTGATTCTGACCACTTGATTTTCCTCTGTGATGCGCTTGTTTGTTTTTAATTTTGTTGTTGGAACATTTACCCTTTTAGGAAGAAAAAAACAATATTTTGGAGCCCTCTCTGCTTGGCTTGTGTTTGTGGATATTAACCCTCCTGTTGTCTTCGGGTCAAATCTGACCGATTTACTACTTTCATCAATCATAACTTTTTAGTTTTACATTCGATTGCATTAAGGCTTTTTTTTTTCTTTTCTTTTTTTTGAAGTGGATGAAGGCAAGTGTTGCATTCTTGTTTTATTTTCATAACTAACAACCAAATCAAAAACTATCTATGACAAAGTGTCACATTACAATGCGGTATCACCTCAAAGTAAAACAAAAAAAACATAACATTATAAAAACTTAACACACCCTCGCTTTGCATAAGAAATGCTACATAATTGAAATGTAAAATTAAAGTCAGGGGCTAAAAAATTAAGGCATTAAGGCTTTTTGATATCCTTCACAGTAGACATTTGAACATATACAATTGTTGATCACCACTTTCATTTAATTTTGGAGGATTTAGTCAACTTTGTAACACCCATGGTGTTCCCGGTCAAAAATGACCGCCATAAAGAAAAGGAATTAGTAACCATCCGGATCAGATAAAACACACACACACACACACACACACACACACACACACACACACACACACACACACACACACACACACACACACACACACACACACACACACACACACACACACACACACACACACACACACACACACACACACACACACACACAACAATTTGACACATTTCCCGCTCTTATGTGCCCATCCCCCCACATGGATCAAACCTGGCACACGCAATACATGTTCAGTGTCTATTCTTTGTATATTTACTGCAGTTGTTCATGTATACCAGTAGTCTGATACAATATGTACAGTTTGAAAGGGTGTTAAATGAAATTTGGTGATGATTAATGGTTTTTGTGTTTATGTAATAGCAGTTAAAACAGGACCGGTCAAATTAGACCGCGAACACCAAAGTAAGGGGGGGAAAACAAAGACAATATGAGGGTTGAATGTGAATATGTTGTTGAAATTGTCATGATATACATTGGATAACCGTTCAAAAACAGTGGCGGTATATATTTATTTAGAGAAACAAACAAAAAGAGCGTTGTATTTCCTTGAGCCAAGCTCCAAAATGTACCATTTGATGGCCCCTTTATGTGATCAGATGCTGGTTTACATACGTTAGGCGACCGTACTGTATGACTGTAGTGTTAATCAGAGCAGCTTCACTGTACTTCTTCTACTGGACACTTACAGCTTACTTGTTGGGTGTGGTGACGTGAGTTCATTAGGGTGTAACCATTCAATCCAGGGAGGCATAATCCAAATAAACCCTGCTTCATAAATGACCACGGTACTAAAAAAGACTTTTCCCTCTTCTCCGGTTTTCTCCTTGTTTCTCTTTATTTCATAGGATCCCAAAGGATAAGTGACAGTGAGATCTCGGACTATGATTGTGAAGATGGTGTTGGAGTAATAACAGGTAATATATTAAAGTTACATTATTATTACATATAAGCAAAACAAAGATTATGTTATTTGGAAAATATAAAAAAAATCCACAGGTGCAATTTTACTAGATAACATAAACATAGAAAGAGTATATGAAATTAAGTTCCTTGGTGTGGTTTTAGACAACAAAATCAGCTGGAAACCTCATATCACTCATGTAAAAGCAAAACTGGCTAAAACTATCGCAATATTGGGAAAAGCCAGATACATTCTGGACTATAACTCGTGGTATACTCTATATAACACACTAATATTGCGATATCTGATTTTCTTTGTGGTGATTTGGGGAAACACGTATAAAACCAACCTACAGCCGTTATGCACATTACAAAAAAGGGCTATAAGAGTAATCAATAATGTTTATTTTTGAAGTCACACATATTGAAGTTCATTGATCTGGTTCAATTTAAAATGACACAAATCATGTACAGAGCAAGACATAATCTACTTGCTAGGAAATTAAAAACATTGTTCGTAGACAGAGAGGGTGGGTATCATTTGAGAGGAAATCTACTTTTTAAACAACTCAGGGTCAGAACAACTCTGAGAAGTATGAGTATAACAATCTGTGGGGTGATTTTATGGAATGGTTTGGAGCAGGAGTTAAAACAAAGCACAAGCATCATTCAGTTTAAAAGGATGTACAGAAACACTTTTTTGAAAAACTATGAGAATGAAGAAAAGTGATGAGAAATGATTGTATATGTATGTATAAATGTAAATGTATATAGGAATAACTTGCATAGTGATTTTAAAGGACAATCATTGATAAAGTAAGGGGTGGGAATTAATAAGCATTTGCTTCCTCCTACTCCCTTTCGGACACATATGATTTATTATTATTATTAATATGAAGACTTTTTTTGTTTTTTTGTCGAATACAGATATTACCATGAATGTGGATGGATACTGTATTTTAACAATGCGGTATTCTGTTTTTCACATTTTGTTATTTTTTTATTTGTTATTTTTTAATCTGTTTGAAATAAAGAAGAAAGAAAGAAAGTCGGAGTGCATGTGAATTAAAACAATTAAAAGTGATTTAAAATCTGAAACAAAATGACAAAGTCTGGATAAGTAACAAAAAGGTTTTTATATTTAAATCAGATTTTCACAATGGAATATTATAATTTAGCTTTATTTCCAAACTTTCTAAGTGGTGTTATTGTAATATTATAATTTGTATATACAACACGAAGATCAGTCTACTTGTTTTACATTGTTAGCAACATAGCTACAGCTAGCAGCCTGGCTACCATCACTGTCCAAATCAAGAAACATCTGGAAGAATCCCAGAGCTCTCAGTGCTATGATAAAACACCTGATATTATTCATACGTAATGTTATGCATGTTTTGATACATTCTGATTTAGCTTAGTCTTAGATCTTTGGCTCCAATGACATCCAATCACTTTTTGTGGGCACAACATTTCTCTGGTTGTTCGGCTACATGAAGATATTTACTGTTAGCTTTTTTCAATCGCCTCTTAGCAAAAAGCTTTCTGGTAAGCAGTGATGCAGCTTATATATGGGGCTTTTATTTTGAAAGGGAGATTGCAAATCTGAGGCAGACAGAGTTAGATCCTGAAAGTGAAGTAACAAGCCGAACGCCCACGGTGTCATCATTCTACAGCCCTTACATGTAGTTCATAATGATGAGTTAAAGCTAAATGTTGTCCACCTGGCCTTACCTCCTACATGCCACCATCTGTCAAATCCTTCCAAGGTCTAAACAGCTAACAATACTGTTACGGTATATATATATATATATATATATATATATATATAAATATATATATCATATACACCATATCAGCAGTGTGAAATGCAGCAGCAGCAGCAGCAGCAGCAGCAGCAGCAGCATAGAGGCAGCGCTGAGATCTAGTTCTGTTCTGCTGTTCTCACGGAGGCTCCAGCAGCACGCCCACGCAGCACATCAGAACAGCTCTGCTCCGCTGTAACCAGCCAGAGAGACAAGCAGAAAGAATATTAGAAAATAACTTTCATTTCCAAACATAAGATATCAACCTTGAAGGAAATTATCCTGAGATAGGCAGCAGCGCATAATGAAAAGTTAGAGGATCGCTTTTACCATGTTGGCAAGTCTGTTCTCTCTCAGTTATAACCAGCCTTTTCTCCACAGAAATGGTGGGGACCTTGTTTGTAGTGAAGCTGTTGGTAAACTGCAGGAAGTCTAAATAGGCTCCAACACATCTCCGTTTACCCCGCAGTATTTGCAATAACTCTGCTGACTGTATTTCCTTTAAATGGGGTAGAATAACAGTTGTCGGTTGCGCTTTATATGTTTCTTATTATGTGGTACATACAGTACAAATGAATGGATCATTCAATTTGACAAATGCAAAAAAGTCTACTCCCCAACTTTCCCAAGTGAAGGTCGTCATTTCCTTACCACTACCTCCACGTTTATCAACCCTTCCCTTCTTTTTGTACTTTTGACTTTTTCTTTAACTCATTTGAATGTGCTATGCACTCTATTGAATATCAATCAACTTTAAAAGTTCTAAGCATTGACCTTAACCGTGGCTGCTAGCCATGTCTGATTATCGGTTAATGAACTCTTTCAAGTTCAATGGACCAATCAGCCCTGCAGAGAAAATTCATTATAATGTTTCTGATTTTTAAAGGCTATTTTCATGTTTAATGCACAGCGTTAACAGTGGATAGGAATTACAACTCAATTGAAACTTAGTCTTTTTAATTTTCGAATATACACTCAGACTCAGCAAAATGAAAAGCAGTGTTATTGCACATTTTGTAAAGTTTAGTTGCTCCATTAAGAATCGGCATCATTAGCTGTTATCATGTTTCATTATCAAATGCTCCAGATTTGGCTTTATCACCTGCTCAAAGTGAAGAGAACTCATAAATTGTTCATTAGAAAATAAATTTATGACTGTTGTATGTGTCTTATAATCCACCAGTGCAGTATTTTGTTGGCATTACATGTATATTTATACAGAGCCTTCTGAAAAACCTTACCTTCCTAATTGTGTCCTGCCTTCCTCTCTCCATTCTTCACAGACTACCGGTCTAATGGCCGAGACTTCCAGAGCTCCACGTTGTCTGTCCCTGATCAGGTGATGTCGTCGAACCACTGCTCCCACTCAGCTGACATTAACCGGGCGCGGTCGCGTTCTCCCAGCGTTCCCCCCCCCTCCAGGTAACTACACTCAGTCCACTATTTAGCTGCATTTCTTGGTGGACAGTGTTTTGTTTTTGTTTACAATTTGTATGTATTTTGTGATATTATTCATGGCAAATTCTTGTGTGTGTTTATGTAAGATGACCAAACATATATTATGTGACATTTAGGTGCTTCCATTATTTTATATAAACATTTCTATACAAAATGAATGCTTTCTTTATGAGAGATGTGTAATTTCTCCCACGAAGGATCACCAGACGAGTAAAAATCATTAACAAGTATTATTACTTAATTATTATTACTATTCATATTGGATTTAAGGTTTTTTCCGACTTTTTATATTTGTTCATATCTTTTATGAACAAACACATTTTGAAAGAGGATCCATTCATTTCCATTTTTAGGGATCCTTAGGGGTAAGCCATGGTACTGCCTTTCAAATGCTATAACAACTCCTTGTAGTATGCAGTATTTCTTGATTAACTCGAAATGCCTCACGTAAACATGAGGAGATTTTCCACCTGGCCAATAGGGGGCAGAGTGTAAAGAACACGAGGGGTGATCCAGTCTACTTCTGTCACACAGCAGAAGTCTGGACCCCGCCTTTGACCTTAGGCCTTCTCAGTACAGCTCCTCCACTAGAGTGGACCACCACAGTGTGTCTGAAGATAACTACTCTCCTGACAGGTACACACACACTCCAGCTTACACTTGTGTGCAGTAGATGCATGTGCATACGCTGGCATGCATGGAACAAATGCTGACAGGCACAAGTGGGGGCTGATGAGTAAACATGCAGGGAGGTGTGTGTGCACGAAATACGCCCGATGCCATTTGCCTTAAACTCGCTGTTATTGTGTGTGGGTTATTATATTCCTGCTTTTAAAGGGACACTTACCACAAAAATAAAAACACATATTTTCCTCTTACCTGTAGTGCTATATATCAATCTACATTGTTACGGTGTGGGTTGCAGATATCGACGCTAGAGATGTCTTCCTACTGTTTCTCCTTGTGGTGCCAAAAATACATTGAAACCCTTTGTCCTACTGCATCACAGAGCACAAGGTAGTGTGCATATACTCAAGCAAGAGGGGTTCTTTTGAGTCACCTGAGCTACAGTAGCTAACGTTACAGCACAGCCAAGGAGGACGCCAGTTTTGTTAACCTCTCACTGTACCCAGACAAGCTGCTTGTCTTCAGTAGATGCACACTTCTTACAACAAAGTCAGTGGATTATCTTGAGTTACCGGGTCATACAATGTAGTTCCATTAAATTGGAGATAATGTAGACATTTGTATGGCGGATATCTCCAGCACTTGGCAATATACACCAAAACAATATTAATTCCCTGAAATGTAAAAGGGAAAATATATATTTTTTAGTTTTGTGTAAACTGTCCCTTTAATTAACAACTTTTTCCATTCCATTGAAACAAATGTACCATACTATGTTACCTGATACTGATGTGTGATTACCTTTACATTAATAGTTGCTTGATCTTCGCTTCATCATGTCGACAAACAGTAATGCTCCAAACGTCCAAAAGAGAAATCATAGCCTACATACTCAGCAAATAGCTTGTACCAGACCAGCATACACTTCTTTATCAGAAAGGTTGCATCCCAGTTAAGACCTACATTAACCGTACACATGGTAAAGACTGCATTGCATAAGAATATTAATCAACAATAAGGTTGTTCCCGCATAGATTTAGGCTAAGGAAACATTTGGAGAGTGTCCTACAAAATGCTGTGCAACACATTCTATCGTATCTCGCTATGTTTATGGAAAGGTGGTCAAGGCGAAGTGGTCAGTTATCCTCCATCAGCACTTTCTTTCTGTGAGGGTTGGAAAATGTAGCTCCAAGAGGCCAATCATAGCCTTGGCACTGCCAGGCCGCAGCTACTTTCCCCGGTCCAATTAACTTTATTTGATATTTCTGAGGCTTGGCCTAAATCAGTGTCAAACGCAGAAAATGCACTTATCTAAATTGTCTGGGACAGTGCTCACTTGAGTGTATTTCAGCTGCTTTAATTAACAGCGTCCAGTTATTTATTGAAAACAGTAGAAAACGACACAGGAAATGAGTCATGGAGAATTTGGAACGGCACCAGAACTCTGACAATACAGACAAATCTCCTCTGGAATCTGTATAGCTTTTCGTGAGGCAGCTATTTTATTAAAACAAGGTTTGTATTCCTGTATCATCCTACTTTTTGAAATGTTGTGTCTCTAAAAGGAAGATATCTATGTAATGTTCCTGATGTTAATCAGTCAGTAGAAGTGACACCAATCAGGTTCAGGTGTCTCATGACTTTCCTGTTCAGTTCTCCTCTCTGAATGCTGCCGGTGTGTTCGCTGCACCACTTTCATCTGTGTGTGTTGTAACGCTGAGGATGACATCTTCTCACCATTCAATTTCTCAGCCTCTCTAATCTTACATGCCGGTTTTCCCCTCTTTGAAACTGTGACATCAACCCTTCCTACAAGCTTTCTTAGTCTCTTTCTATCTCTCTTCCCTCGGTCTCCTCACTTCTCAGTCTGTCTACCTATGATTCTGTCTATCTTGAATCCTTTCTCTCTCTCTGTCTCTCTTTATTCCTCCCTCCTTCCCTCCTCCTCCGCTTCTTCCTCGGTGCCATCTCAGATCCATCTCTGTCTTCTCTCCTCCTTCCATATGGTTGCAGCCATTTTCTCACCCTACCTCGAACCAGACATACTCAGCCTATTGATGATCCTCAAAAGGACCCCAGGTAGACTTGACCTGAGCATGCATGAAGCCTTATTTCTGCACCTTTCCACCCCAACACCCTCTCAACTCCCACCTGCATTGAACATATGGCACTGGCAGGATGGCATGTTTTCTATGCACTTTTAGATCCTTACTTTTAGAGACACTAAGCCTAACTACCCAACTTGTTCATACTCCCAACTTAATAGGGACAAAAAAGTGACTCTTACTTAGTGTCCCTTTGTGTCTGATACCAATTGAAATGCATTGGTTGCATTTTTAGACAATCAGAACAACAGAGGTGATAAGAAGAGTGTGACATTTTGCTTTGATCTGAGATCAAACAACAATGGATGTTAAATGTGGTTATTTGAACCCAAACCATGACCTCTATTAAGCCTAACCATGAAGTTGTGTTGCTTAACCTAATCAAGTTCATCTAAAAAGCCGAAAAACCTACATTGGAAGTTTATTTTTTGAATCAAACGCTAGAGGGGTACCTACAGTAAAGGCCCATAGCTAAAAAGTTGGGAGTGAGTATGTATTGAACTAAGTTAACGAGGTTAGCATCGCACAATATGTTTTTGGATGCATTAAAGAGGCTACTTAACATGGCCATTGTCAGTGCCATCAGTGTTATGTTGGGTTAAGCATTTTGAAGATGAACCATGTACATAATGTGTATTACTTTTCGGTGATACAGAACATTGAGAAAATGATTGACCATACACTTAATCCATCCAGTGTAAGCATTGCTTATTTTCTCTTTTCATCAACTCAGTCATAAACATTCCTTTCATTTTCTCAAAATGTGTCACGTGTGATTCCTAGATGAGCAAATAGAGTGATAATTGCAATTCTGAAAATGAATAAATGATCTATGGTTTGAAGTTTTGTCCAGCAGAGGTTGTTCATTCACAGTATAGATGTGTAGGTTAGCCTTCAGCTTATCAATACCGTGGATCTGTGGGATAAGTGTTAGTTCAGATAGAGACCAAATGGAAAAGGCTGTCATGGGAATACCTTATACCTACAGTCTATAGGGGACTGCAAAAGCTGTTGTCCAAGGTTTCTTCCTTTGCAGGTTATTGTTTTTATGTTATTTCCCCTTTTTTCTGGAGAATAAATCCATGCTGACCAGTTGTGATATTTTTCCGCCAGCCGCAACCATCGCGTGTACCCTATCTGCCGAGAGGAAGCAGTCAGGTTACTGCGTTCCACTAGGATGGCCCGCGCCCATTCAGAGGGCACCTATTCCTCGGACTATGACTACGAGAGGTATTGACATGCACGGCTGCTGCATCTGTGCATCCGCCATGTTGTGGTCTCCTCAAATTGTCCCCCGTCCGTCTTTAATTTATCTGTGATCGTACTTGTGATGACGGAAAATGATATCCTGTCTGATATCGGTTTTGTGAAAGTGTCATCACAGCTCTGACGTTGTGTAGATGTCAAATAATAATACACAACTGCCTCTGGATGCTGAGGCTGAGCTATGTCTGTTGTCGAGGCCAGCTCTATGTATACTGGTTGTTAGGGCTGGCCAGCACATGACTGTGTCTTTGTTGATGTCCTTGTTTATCTTTGGTGTCATGTACATTATACCAACAGCAGAATGTTGCTCAGTGGTGTGTGTGAATTTTAGTGTTGTCCTTTTGTTTACATGCTGTTGGTTGCTGCTTGTTGCTCGCCATACAATGGCATCTATGATGCATTGCTCTGGGCTGCACAGTAGCTTTGTAAAGTCTCCGTTTGGCCTTTGGCTTCTTGTGTCTGGCCAAAATGGGCTGCCAGGCAGTTTCAAGCACCCATAGCAAGGCCTGCTGACACCCATCCATTCCCAGGACCCACGCCAGCGTCCTGATGCACCAATAACAAGAAATAACTCACCTCACCCCCTTTCCAGAGAAACACTGTAAATGACTCCATTTTTCTCTGTCTTCAATCTTTCACCCTCTGCCATCTGGCTTTCAGTCAGGAATACTGTGACGTTTGTGCCATTTCTCCCACCTCCAGGAGGGAAAAAGTGATGAGTCCTCAGAAACCAGCCCGAGAGCCTGACTGACTTTATTAAAGTGTCACAAAGTTTCCCTGAGGCCCAGCTTGGCTCGAGTACAGGCTCAGCCTACAGCCTAGATAGCCATTAACAAGAGCCCTCCTCTTCTTTTCTCTCCCCCTCTCTGCATTTGTTCTTAAACGACAGAGATAGTAGCTCGCCTCCCAGTGATCCACGGAGGAATAGAGTAGATTTCCCCTCCTCTCTTCATAGAGATACTGTTTGCTCCTGTCTGCACCAACGCAGAGTAAAAGCAACACTGAGAAAAGAAATGAGGGCAGAATAAAGTTACAAAAGGAAAAGAAACGGAGAGCATTAGTGGAGTCTAAGCCTGTTGGCAAGTGTCTTAGTTTAGGTGATATCCCTCCAGAACATGAGCAAATGTTTTTCATGGTTCTGTTGTTTAAGTGCATGGCCCCGGAGTGTACCTTGAGTGGGACAGAGCCTGCCGCTCACACACATTCAAACAGCAGCTTTTTGAAGTACACACAAATAATGTTTTGAATCCAGTGCTACCCCGAAGCGCAGTATGTGAATGTCATGGTTATATTCATCAAATTCCAACCAATGAGAAGCTTGATTACTGCATCTACTACCATCACTGCTAATACATGAAGGTAATGAGTGTTCAAGGCTTCCTAAGGTTACTGATGGAGGAGCCTTTGTTTTGCTTTGAGACAAAAAGGACATCTCTACTGGACAATTGTTCATACTGCAAAGGCTACAGGCACTACAAGAATGTGACATGGTAGAATTCAAAATTCAAATAGTTAAAAGGAATCAGAAGCAAACGTTTTATCCCACAATATCAGACATAGAGGTAATTATTTAGGACAGATATGTTAGCCTTTTTAGATGCAGCTACCAGCTGTTTGTAGAAGGCTATGCTTTAGAATACATATAGTCAAATGGTTTAGCTTAAAACCGTTACATTACAATTACAGATACACAGACATGCATGATCTTAACCTCCAAAGTTGAATATTTCCTTTTTTCTATTATTTATTTTATTTGAGAAGTGTATTGTGGTTCTATGAAAATGTTCTTTCATCTTATTTTCTCTCTGTTAAGGTTCAACAATAACCATGTACACTATCAATGATTTTGACGTTGAGAAACCTCACCTGCTTTTTCCCTCCAGCTCTAAGGATTAACTACCTTCATCCTCCCTGTGCCAAAAATACCAGTTATAACTAGCCAAATGTAATGTCCAGATACAACTCACTATTCCTCACATTTCACTCTATCTTAAACAAATCCACACTCAGCCACCACGTAGAGACAGCACAAGCTCCTGCACCACCTTACACTGTATTCACCACACACGATCAACTTTGCTGTTTTCTGTTCACTAAGATTTGCCAATTTACTTAAACCATCAAATCTGTATTTTTACTTGTTTTAGCCAACTTTCTGCAAACAATATGCTAACACTATATACTGGACATTAAGGAAGACCAGTTAAAAAAACCAGCTGGAGGCTTTACTAACATGATTCAGTCAACTGTAGATGTATTTCAAAACAGTGCAATCACAGTGAGATGCAAATGTATCCCTAAATGAAGCATACATGATGTTCATTCTGATTGCCTGCCTAGGTAGATAATGGGATCTGTAGCAAAGGGGTTAAAACAAGCAAAGTAACAGGTTTGTTAACACATACAGAAGTTTTGAGGATGGAGCAAATGTTTTTGCTTCCGAACCCTGCCAAACATACGGTCCCGGCCCTGATGGGGCCCCCACTGAGTGCCTGCCTATCTCTCAATAACCTCTGTAGGAACCACGGAGCCATGGATAGACACGAGTATCACAGCAGATCCCGCTCTGCAGACCAGCGGCCCTCTATAGAGCGCCCCACGTCCCGCTCGCGCTCCACTGAACGCCCCCACGACTCTTCGCTCATGAGGTCCATGCCGTCCCTGCCATCTGGGAGGTCCGCCCCCCCCTCACCTGCCTTGACGAGGTGTGACCCAGATCGGAGACGCTAACCATCTTAGCACGTTAGCAGACTGGAGTTTTAGTCCTGCAATCATTTCCCTGAGGCACAGCCACTCTGGAGGGAGAGATCATTTAAACATTAGCTTCAAATATTGTATAGTAGGCCAAAAACACACGGTTATATTATTAGACTAAAGCCAGGTGAATATGCAATACATACAATACATAATTTTCTTCCTATGTTAGTTAGTTAGGGCCATCCGTAAGAGATTGTTAAGGGGTATTTACATTTCAAATTGCAAAAGAACAAAAACATGGCCGTTTCCGATTTAGTTTGAATGTTAAAAAATCGAATATCTCAAAAAGGATAACATCCATAGGGTATGAACTACAGGTGGGGGATTACACCAAATTGGCCTAGGGAAATTAACATTTTATATTGAATAAAGGAATGAAGCAATGCTGAGACTTTAATATCTTATACTGTAAATACACTCCAAGTTAGTTAACCTCGCTACTAGTACAGCTACCTATCTTATCCAGATATCGTCACAAAAGGGTATTTAGAAAAGCTGGTTAGCCTGCTTAGACATCTGTCTACAGTCAAATCTTAAAGTAGTCATTCTCTTGTATTCGTAAGCATTGACACTTGTTTTTTCTTGTTAATATACAATCCTGGCTAACAATTTGGTTTCTCAATCCAACACTGAGTTTAAATAAATAAAAAATAATTATGTCTGCCCCCAGAGCAGCTTCACCTCTTCTAAATGTTTGCATCACTAGAACCATTTTAGAACTCCATTAGTAAGACCCTCCCCATGAGCCCCTCCCCCAGCCTGACTAACTTTACTCCCACTGCATCATTACTTCCCCCCTCCCAATACCCTGCTTACCCCTCCACCTCACCTCACCTCACCCCACCCACCTCCCCCTCACGACTACCCCTCCACCCTTTCTAGCCACTTTCTGTTTTGTCGCCTGAAAGCACCGGTGCTGTATTTTCTTTACACATGTTCCAGGCACGACTATCCTGACACCGTAGACAGCGTGCTGGTTTTTTAATTTGGTGCACACTGCTCATACGCTTGCGTGAGTATAGCAGTGATGGGCCGACATTATGTTTTGATTTCATTACTAACATCAACCGATGCCGTTTGATCCTGTGATGTCATTCTGTTTCTGTTCTTCTTTTTGTTTTGAGTTGAAAGCCTTTTGGGGACAGTCTGAACGCATGGTCGCACTTGTCTGCTGTTCCTGCATTGAACTCTTTTCTCCTTGCAGCTTGATGACTCGACTGCACATGCGATTCAAACCTGGCATCTTTTTTTTATTGCAGCTCAGTTACCTACTGTTGATGTATCCCTCCACTCCCATGCCATGTGCCAAACATCATTGCTGTGTGCATTGGTTTTATATTTAGAGATCCAGGACCCTCTGTAGATTTAAAGTAATCTTTACAAGTTACTGTAAATGTTAATGTGAAACAATGCCAACACTGCTTTCATGGAGCTTTATACCCACTATTAGTTATTTCAATTAAATTACGATCTTACTACTTTGTAATAATTGCTTTTACTGATTATCTCCATTTACAGTAAGGGTCAAAATGACATACATAAAAACAAGTAAATATAATATTACATATACATATTAGGCTTTATGCTAAATTAAATAACTGCTTCTAATCAGTCTCCCATCATACTACTTTGATCACTTTTTTGTTTAGGTTTACTTTTTTTCTTTACTTTGTCTCAAACTGTGATGTGGGTGCGATGCGGCTAGGCCCTGCATCCACCACCCACAATCAGAACTTGTCTTAATACTTTTGTCTCACCCCATTGTCCACCACTGTTTGTCATGTAGGGCGCATCCACGTAGTGGATCAGTCCAGACCAGTCCCAACAGCACCCCCATGTCCAGTAGAAGAGGACGGCAGCTCCCACAGCTCCCACCCACGGGGAAAGAGAGAAGTAAGTCACCTGGTTTTATTTCTTTCTGGATCACATTGTTATTGTCGCTGAAGAAACGTACAGACGGGTCTATCAGTGCGATGGTGTGTCTCTGGTTAGTGCCTCATTATGATATAGATTGATACTTTTTCATTGGGTGGCCCAACTGATTGGGATTGAGGAGGAGGAACGAGGAAAGATGTTGGTTTGCTGTTGGAATCTTTCATTATAGGCTATAGATCATATGTAATATGCAAGGATACTTACCCTCCATAACATCTCTACTCGGTTCCTTTTCCATTTCTCTCTCAGAAGATGGAGACGAAGGAACAGAGCCTTGTGAAGGTCTGTACCTGAATGTACGGGTTTAGTCTTTCAGTGTGGGTGTCCTGCTCCAGATGCAACTCACTCTGAAGGCCAAAACCCTGTCTGCAACGGTGGAAGGCCGTTACTGAGCACTCCCTCTGCTGCAGCTGTGTTGTGTCCTGTGTCCTGTGTCCTGTGCCGTTGTGTTGCTCCATCCTGTAGGTTAGCTTTGCTTCCCTGGTTCCTTGTTTTGAGAGTATTTGTCTGAGAGTAATTTAATTATTTTAATTATTTGGACTGCTGAGATACTCATAAAATGATTGTCTGTCTCTATCTCCTAAACGTACTTTAAACTGTGATGACGGCTGTGATTATGGTTTCTGACATCTTGAAAGTGACATTTGAAGTCTTATTTGTTCCTCAGCACTCCCTAAACAAACGTTACATGTCGAAGCTTCTTGTGACATGAAACCGTGTGTGTTTGAATCAGTCAAAGAGCTTTGCACGGGATTTTTTGGGAATGCCTGGGTCAAAAACAGAGAGAGGAGAAAAAAGCGTCTGCAGTTCTGGAGAACTTGTCAATGCACTCGCAGAACTCTTTCATCATCATGAGGGCTTCCCTGTCTCTTCTGTACAGCGGCCAACAAGCCTGTCTCTCTCTTTCTCCGTCCTCCTGACTCTCAGTCCCGCCTCTTTTCTGTATCTGTGCCTCTGAAGCTCTCTCTGTCTGGACCTCTCTGTCGCTTCTTTGTGTCTCCTTTTCTTCTTCACTCTTGCCCCAATTTCCTTGTTTCTCTTTGTCAGGGACTTTATCCCTACTCTCTCCTTTCCTTCTTTGTGTTTGTATGTCTTTCCCTCTCTCTGCTGTAGCTCTCAGGACAGTGACAGTGTGTGGGCAGTGGGGGGAGGTATTGATCTGACCTTGTGCTGTAGCTCCCACAGAGCCGTATGGCACTCAGCTTATGTAATGCTAGTGTGTGTGTGTGTGTGTGTGTGTGTGTGTGTGTGTGTGTGTGTGTGTGTGTGTGTGTGTGTGTGTGTGTGTGTGTGTGTGTGTGTGTGTGTGTGTGTGTGTGTGTGTGTGTGTGTGTGTGTGTGTGTGTGTGTGTGTGTGTGTGTGTGGCAATTGTATGAACTGGATCCGGGTTATTGCTGCTTACAGAGAAGAGCTGTACTGTTGATAGAGCTGGTATTGTTTTGCCTTGTTGCTGTGCTTCAGAGTTGTTTCGTACCTCATACACATACCTAACTGTCTTGTTTAATATCTGTTCGTTTGTGGCAACTCCAAAGACGGAGCAGGGGAGGAGTGTGTGGCACCTCAACCCCAAAACGGTGGCCCAGGTGTGTTTAAACAGCCTTTAAACCAATGTGTTTTCCTTATTATTTAAAAATGTTTTATTCGGAATGGATATGTTATAAGCTTAAGATATTTTAAGAGTCAGGAGCTTGTTTTGTTTCTGGATGAGAGTAAGGTACAGCATGTGTTGAAGCGCAGTACATTCATCCACAAGCTTGAATGAACGGCCCGACTGTTGGCAAGAGCTGGAGTTCCCCACAGTTTCCACTTCCTACTTTCCCATCTGTTTATGTGGTACGCTCCTGTCCTCTGACTGTGTGGCACGGCTGTATTACTCAACACTGCCTGACTGAGTGGATGCTAAAAACGAAGTGGTTTCTAAAAAGCCACATTTTCAAGTTGAAGTGAAACTAGTGACTAGTGATACTCTGCAGGCTAAATGCTGCGAAAGGAAGGTGATGGGCTGCATACAAAAATTGCACCGTGCCATTAACCACACCTTGTACTACATTAATAACAAAAAAACTCATACCATGTTTGTGTAATAGGCTATTCACTATTACATATATTTTTGGACAATTTGGAATACCGTAATGAGTCATTTATTCCCAAAAATTCACATAATCCTAAGGGCAGATATAAGTAATGTACCAACAACAAAAGCACTTTTGTTTCTCATTCATGGCTTAAACCAAAAATGATCCCAGACTGAAACGTGAAAGATAAGTTGATAACCAAATCATGATGACAGGCCTTAGTGAGTACGTTTTGTGTGCGTTTCTGTGTGAATCTGTGGATGTATGTGCACTTGTGCTTGAGCACATACAGTATAAGATGCCATATTAATGTGACTTACGGCACCAGTGTAGGGTTTCAGAGCGCCACCATTTCACGAGCCTCCATCTGTCCCTCCACTAGCAGCAGACTGTGAGGAAAAACCCCAGGGCCCGCCAGTAAACGGGAGGAAAGGCAAGTCCTCTGAACAGTGTGACGGCGTGACTTTGCTGTGTCGGCTTTCTCGATCAACAATCACAACAATTCATGTGTGACATTCACTATCATCTGTGATTCTCCACTTCTCTCGGTGGCTCTTCCTTCTTGTTTGCTAAAGCACATTTATGTACTCAAACTTCCCTTTTATCAATTTTCACTACTATATCCCCTGAGTGTGGTTAGCTGCTTCTGAGCTGATTTGATGTGATGATGAGGAGTTGTATGCAGTTGAATCTGATGTTAACGTGTACAGAGTACTGTCGCTGTGATCTCTGCGGCTCTGTCCCGCTCCGGCCATAATCTGCCCTTAACTTTGATAGATATTCATTCTGCTCAACTCCACCCCACAAAGGAAGGGCTCTCGGTCGCCATTGTGACATCACCAATTATTTTTGATTAATTGATTGAATGATTATTGGAAACTGTACAATACTGCCTTAAGCAGTTTCAGTCATTCATAACTTCTGCAATTCTTTAATTAATTACTACACTTATGAATTAATGGCAGTTTTTCCAGAATTCTGTGCATTTCCCTTTAAGCTATAGAGGTATTGCTGGGTCTAATTTAGAACCTCATAGACTGTTACCTCCGCTGGCCAGCAGATGGAGCAAAACTCATTATCTTTGACGAGGAGCTGTCCATGATTTCAGTGCTGAACTGGCAAAGAGGTTTTTTCCTGTTAGCAATCCTTACATAGCCCTCTATTGTAACTATAAAATACCCTTTAAAAGGTTTTATGTTCATTTTACGTTTTTTTTTTTTTGTCCATGATTCTACAAACCTATGATAATCCAAGATCCATTAGGTTCCTGTAGCGTTCAATCCAATGTGTGTGTGTGTGTATCTGAATGTGTGTGCGTGTCTTGCTGTAGAAGTGACATGGGAGGACCAGCAGCGGGGGCTGAATGGCTGTCTGTCTGATGGGGCGACACAGCCACACCCCTCCCTCACTGACCCAGGTTTGTTGGTTGGTCGTGGTGTGAACTCTGACACTTTGAAAGACATATTTCACTTTGATGGAATATTTTCTCACAATTGATCACATGAGTCCATGAATAGTAACCGCTTTCTTCAATGTCCCTAAAACGTCTTTAGAGTTGCTTTACATGGAATGTTAATCAAGAGGGAGATTTTTCATGCAAAAAGTGTTTACTGTGGAGCAATAGAAGATAATCAGTTTTCCCTTCATTCAGTAATTCATTCATGGCCTCTTCAGTAATGTCCTTCTGTTTTCTTGTCTTTGTGTGGATTTGCAGTGCAGCATGGAGCTGATGTTTCTGTCGACACACATTTGTGAAAAGCACAGCATATTTCCTTAGTCTTGAAACAGTGGTCATACTTCATTAATAAAGTACATTTTGATAAGATGGCATGTGTTGCTAAGGTAATGCCACTATTGGTTCCTTGAGGTACTGTGTTTGCTGTATTAGTTAATGTGCTTTCATGGAAACACATCTTCACGTCCCTCTGAATTAAGCCTTCTTTATGTTCACCTGTCATGTCAAAATGCCCGCAAGTTCTGCGGTGGCTCTAGCTAATACTTATTTTAAACATAATTTACATAAGTTATTAAATGGTAAACAAAGCCAGATTGTGTCAGCAACAATTTTTTCCTATATCTGTTTTGTTACAGTGTAACAGCTTTGACCTTCCAAAAAATGTTTACTGAGAAATTTGGCTTTAAATAATGGCGCTCCGACATGGCCGTAAAGCCTTTTCCTCCTACTGACTGATACCATGAACATTCAGCTAGCGTTGTCCTTAGTTGTTCCGCCTTTTATTCTCTCAGCTCTTCCCTTCTCCTCTGTGTTTTTCTGTCTCTTATTAAAATCCGGTAACACTTTATATTAAGGTACATAAATTAACCATCAACTAGTTGTTCATTAACATGCATATTAGCAGTATATTGGCTCTTTATTAGTCATTATAACACACTTATTAATGCCTTATTCTACATGACCGTATTCCACAAGTAATAGGCCATTAGTTGAGAGTTTTTCCTCAATGACCCTCTAATTAGTGCTTATTTATTGCAAGAAAGGAAATTGTTGTATGAGTGTTGGTCTTAATATGCACTGCTCAATATGGGCCTAATAAGGCAGTAGTACCACAAGAATAGTAATTCTTCTTAACAAATATGATCTATTCTTATGTAACAAGACATGAAACTATAAGTGTTAATTGTGTCTAAATAACTCAAAATTAGATATTTATATCTAAGAATATGTTTTGGTTCAGCTACCAATAGCAAGGTGATATTGACCTGTATGTTTCATATTTGCACATTTATATTTTTGTAAAATTTGTAGTGAAGGTTAGACAGGAAACCGGGCACAGGAAGTAGGAGAAAGTGAACTGAATAGAGTGCCACAGTGACGCGTCCTAAAACCCGGAAGTAAACTCCTTTCAGTTCCTTCGACAAAAAAGCAATGACATTTCTCCACAGGATTTTGGAAAATAGCTGGAAATAAGGTCTGTGGTTGACACACATTTAAGAGACGGATCTCTCTGTCCCAGCAACATCAGTACCAAGCAAGAGAGTTTTTTCCACAGCAGGGGATATTGTAAACGCCCAAACATCCCAGCTTCTACCTGGAAATGTGGACATGCTCATATTCCTAAAAGATAACCTTGATGATGCTGAGTGAGTGAGTTAGTGAGTTTGAGTTGAGTTACTTGAAAAACTAAAGTGAAACTTGATTTATTCTATTGCAGGGTCTGATTATTATATTGTTGACACTTTAAAATACTACTTTCCTACTAAAATGCTGTACAAATTAGATTTATTTATTTTCCCTTTATTTTTCAATATCGCGATAATTATTGCGATAATTATCGTACCGTGAGTTTTTGGTATCGTTACACCCCTATAGACCGCATACATCACTTCTGCTGAAAGAAGGCTGTCCCAACTTTTAAAAAAAGGACGAGACTCCTCAGAATGCAGCCTTCTTTTCTCGGATTTGAAGGATACTGTACATCTGATGTATCCTTCGCGGTCTACCATATCCCAGGGTGCAATGCGCGCAGGGAAGAGTGAGTTTTGTGGATTTAAAAGCAACAGCAAGCGGAGGAATCACTAATACATGTGAGTATTGGGTTTTAACTTACTTTAAATTAACTAACGTCACACACATCAAACCCTGCATTTTCGTTAAATAATAAGGATAAATGTGTAACGTTAGTGACGCTAACTAGCTAGCTGGACGTACTGCAATGTTGTTTACACCTATTTTGAATTCAATTCAGAAGTTTACTAAAGTCGTACAGAGATCTTGGCTCTGTTATACATATATTACATAAATAGACCACTGGTGTGCCCAGGCTGAGTTCCGCTGTGTCTTGCTGTCTCTCCGACCCCACACAAGTGAGCCTGCTCACAGTGTCCCCCTCCTCGCAGCAGCAAGCCTTGCAACGTCCCGCCGATAGTGTGTGTGTGAGGAAGTCCGCGGATTGGTCCAAACGGAACGGCTCCGCGGACGCAACGTAACGGCTCCGCAGATTGGTCCAAATGACGTTACGTTACGCCACTATACCCGAAATACGTCACTATACCTAAGAAGTAAAAAATGGAAAAAGAGAAATCCTCCAACAAGGCGTTCTGGGGCAGCATAGACAGGTATTTTCTGTGTTAGAGTTTTACTCGCCTCAGGGTGTACTTTGAGGGTTTGTGACTGCAGACCGTTTACATGCATAAAAAGCAACATAACACACAAGGGGATGGGTAATAACAGGAAAACATGACATGGGACCTTTAACACTTATAGTTGCATGTCTTGTTACATAAGAATAGATCGTATTTGTTAAGTGTTATTATGGGAGAATTACTATTCTTGTGCTACTACTGCCTTATTAGGCCTGTGGGGGAAGCCTCTGAAGCAATTGGAAACAGGACTCAGAAAGACACAAGGAGAGCTGGAGCTTTGATGGCAAACACTGACGGTTTATTTGGAGTTACGGCCGGAGAATTGACAAGACAGGTGGTGTGTCACGAGTTGACACGGCGGTTGCCAAACCAATTCTGAAGAACTCTTCTGCAGCTCGAGGTTTGAACTAGTTTGGACTGTAATAATCAACATTCTTTATCAGTGAGACTAAACAATTATGGACCCTGAATCTAACTAGCTCTCGTCCATAGAAAAGAATGTGCACCAGGGAACCTACGCCCCTGAACAGTAAACTACCTCATGGCGGCTTGTGCTCTGTCATAGACTGGCAACAACAATGCGCCCAAGCTGCTCCTGCTTAAGAGAGATAGCAGCAATACCCAAGGCCGTAGAACTATGCCATGGGAAAGGAGACAGTGAGAGGAGAAAATTATGAACTGGGTCGAAGGTTGAATACTTAAGCAAATTATTCCCTAACAAGGCCCATATTGAGAAGAGCATATTAAGACCACCACTCATGTACAATAACTTCCTTACTTGCAATAAATAAGAACTAATTAGAGGGCTATTGAGCTAATGGCCTATTACTTGTAGAATATGGTCATGTAAAATAAGGCATTAATAAGTGTTTTATAATGACTAATAAAGAGCCAATATACTGCTAATATGCATGTTAACAACTAGTTGATGGTGAATGTGTGTACATTAATAGAAAGTGTGTTACCTAAAATCCTTGGTTCTCTTCTGTTTTCTTTTTCTTCCTCTTGGCATATTTTCTCAACCTATAAGTATCTTGGACTCAGAATGATTGTCTTTTCCAGCTTGTTGCTTGGCATTTACTGGTAGCCATGGTAGCCTTGTGTTATTTGCAAAAGTTCAACCCAAGGATAATTTCAATTTAATTGTTCTACTCATGGAAACATTTTGTGGACTTCTACTTTTTATTGTTCCTATATTGATAACCATTTGTAACCATTGTTTGAGTCCTAATACTTTGTGATTCAGAGGCCATTGCGGTAGATATCAGATGTTATTACCATGCAGTATTAATCCACAGACCACAGGAGTCTTGTTCACACTGACTCACTCCCATCTCCTTCTCAATACATCACTCTTTCCTGATGACCTACATGATGCTGCTGAAGTATCATTTTGATCTTGATTATCATTTGACTCTCTAATGAGATGATGTTAGCGTCCACAAAGAGATGAAAGCTGCAGATGCAGATGTCTCTCATTGTCTTTTTATTCATGTGACACTTCATTATTCACCCTAATGGGGTACTAATTGAGCTAAATGCAAATTCTGTGTAAGGGGGTATGAAAATGAGGTCTGATCAGAGTGGGACTTTTTTTAGCTGTCACTGTTCGTCCTGTAAGGTTCAGACCCCTTGTTGTGTCGCCTAAAGTGAATAATAATCATTTCTGGATATCACCCACAGTCATCAACTACAATGCCTTTACATGATCACAGATATCGTTTGGGAATAATCTTACATTATTCCCATATTCTGTCTTTGGACAATATGTCTGCTTATTATTTTATTTAGTTTAATAATCAATCATACTATTAGCTCTATGCAGTTGGGGTCAACTTGTTCTAGGGTTGCCATGGTTTCACTGTTCTTAGAAATCAAGAGGTGGCTTCATTTCATTTTGAAGATGTGGTCGACGACCAGCAGGGCCTGCTTAGAGAAATATATCAGGAAATATGGTGTTAGTTGTTTTCTGTGAATGCGGAGCTTACATGTCACGGGTCAAAACGGGTCGTAAATTATGCTTTATTGGACATACTTTCGTTAAAAAAATTGAATGACCTGTTTGAGTTCATTTGCCTTACTTTTTTATATCCTGCAATGTCACTGATTCGCACAATGCCATGTCGGGGCTGGAACGATATTCAGTTACAGACGCTGCTGATTACCAACTCAAACCCACCATGTGAGGTCATGTGAAGCCATAAGGGATTGCAAACACAGGGTCCCAGCATGCTGAGCAGAAGGGTGGTAGGACATGAATATGATGAGAGTGTGTAGTGTGATTGTGTGTTTGTGAAAGTGCACTCGGGTTACACTGGTACTTTTATCAATTTTCAGATTTTATGAAACACCTTGTTAGGTAGGTAGTCGGCTCTCTCTTTTGTGCGCTCGCTGCTCTGTGCTTCAGTTTGTGTGTTTTATTTTCCCTTTCCTTTATTTTCGTTATTTTTCCAGGCTATCTCCTCACAGTTGCCCCATGCAGGTTCAAGTGACATCCTCTTCTCCTCTTACCCTCCTTTCCTCCCCCCTTCTCCCCGCCTATATCCTCAGAGGTCTCCAGCTTCTATCTGGGCGGATACATTAACATCTCTTTACTGTTTCAGCTCTTCTTCCCTTCAAAGCAAAGAAACCTCACCTTCCCAACCTCCCCCCACTCTGATCTCTAATAACCAAACTCTTAGCCTCCGCCTCAGCCTCTCCTGGCCTCGCACCCTCTCACTCTGTGTTGACTTCTCACTGTGCCCATGGTGGAGTTTGTGTGTTCTCTGTGGTCTCTATGATTTCCTGTGTGTGTTCTGTTCTCGTTGTTTTGTCATTGTCGTGTCGCATTGTTGTCGTGTTGTGTCCCTCCATCCTCTCCTCCTCACTCTGACCCTCCCAAACCTGGCTTACACTGTGACAACTGTGAAGGCGTCGCCCTCCCTCCTTCCTCCCTCTTCTCCTCCGTCCCCCACTTATCCTTCGTGCATCTCTCACACCCATCTTCCTCTCCTCTGTCTGTGTCTGTCCATTCTGTGATGTGATCCCAGAAGACACGGACTCACCAGGTTGGACGAACTCAGGTCTGTCTCTTCTTCTTCTTCTTCTTCTTCTTTCTTTTCTGCCTCCTCTTCTTCTTCTTCTCTCCTTCTTTTATTCAATCTGTACCCCTTCTAGGCCTTGCCCTCCCCCACCCACCTCACCTCATCTCTTGTCCCGCTTTGCCTGCTTCATTAGTGCTCCTAATTGTTCTGCAGATGATTCTTCTTGCTTCTCTTGTCATTTTTTTTGTTTTGCTGCAGAGAGACTGTGTCTATCATATCCATGCTCATGCCACTGTGGTTTCGTTGACATGAGTCACTATCGTTTTCTAAAAAAAACATGCCGTGTTTGTATAGCGGCAGAATTCTTCTTATTTGAACAACTCTCTCTGTGAACACACATTTTCATAATTTCCCTAAATAAATGTTTTTTTTATAATTTACGAACAAGTAACAACAACAGAAATAAATATGTTTTTTAATATCTGGTTATAATTCAGCACATTTTAGCTTCGACAGAACCAGGCTAGCATTTAGTGCTAAGCTCAGCTAAGTGTCTGCTGACTCCGGCTACATATTTACTATACTCACATTAGAGGTACCAATCTTCTCATTCAACTTTAGAAGTTAATAATGATCACATAACTAAAACTGTTCTGATAACTTTACATATTGCCCACTTACTCACTTACTCTCCTCTAATAATTGGAGGGCTGCTTATAGAAAGGCTTGCAGTACCAACACTATTAATCTGATCTGGCTTTAAAGACCCTCACATCACAGAAACGCTGAAAGCTGCAGCTCCACCCACATAGCCATTGTTTAATTCCAAATCCAATGAGCCTGAAGACCAAGTCAGCACACTTTGGAGCCACACATTAACCTTAAAATCAGCTAGACAACAATGGCTGAACCAAATGTTTGGTCCAGAGATGAGGCAAAATAAATGCTGACATTACAAGCAGTTTCCTAAATGCCTCTTACATGAAATGACCCTTTCCCTGTCATGTTTAGGGCGGCAGGGTGTGGGCTGTGAGAGTTTCCAGGAGCAGGGTAGTAACTGTAAACAATAAACCGAGAGAGATTCATTCTATTGAGTTCAATGAACTTTGCCTTATTCATTTGTTCTCAGCTTGTATTGCTTTTATTTGTCTGTATGCGTGTATGTATTTGAAGCTTAAGGCATATTATATGTGTGCATGGCACTTGTACATGTGCATTCATCTTCACGTTATCATTGTCATCAAATGACACAAAAGTAGAGAGCAATGAGAGAATGGAGAAGCAGGTACTGCAGGAGAGCCAAAGTGTTTGTTGTAAGGTTTAGGTTAGTCCTTCTGATGCAGTGGTGTTATTACCTCAGCAGAACAAGGTTAGGCTTCTGTATTGATTATAGTGTGGTGTTTTTACACTGTCAAATTGTGCTAGCAGCAATATTAAAAAACAAAGCACATTGCATAAACTGAATTAAGAAAGAGATGAGAGGTGGGAAAAGACGGCACTAAAATGAGAAAAAAACTGATTTTGCCACCTTTCAGTTTGAGCAATGAGGGATGTGTTTTCCAAATTCAATTTCTGTTAAAGGGCAGAATCCAGAATGTTATTTAAAATGTGTCCTAACAGTGGTCACACGCATCGCTGAAATCTGTCTTTTCCACATGTACAATCAGTGTCCAAGCTGTGAAGCAGGAATCAATACATTGTCCAAACTCATTATTCTTCAGTCAATTAAAAATAATATTCCATAAGGTTAAATGAACCTGGAATTGTTCTAAATGTAGCTTGTGTCTGTTGTGCCGTTCACCTTTACCAGTCAGTACTGTTTGTTTCTTTGTTAATACAGCCAACCATTCAGCTTAATCCCATTGGATCTGTCCTTGTCATAGCTCATGGTTCATAGCAGAAGCTTGTCTCTCACCATAACAGTACGTCCCCCCCATCAGGCCCTCCTCACTGCCTCAGCCCCCCCTCTCACAGCCCTCTGTCTCTGTGCTTAGGTATGGACATGGAGGAGAGGACCCGGCAGATGAAGCTGAAGATGAACAAGTACAAGCAGGGAGCGGGCTCCGACTCCAGACTGGAGCAGGATTACCACAAGGTAACCACACGCTCACGGAGAGTAACATGAACCTACAGTGCACTGTTTGCATGGCTGCACTGTGCATAGGCCACATGGCACACTTTGCACACATGCACAGCATCATTCTGCGCATGTGCATTAGTGTACCGCAGACAAAGTCACACAAACAAAGCACAACAGGGTTCAAAGGTTGGAGTCCACTCAATTAGTCCCACTTGTTTTTTAAAGGTCAACCAAGTAACAAAAGTAATCATATATTTGTTTTGCTTTTCTTCAAATCAATATATCTGAAAAGCAGCATACCTTTCCATAAACAATGTCTTAGTCAATCTGAAAAATTCTCATGTTTCCCAACATTAAAAAAAACAAACATCAATCACCATAACACTGTATATAGACTATAATAGTAGTTCATGTTTACATATTTGGATAATTGTAGTGTGCTGAGTAAATGGGACAACACCTTTGGAAAGACACTTTTGTTGCAGAAATGTCATTATTCATAGCTTTGGCTGACACATGTAGATTCCTCTAAATATTAGTATCAAACTAAATGTGTATGTAAGTCTCAAAACAACCTGAAGAAGTTGAAAAACTGAGCCTTTAAGCCTTTTGTTGTAAATTGTGAGTGTGGCAGTGAGTGAGTGCAGAGTGGAGTGTTTATTACTCTGTTCTAGGAACTCCTGATGTTTAGAGAGCTCGGCCTGCAGTCTGCCTCGAGCCGTACAAGACAAACGCTCTCTGTCCAGCTCTCCTTTTAAGTCTCTGCTATTTCAACTATTGCATTTGGAGCAGCCGATGTGTTTGCTACGAGTCTATAAAAAGCCTATTATTAAATACTGTTGAACATTATCCTCTTTGGAAGTGAAAGTGACAAAACAATGCTCCCACTGTTATTAAACCAGACGTGTGAGTGCTTGCTCTTAAAATACAACACACTTACTGTAACACTCAGTGCAGATTCTCTGGCAGAAAACATTCCATCAGAAATACACACAGGCTATTATATACACAATCCAGCTGAAACATTCTCTCAAGCCAGGATGATACTAAGATAAGTATCCTAGTTGAGCTTCCAAGGGAGTGATAGTGTAATAGAAATATATAACTGGTTTCGACATTATACTGAATCATGCATGTCCACCAGTAATACCATAAACACATATTTTCAGTTAAAGTAAAAGGACCTTTCGTGTATCATATTATTGAATTATAATTACAGATTATGATTATTGTTAGCTTTATCCTTTTTATCTTTATTATTGTTTACCTTTTTATCTGATATGTCACTTTGCTGTAAGGCTTTACATTTCCCCGCTGAGGGATTAAAAACGATTTTTGATTTCTGATACAGATACTTTAATATTATTTAACCTATACTGCTGATTTGAATTTAAATACCTCCATGCCTATGAGATCATTATGTTTTATGTGTCAGACACATTTTCTTATGTTGTGAACTCCTTCAAGATTCAACCTGCAGGCTTCTACTTTCTGTCATCTTGGTTTATTGGCCTGAAGTACATTCTAATCTTTCAAAAGTGACCTAATACACCTTATATAACAACATTTTCAATAATATTGATAATCTTTACTCTTCTGACAGTTGAACTCAAAGGTCTACTTTCTCCGCACTCCCCACCCCCCCTGCATCAGGACTAGCTAAACAAGCTAAAGACATGCTAGCACTGCTTTCTTTGCGCTTAAAGGTCATACTCTGTCTTTGCATCTCACATTTAAATCATTATCTCACGGTTTTAATAACCTATTTGAAAAAAGCACGCACTCCCAATGATAGGCCCTGTGTCTGACCACGAGCTGCGAGTCAAGGCCCAGAAACTCTTTTTTGAAATAATGTTGTTCTTGACTTCTCCTCAGCGCTCAGGCAGAGATCCCCGGGGCTCAGATAACCTGTCGGCCAAGTCATCGGACAGCGATGTAAGTGACGTGTCCGCTGTGTCGAGAACCAGTAGTGCCTCTCGGTTCAGCAGCACGAGCTACATGTCTGTCCAATCAGAAAGGCCGCAAGGAAACCGCAAAATCCGGTAAGCCGTTGAACTTTCTTTACACTCATCAAGCTGTTATCAGGAATGGACAAATCCCCCTCCACTGAGAACCTGTCTTTCTGTACATATTGCCAAGTCCACACGTTTTCAGCTTTGAAATCGTTTGCACCTGGTTGAAAGAGGAGAATGCACCGCCTAGCCCTGTGTGTCATTTTCCCACTGCAAGAGTTCAGGTTTGGCTCCGTTTAGATCAAATCTGGAACCAAATGGTGGAACTCTGCTCAATTAGGTTGTGGGGGAAAGTTGTCCATATCTGGCAACACACACTGAAAACATAAAACACATTGCATCTCTGTATGTGTTGTCTCATATCAGCAGAAAAAAGCTAGTCATTTGCACGTTGCTTTCTGTCTTTTCTGTTTGCTGTTACTTTGAATTAGTCTGCTTTCGATCGTGGCTGCTCTGTGTGTTTGCGTTTCTCTTTCTTTCTCTACTTGTTGACAACATTCATGCTTTGTTTGGTTTTTCTTTCTGCTTTGCATGTCCTGCTCTGTTGCTTCTGTCTCCGTCTTCAGCCAGTCTCGGGAGGGGGATGAGCAGTTAGGAGAAGTGAGGGAGGAGGAGGAGGCGGGCGGGGGAGGAGGAGAAGGAGGAGGGGAAGGGAGAAGGGCCATTACAGATGGGAAAGTGCAGGGGGGGAGGAAAGGGTCGGTGGGGAAGGTAGACACAAACAAGGAGCATCAGGAGGATTTGGTGGAGAAAGAAGAGGACTTGCACCAGAGGAGTATCTCAGAGACTGACCTCAGGTAACACGTGGCAGCCTCTAACTTTGGACTCCCACTAACCATGATTCAGACCTGGAGATCCCCCTGCCTTCTGCACGTTCATACAACAGTGCACAAAGCAGAGTGTGGTGACCATCCTCCACCCTTCACTCTTGATAACTGTGGTCCTGCTTACCCTTACCAATACTAAAGTAGAGTAGTAGTACTGAGCTGACAACAGTTTGGTAAACCATGCAGCCTGTTCACACATAAATACATTTTTACATTTTAACTTTTTCTATTGTTAGCATTACATGAACCTATGATTTATAGGAAATAATGGCTTCCTTTAATAGTTCGATTTCCAAATTAAGTCTACCATATTTGCTTGTAATCCAAAGACCTTAATGTCAACAGATTACATTAATGCTTTTTTGTAACTTTGGTCAAAAGAGTGTTGCTATTGACATTGGGTTCCATGGATAATAGCCAAGAGATTCCCTATGAAGGGATATGCTGCTGTTACTTCTTTAACAGCACAGTACAATACAGGGAAACGGAGGTCAATCAAAATTCCCAAAGGCCCATTACAATAACAACGCTTTGATTTCTCCAATGATCCTCTTGTTGCAAAGAGTCTGTCTGATACCACATGGTTAGCTTTGCCTTCTGGAAGGAAATCACTCAGCTCAGAGATTTTAATTATGCATTTATATTATAACCTGTGGCATGACAAAAGATGTCTTGATTGTAATGAATCTCACATACATGACTAAATACATGTATGGAAATCTTCACATTTTAAGTTGATGCATGTGTGGCTCTCACATATTAAAACTATATTTAACGGAGCACTATTTTATTGTAGCCTCAAGAGAGTATGAGTGCAGTGCAAGTATAAAAAAGTATGTCAAGAGCAAAGTCACGAACAAATTGACTTGGAATCCCATAGTAGCATAACTGCTTAGCCAGCTAATAAAAAGTCCTCACGAGCAAATCACTTTCACAGCAGGATCCGAGTTAGTGCTTCCGCCCACAGTAAGACTGCTCAGTGTCTGTTTGGACTTGAGAGAAAACACATTAAGATAAAAGCTACACACTCTTGTGGGATTAACGCTGCACCAGTGTGCGCGCTCTGATTAAGAAAATGCATCCCACATGTGGAGGCCTAATGTAGCAGAAAGGTCCACTCCAGTGTGTTCAGACACTTCATAGAACACAGAGCTTAAAGTTCCAATCCAGAGACAGTGTTGTCTATTGAGGCTGCAGTCTGCATTGCTTTACTGTCTGTCAGTGCTGCTCAGTGCTGAGATGTGTGTCAGTGTTTTGTCTGTCTGCATTTTTTACATGCTCTCTAAATCCTACAGTGTCACACTGCACCTGCAACCTATCAACCCTACCCCCCCCCCCCACCCCCCCCACCCCCACCCCCACATTCCTCCTCGACCTGCCAAGGACACTTCTCTCTGTGTGTAACACCACAACCCTCATTCATAGACCGTCAGCCAACAACCGGCTCACTTTCAATCAGTCACTGGAAACAAAAATAAATGTGATTAAAATAACGGCATGGCAGAGAATTTCTGAAGAAATATTGATATGAAGTTACACAATTCCTATTTCAAACGATATGTTCCTTCTCTGATGAACGTGAGCTGGATTGGTTGGCTTTTAACATGCTGAGAACTCTTATATGTGTGATCTACCCAATTCCTTCATGACAGCTACAGTATAAATCTATAACATACTGACTTCTTAAAATAGCTCCAAATAAATCAAATGATCAATAATAATAATTGAAGGTGTTTAGACAGAAAGTTGAGCTTAATTACTTTACCAAATAATAATGTCTGTAAACAGTTGAAACAGTGAAACGTGGTTGCTAAGCAGCAGTATTTCAAAAGTTTGGATCATGCATTTCCCTTCAGATATCAATACACAGTTATTAAAGCAATTACAGCAATCACTGTGATGGACACAGACGAGCAAGATTATTGCACAAGAATAAATATAATATGCACTCTTATTATTATTATTATTATTATTATTATTATTATTATACACTCAGTGATTCTTCAACTCTACCCTGCATTCAACCTTAAAGAGGAAAAATAAAACAGTTCAATAAATGAATCCAGCCGCTCTCTTTAATGAAACATTGTGTAAAATATGAATGAGGTTAGAGCTGAAACAACTCATCAATTCAACTATTTGAATTATTGATGCATCATTTAGTAATACATGTATTTCTCTTTGGGTTTTAGACGGTTGGTTGAACCAAAATATATGTTACTTTAGGCCTTGGTAAATTCTAATGTCCATCATAGATCCAACAACAAATTAATTGCTTGAGAAAATAATGAACAGACTAATATAAAATAAAATAAATGTTGCCACAGCCGTTACCAAGGTTTTCAAGTCCAAATGGTTTCAGCGATCTGTTGGACTTTTAAACAGAATGCTAGAACTGGCCCGATAAAAAACACAATGAAACTTTAATTACAAAGTAATGACCACCTTATACAAGTGTCAAAGCCACAGATCTCAGGATCCCTGAGGTAGACAACATATAGATTGTTGTATCTAATCTTAAACAGTATGATCCATCTGTATGTTCTGAGATAACAAAAGGGACTTTTATTTTCCATGTACTGTTATGTAAGCTCTGCCAGTGACGACATTCACATCAGCCTGTACAATGAACTTAAACAGTTGACATAGCCTAATTATAAGAGCCTGTAAATACTGAAAGCAATCAATACTGTGTAGGAGTCAGGAAGTTGCTGTGCAAAGGATAAGATGCTACCTGCCTCCAGTGATAAAAGGTTCATTCAGCGCTGCGCTTATCTCTACGAGAAAGCAACGGAGTGAAGTGATTCGGCAGAAACGTCGCTACTAGCTGCATTTGCTTATGACTCATCTTCTATGTATTGAGGTCACAGTGTAAATATGCATCTGCTGCACATTAAACAGGCCTGTTCACATAGGCCCTGTGTGCGAACACAATGATAGCCACATGAGCGCTCTCACAGCTCAGAGAGCCACACGCTCTGAGCGGACGCTGTGTCCAGCCGTCCACAGGATGTAAGGAGCTTTCCATCAGCACTTTTAAATCCCACATCACCTCTACTCCTCCATGTCTCTTTCATCAAATACTGTTGCCTGGGTAATTGCTCATTCATGCGAGGGAGAGTAAAGACTGGTGCTTTGAAGGACAAGGGCTGATCACATCCAAAAAGCAGGAGCCCCACCTCATTCAATACCAGCCTGTCTAGTGAGAGGCCTGTATCTGATGATAACTTCACCGTGAGCTTTAATTAATCACTTCAGTCCCTGACACAAAAATCTTCAGAATTGTGTTGACAGGCATGAACGCATGCTAATGCTGTGGTCTGGGCACAGTTGCCATGGTAACACGTTTTTCTGCCTCACCTGATGAAGAAGCAGTAATCTGTTCTGTGAAAGGTGAACGAGATGAGGGTACATGTCTGAGAGGATAGGAAGCACCTCGCATGACTTCACATTTACATACAGCGTTTTTGATGCAGCCATAAAAACAGCATCAGTTTTTTCCTTGTTGGGTAATAAAAAGGGCCCGCTAAGAGGTTCATTCAAACATAAAACTGCATTTAGTTTGGCAGTCATATGTTGAAGTTAACAGGACTATTTCTCTCATGTAAACATCATGTGACTACATTTCAATTACAATACTTTAGGGCTAGTCAAAAAGAGAATATTGCATCTATCACAATGTTCAAATACCAGCAACTGAACTGAGTTAAAGCAATATTTACATCATACTAACTAGACCATGCTTGATGGGAAATGTCTAAGGCTCAACCAAAACAAGAACATATTGTACCTAAAATGGTGTACCTTGGAGCCAAAAACACATTTACCTCAAAGGTTGCCTCACATAATGGGCTTAAATCAAATCAAATCAACTTTTATTTATATAGCACATTTTTTTTTAAATGTTGGTCAAGCCAAAGTGCTGTACATGCAGTAAAAACACTTTATTTTAATAGCAAACAGAAAAAAACAAATTACAACAGCAAAAATAAAAATCACACACAGGGAAATGTCAGGATTCGTGCTGCGCTCGGAAGGCCAGAGAGAAGAATTGAGTCTTAAGTGTAGATTTAAAAACCCCTAGGGTCTGGGGCGACCTCACACGGAGGGGCAGAGTGTTCCAGAGCCTAGGGCCAGCTGCTGCAAAGGCACATTTTGCACAAATAAAATACTGTTATATAATATAATATACTAAATATGAATACTTGCAATCAAGTATTACAAGTGCTTGATTATACTAGTACTAGTATATTGTACTAGTACTAGTTTTACAGTAAAAAAAAAACAGTACTAGTATATTGTGATATATATTGATATTAAGATATGGAAGGACCATTATCTGGATAGAAGACTAAAGGCAACATGTTACAACACTTTTACACGCAAACACATGCGTCCTGGTTTTCCTTAGGAACATCTTGGCCTAGATGAGAATGCATGGCGAGCGATCTGCATGATGAGGACACTGTGTTCTTTGGGCTGAGGTTGAAAATCCCTGTAGAGTCCCAGTTTTCCAAACAGGCACATGTATACATAGAGACTCTGCCAAGCCCTGTCCTGAGGGAGGTGATACAGTAATTAAAGGAGGTGTAAGAGGAACACTGAGGAGATGCTGGTACATTTATGTTCATCGTACATTTAAGTGACAGCTCATTCACAAGCCATAGTCCGTTTGCACTATGCCCGAGGGGCAGCAACTATTATTTGTTGCTTTATTTGTCATCTAGATTGCAATTAAATTGACATTTATTAGCTGTTTCAAAAAACATTACAGCTGTCCCAACACTTTTCAAATAAATCTACAACTTCAGAGCACATGTGTACGATTCAAAAACACTATAATACATCTACTGTTGATAGTATAATTCATCCATAGCCTAAAACAGTATTGTGTTTAAATCTATATTAAAGTCAGCAGTGGTTTCAATCAATTCAACATTTTTAACAGCCCTTAAAATAAACCATGTGCTGCAAACTAAATGTATTTGTAAGGTTCTGAACAATCTCTGTGCTTATCCATATTAAACTCAGCGGGCAGTAATCTGCCGAGGACACGATGGCCCTGTCCTCCTGACCTTGCCGCTGTGCTTTGATTCGATGCAATAGGAGAGGCAGTATTGTCGCCCTGTGTCCACCACATGAAATGCAGCCTCACTGTGATGACAGTGAAAGAGCATATTTTAGAATGTCACATGCACCTTGCGACCTGTGGTGTCGTCTGGAGTCAAGGCGCTTGAAGTGTGCTTCAAAGCTCCCCCGCTGCATTAACTGATCAAAGGCACTAATCCTCCCAATAAGCATTCAATATTTATGTATTAAAGTACAGACTGAGCCATAACAGAACCCTTTGGCATTTGAACTGGCATAAACAAAGGGCTTTATACTTCAGGCTGAGGCTCACAGCTGTCTTATAACACCAGCAGCTGAAGACCAAAACACTGTAGTACATATAAACATCCAACACACGGTGTTTAGGACCAGAGTTTCCTTAGAAATCAAAGGTGGCAGTGCACAATGTCCTTGTCACCAGTGAAAACATCAAAAACTTGTACACTCGTGAAATATATGGTTGCAAATATTTTGTATTATTTAACTGCCTGAGAACATGAGCTGCTCTGTCTCTCTTGCAGCATCGAGCATCGCAACACAGCGGCCAGACCACGAATGGTAGATGTATACGTGCTTAGTGCTAAACCTCCATCTAACTTTAACATTTCAATTAATAGCATCACTAACCTTCAATGTCAAGGTAGTGCGATTTCCCTGCCTGCACTTGAAACCCTATTACAATGCCAGACATAATCTTTATTAAATACTAATCATTTTGTTAATTCTAATACAATGGAGTTGAACACTAATGTCTAATGTATGAAAGAGCAGAATCTGAAGGAGCTAATTGAAGTAATTGATGGAGTCCGCATTGATTCCTTTCCCATTTTAGTCAGCATGCCTCTCTACGAGTTGTCTTTATAAGACCGTCACATGGTGGAGGTCAGACACTTTAATTAATGAATAGTAGCCTGAGGGCGCTACACGTAACTCATCCCATTAACAATGCAGAGCCTATGATACAGAATGTAATTTGTCTCTAAAAGATAACTAGCAGAGCTAAAATAAGACCCTCATTTGGACACTGTCCTATTTCCTTTCAAAGAGGGAGAGCTGGAGGACAATGTTGAAGACAGAACACTTTTCTTTAAAGTACGTCATGACTGGTGCAGAGAAGTGGCCTTCTATCTGTGAATGAAGAAAAGCAAGAAATCCTTAAAGTAACTTCAAGTGTATTCTAGGTTGAATGTAGATGAACCAATACTAAACACAAACATAGAAACTAAGTCATCCTAATGCTTGAGAATCGTTAGTACATTTAATGTGAACTATTTCAATTGAAATGAATGGTTTCTATGTAAATTGGTCAGAATTTTAAAAACTGAATTGGACATAACAAAACAGGTCCACATTGAAGACACAACCTACACATATTTAAAGGTATGTGGAGTTTTTGAAAGCTAGTAGTGATTTTGAGCAAAGTTGCAACACATGGGTCCTATGTTCTTGTACATCATGTACATACAGTACAAGGGAAGTGGATGAAGACTGAGCAAGAGGACATGGATGTTGGAATTGTAGCTCAAAAACCATATAGAATTTATTTAGCAAGGAAGAATGTACATTCAACATGTATTTTAGCCCTCCAAACTAGGACTGAGTGGAAACAATGAAAGGCCACAGGGCAACTAGGTGTTCCAAACATCTCAATACAGTGTTCGACAAGTATTTATCCTGGAGTTCAACATTGTATCCCACAAACAGTCTGAACTTTTTTGCAAACTTGATCTCTTTTAAAATGTTTAGAAAATGTAATTTAAAAGTAAACAACACTCACTCAATTGAAATCTTGCTCGTGGTGCACAACAAAGTAAGCCCTAGATACGTATGTGTCATGAATCAAAGGGTATCCGGAGAGCGCCAAAGCTACATCGTAAAAATGTTTGAAGTGAAACTTAATTTGTGTATGTGATTCGAATACACTACGGATTTTCAAATGACTTCTTCCATGGCCTCTGCTGCACCCTTTCACTACGTTTCATACAAAAAAGGCGCCTGTAGTTTTCCTGTAATCCTGTTGACGAACCGAACCAAAAATATAACCCTTACTGGAGGTGAAAATGTTGTACTAGAATAATACTGCTGCAAATATCCAGAGCTAACAGACAAACAATAACGAGCTTCAAGACCACGCACTTAGTCCTAATCGCACAGTTCTCCTGTGTGTAAAGATCATAAACGCTGACTCTAGTGGAATGTGGTGAATGGAACAAAACCCAAGGCAGCACAGCACTATCACAGGTCAAAGTAACAAAGCTATTAAAGTTGAGTGTTATAGTGGATCTTTTACTGAAGGAATAATCTCTTACAATATTCAGGCCATGCACTTGAAACCCTCAGCTATACTGTAAGTCATGAACTCCTGAACCTGAACTCTGTCCTTCTCTCCTTTTCACCCCACGCCTTCTCATCTCCTCTCCTCTCTCCTTTCCTTTCCTTTCCTCTCCTCTCCTCCTGTTTCCTCCTCCATCATCTATCCTTTCATATCCTCTCCTCTTGCCCTGTCCTCTCTGTCCTCACCTGCTGACCCCCCCCCCCCCCCCCCCCCCCCCTGTCAATGGCGCTGGCTGACAGTGACTTTGCATCCAAAATGAAAAACAGGCAGATGGGCTCGACAGGCGCGGTCAACATGACCAAGAGCACAAGCCTTAGCGGCGACATGTGTAACCTGGAGAAGACGGACGGCAGCCAGTCGGACACGGCGGTGGGCACGGTAGGCACCGACGAGAAGAAGAGGCGCTCCAGCATTGGTGCCAAAATGCAGGCCATGGTCGGCATGTCGCGCAAGAGCCGGAGCACCTCTCAGCTCAGCCAAACAGGTAGGACATGTTCCACAGCCATGTTCTCTGTGTGTTCAAATGTTCTGTCCGTGTGCGTTTTTTGTTATATGTTATATAGTGGGCTCTAATACTATTGCCCTCTCTTCCTTTTCCCCGCTTTATTCCTTTTCAGGAGATGGAGATGGCAGCATGTATATTCTCTTTCAACATTCTCTTTTTCTTCTAGGTAACAACTCTCCTGGAAATGTGTCTTTCTGTCTTTTTCCCTCCCTGTTTTTTCTTCCTTATTTCTTTACTGCAGTTGTGTTTATTTGCTGCGTAACGCTGATTATTTATTGTGCTTTGGCAATATTATATACTACATTTCTTTGTGGCTGATCACATTTTGTCACCTTACTCATGTTTTGAAGCTCTCTGAATGATTTGTACATGTAAAACACTTCCTCAAACTGTGGCCATGTGCACTTGTTTGTATATGTTTCCTTGAGTGCATGTGAGAGTGTGTGCAGATGTGCGATATAGACAGGACGTGGGATTGTGTTGTTGCTGAATGCCACAATATGCAATTCATTTTTAATTTTTAATACATTTTCAATATCCATTTGAGAGGGTCTGAGCTGTGTAGGCATATGCTACAGTAGCTAGACAATGTGAAGAACGTGCATGTGGCAATGTTTCTGTTCACGAGGTCAGTCGATTGGTCCTCTTCAACTCAGCCGCAGCTCTCTGGCGCTTCATCAACTCGTTTATTCTGCCTTGAAGTGGTCACTTGTCATTTCGACAGATCTGTACTCTCTGGCTAGACAGAGTTTCAGAGGAATGGGGAGATGATGGACACACGTATGGTGAGGTGTCATAAGGTGAGCAAGAGTTTGATATTTTCACGTGAGCACTCCGCCACTTGGCCTCCTGAGTTGACTTGCACATGTGCTGCTGTCTTAACTCTGCGGGTTAGTTATCTGGAATGGTTTCTCATAACATCTACAGCAGTTTTTTGTGGCATTTACGTATGGTTCACTCAGTTATGGAAGACAGACTGAGATCGCTCATTGACTGCATTGTGCAGCAGTATTTGTGTTGTTGACTACTAATGATGCTCATGTTGCTGAATAAGATAACTCTTCTTCTGGAGTTTATTTTTTGGGAACAACTCACATTCGTTCAGATTTTTATGTTACACATTTTGAGTTTCACAGGAACAAAGTTACACACACGCACTCCTTCCCCATGCAGGCAGACGCAGCACTAACTGAGTATCCTGTAGCTATTAATATTTCACTCTAAGTGCATCAGATGGAGTTTTTGAGAGCGTGCAATGCATACATCTGCCTTTCTATATCTGTGTTTGGTTCTGCACCAGCACAAACACTGCCAAGCTGCCTTTTGCCCTACTTCGCTGTGTTTTATCCTGAGAGGCTCATCTCCCGCTTGAAGGGTGCATTCAAAGGATGGTCGATTTTAAGAGACTGCTTGACTTTTTGTGTGCACTGCCAAGTGCCGCGGGTGGGGGGGCAGATCAGCCAAGCAGCACTACTCTGGCTCTGACAGAAACAGGTTTGTCAGATGAAATGTATGTGCTCCCAGGTGGCCGGCCTGCAGGAGTGTGTAAACAGTTTGCAGCTCTAGTCCTCGGTAAAAGCTACTTGATTTTTCAGGAAATACAAATGTATCGTTATGTCAGAATAATGTTTGGAGTATATAACAGTCACAACTGAATATGCTTACTGGAATAACGACTCACTTTGTGCGTACATCCACAATTCAGGACTTGAGACTGGGTGCAAGTGGGCAGTACCTACTTCTGCTTCTGAGAAATGATTGACTTGAGACAATCCACAATTCAGGACTTGAGACTAGGTGCAAGTGGGCAGTACAGACCACAAGAGAGAGTAGATTTGACTGTCTTCAACCTGTGGATTCAGCGTAACAGGTAACAGCATTTGATAACAGCTTAGTAGTTTTGGATGCAGAATGAAGACTATACCAAATTCATGATTGAGTTCATGTGGCTTTAATCATACAGACACAAACACACTGCTTAATGAGGCACAGCACAGTAACACACATAAGGCGCTTTCACACCAAGTACTTTCCCCAGGAATAGTTCCCGGAACTTAGTTCCCCGGAAATCTTTAGTTCACACCGGAATAAATCCCTGACGGAGAATTACGCAAATGAAGCCGCTGACGTCACTTCTTCTTCTTCTGCTTTGGATTTACTGGCAGGCCGCAAACAACTTCACGGCGTATACTGCCACCCGAAGTCCCCGGCCGGAAGTCCCCGAGTGAATCGCCAGAACACCGACACCTCCTCACCACTCCACCGCTCCCATGTTTTTTTTTGTGTTGTTATAAGGTAGTCTCTCTCCGTTGGTGCGCTGGGCTAATGCTAATGCTAATAATGCTAATGCGTGCAAATACAATGGCGGCTTCACAAAACGTTTCCGAGTTTTACGGGGCGTGGTTTGCAATTCGCCCAGCCAATCAGAAATTGGAACCTTTTCCTCCCCAGGAAAGTACCTCTTTATCAGGGACTAAAAAGGGGTGAAAAGGTTTGCAAAAAAAAGTTATAGTTCTAGTTCCAGATCTTTTTGGTGTGAACGCAAAATCCCAGGAACTATCGGAACTATTCCTGGGAAAAGTACTCCGGTGGGAAAGCGCCTATTGTCTAAATAAAGCAGCTGGCCTGTTGTTTTAACCTTGATCAATCATTCATTTAATACTGGGTATCTGCAAATAACAAGTCATGATCCGATACTTGTATCTGTGTTGAGGCTGTACAAGGGCGTGGAATCAAATGCACGATGCAGAGACAAACAAAGTATCAAAATAAATGTTTTAATGTAGACAGGTCATAACACACTGAATAAATAAAGCAACAAAACAAACACTCAATAAACTGTCTAACCTATACTATCAAAAAACTACTTACTTAATCTAACTCTATGGACGATAACTCGATGGACAATGACAAAATGATCTTACGCTGGAAGGCTTGGAACACACCAGACAATCTAGACAGGGGAAGACGAGAACTATATATACTAGACAGACAACACCAGGTGAAGACAATTTAGACAATCACAACAGCGGGAAAACAGACAAGGCAGGAAACGTACTATAGACACATGAGGGTAGACAAGACTATCAAAATAAAAACAGGAACCCATCTAAACACAGAACATAAAACCTAAACTAGGGAAGAATCTTTAGCAGAGCCGTCTAGGCACAACAATCTGCTCAGCTGCACAGCATACATTTCAGTTCAGAGAAGTATTTTTTGCCTGCCTGTTCTTTAAAGTTTTCTAGTTTTCAGTTTTTTAAGAAAATGATAGCAAAGACTAAAAGAACAATCCCTGTCTATGATCCTGTTTTCTTAAGCCTTAATTGCCTAATTACCTGGATTTCCGTTGAGTTGTGCATATTTTGCGTGAATTACAAAAATTACTTTTGTTTACTTTTTGCTGCAGACCTTTGTTGCACGTGGCGTGGTGTGTGCACATACTTTACATGTTCTAAATAACAAATGTAATAGTTTCGTACCGCAATTTAGTATAATTTATGGTGTAGGCAGAGGAGAAAAAACAGATGCAGGTCAAGCTTATTCAATATAGCGGATCGATTAAACAAATACTTTGATTGGCCATCCCTAACATCTGTAAAATAAATGATTCACTTTTTTAATCATTAATAAATGAGGTTACTTTTATGAAGAAATATAATTATAAAAAATGCGGTTGCTGACCAACAGAAACGCCTCATCGTCACAATTTTATGAAAATTCATTTGGGGAAAAAACAAGCCTATGCATGTGCTTGTTTAAGTGCTTTATTGATCAAACACTGGTCATCATATGCAAGCTGAAACATCAATTTGATTTATTACGCTCAATTGTCCCACCCACCAGTCAGCAGTCTCTGCTCCCTGCTACAATATCTTTAGGCTCCATAGAGAGAGGCTTTATTCCCAAAACACCCCCAGCCCAGTCGAGTCAGCTGAAACCAGACAATCACAATCAAATTCTGCAGCTTATTGAAAACACATCTCCATGCATTAATCCGTGCATTCTTCTGCTTTTACATTGGCATCTCAAAAATCAGCATGCTTGCTCTGTCTATAAACGCCAGTGCTTTTACTATCTATGCTACTTATGCAAAATGGAGTGATTGTCATAAAATGGTATGCTGATACAGATGTTGTCAGCATTTTACAGTATTGACCCGCAGCTCACATTTATCAATTCACTTATTGGCTGTGCCGTGGTGCATTCTTATGTCAGCTTAAAGGTGCCTTCTTTTTAAACAAAAACATATCAGCATTTTACACAAACACACACATGTCTTTTGAATGTTTTAACAAACTGTAAACAACATGTATTATCAACTGCATTTATGCTCTCTATAGTTTTTGAAATATGTATCACATGACGTGCATGGGGTGATCTTCTCTGCTTTTACATAGAACATGTCGTCTTGGATAATGAATAGGTAGGCTGTGTTTCTTATACAACACTGCAGATATATTTGTTTTTCTACCATCTTTTCACACAGCTAGAAGCATTCTACCTGATATTACATTTCACTTTCCCCATATTAAGTTGTCCCAGAATATTAGAAAACAATGCAGAAAGAAATAGAAATTGGGCCTTGACAATGCTGCCAGCTGTGATATAGAAATTAGATGGAATCAGTGTTAGGGTTTCTGAGTATGTGGTAGAATACATTGTCAGTAGCATCTAGTTTCCTCTCCCCTGGGTGCAGTCTTGAGCATTAACATGATTCTTCTTACGCCCTACTTTTCTCTACCTGACCCTGAAAGAAGCTCATCTCTTGAAACAAATGTGTCACTCACATGCATTTCACTCCATTGATTTTATAAATAGATATTTGAGTTATTTTTAATAATGGTGTTCCATGGTACCATAGTATTTGCTCTTAAGGTTACATGGTAACCTGGTAAATCACTGTCCTACTTTTGCTTCTGAGAAATGATTGATCAGATTTATTGAAGCTTCAATGCACTACCTGACACCTCGATCACACTGCTAGGAAGCTGTTCGTGATGGATACATGTCCTGTACTGTATGTGAGCATGTATGCTTCTATTCCTTAAAAAATATTATTACACAAAATGTCCGTATTTCAACTTTAAGTCAACTTTAATGTCAATCTTTCAGTTTGTGTGTACAGACAGAGAGATTGAAATGACGTTTCCGACAATCCCGAATGAAAAATACAATTATACAATATACAGATATGTATAAAAATATGTATATATATCTTACCCCATGTTAACTAAAGGTATTTAGAAAAGTATATTTGTTCTGCATGCCTCCGCCAATTACACATGCATTTTCAAAACGTATACAGGACAAGATTTATTTTCCGAGTTTGAAAACAGATGTGATGGGACCCCACTGACTTTAATTTCTCAACTATTTTCTCCTTTTTGTATATATCACTATGGAGTCATTCCAGGAAATAATGTATTTATTCAAGTTTTCAACAAACATCAACAAGCACTCGGGTCCCAGCTGTGCGCATCACTTTTTAGTGCCAGGGTTCTGTTGGTTTTGAGCTTCTTGCAGCATTTTGTTTATACAATGCTTTTAGTAAACGCTGTGCATGCTTCTTTGGTGAAAGTGTTCTAAACGCTGTGGATGTGTTAAGTTCTTGAAGATGTTTCTTCTTTTGCACATGTTTTTAGCAAATTAGCATTTTTTTATTTGCATCATTTTTGAAAGTGCAGCGCATTTCTCCTAATGGAAGTGTTTGGGCGTGTTTCCCCTGTCGGCCACGTAATGACTTGCTACACAGCTGATCATTTTGTGGGTGAGGGGCTAGTTCATACAGGATGAATCCAGGTTCCCTTTATTGATGAACGTATAACTTTACTAAGAGGGTGTATGTATGCCACCTACTCTACTACCTCTACTGAGCCTAGAGTTGCTATATGTAAACAGAACAACGCATTGGCTGTCCCCTCCCTCCCCCCCCCCCCCTCCCCTTTCACCTACACCAGATACTGACGTAGTTCTGGACCTCCTCGGTCCCCTGACAGACTATTTTGAATGTGGGGGAATAGCTGAACTTTGAGCTTCAGCCGAGGTAATTTATCTTCCGAGTTGAGCTGGGTGCCTGTATCAGCAGCTCCTCCGCTAGCTGAGGCGGCTAATTAATCTCCTCGGGGGCCGCAGCAGACATGCTGCTCTCAGGATGATGCATGAGAGGAGCACAGCAGCACAGGTACTACGAGGGCCCCGCCACTTTATCCACATCTCTCTTTATACATAGCTTATTCCCTCATAACTGACATTTGAAAAATACCATCATTATATCCCTTCTCTTTCTTTGTCCTTGCTTCTCTCTCCTTCATTTACCCCATTAGTGCTTTTTCTCTGTCTTTCTTTACAACAATTAGCTACAATTATATCAGCCTAAATCCTCAGATGATCCGTCTCTGCACTGACCTCAATATGTGAATACACTTTAGGAACAGAGCTTTTGTACCTTTCAAATTCTATTATCAAAGCCATTGCTATATAACCACATTACATCACAGCAATATGATCTGTACTGTACAACTGCACACAGACCTCTTGGTAATAGTCTCCACATGTAGTGATTGGAAGGATCTTATATTGTGGTGTTGACATCCGTGCTCTTTGAGACAACCTGCACAAGGTTGATAGGTGGACGCCCTCTTTTAAATGTGTTTTTCCACTGCAGCAGTTTTTTAAAATTAGTTGTTGCATCCAACAATTATATTATCATAATATCTGCGACACTGCAGACTGGCATTTTCTTGTTATATCTTGGGCCATCTGCCATCTCTGTTCAGCTGTCTGGGTTTTCTGGTTATTATACAACAAGACTGCCACCTTACCCACAGAACCATTGATACGCACAATCACACTGCTAGTATACTTGCTCTCCAAAGGATGTCAAGTAAATGCAAAAAACAGCGTAGTGTTGCAGGTATGAAGCTTCTAAATTGTGTACTTTTAAACCACTACATTTATTTAATACCTTTAGTTACTTTACAGATTTGGATTAATAATCTGATATATAATCAATATTTACCTTTTAGTTCCACCTGGAGTAAATCCCTGCAGTATAAAACGTTATTAAAACTAGCTGCACCTTTATCAGCTTTCAGAACACTTTAATGCATCAATATTTATAATGAAAACATATGATATATGATTCTGTAATGGGCCAATCATTATAATGAGTACTCTTTACTTTTGGTACTTTAAGTATATTTTAATGATATTACTTTTGTACTTTTAATTGAGTAACATTTTAAATGCAGGACTCTCACTTGTAACAGAGTATTCCTACACTCTGGTACTTCTACTTTTTCTAGAATACAAGATCTGAGTACTTCTCCCACCTCTGTCTGTTTCTATGGTTACTGTACGGTTTGTCTCAGGTTCTGTGCACCTGCAGCAAAGCCTAAACACATTAGGTAAAGACAGTTGCTGTCTGCATTTTGTTATGATATAAATAAAGCAGCATATTTATCCTTAAATTGAGGTGAAGCTTGTTTTCACGTCTTTTTAATATTGTAATGTTCATAGAGGCAGAGCTGACAGGCACTACAGATAAGAGAATGCATACTGAGTTTGTTTTGTATCAAAGACAAAGACATTTTTTCCCTATATTTCTCTTGATACATATTTTACTGTGCACAAAAATAAAATATTTGTTCTTGATATTAGAATCACAGATATCTATCAATCGTAAAGGTCCTGTAAGAATCCCTGAGGTCTTTGTGTCTGCTGAGCTGCTGGACCAAATAGATTGTTTTCTCACTGCGAGCAGCACACGGCGTGTCGCTTAGCAGTCCTTTGCAATATCCAAGAAATTAACCAATGTTCTTGTTTTGAAGATGTGTTTCTACAGTATGTTGCGGTTATTATGCTGGGGCATAAATTGGCTGTGATTCAAGGAAAACAAAAGAGCTAGTGAACTGATGTTAACCCAGGTTATACATGTACAGAAACACAGCCTGTATAGGAAATGAAGTGGAAACGTGAGGTGCAAATCTGTAGTGCTGATTTTGCTACAAATTAATTAACACTTGACATAATTGTGATACGCTACTGTTGCTTTTCAAAGGGAATGGATTTACTATTTTGCAGCTACAACATCCTCTTGACAATGTCGTTATTTGTGCAGCACCATAAATAAATAATTTCCAGCACTGTTTTCAAAAAAACATTCCATGCAAAATGCAATTAATTTTATCAGCATGAAGAACATTTCATTAATTTCAAGCACACAGTTTATACGTTAAAGCATAAAGAGTTTATACGTTAGATGATACACGTTTGTTGTAATTAGAATATTATGCATCTATCTCTATAAGCTTAGCTTAAAAGCTGTTGATTCATCTTCCAAAGCGTGCCATGCTCCACCAGCTGCTTTGTGTTTGTCTGCCTGCAGTGTGGCTCGTGATCCACAGCCATATGCTTCCATTGCCTCAGTCTGAGGCTTGGACACAGTTTAAACACACTTGTATAGTCACGTCCCATATTTCAGGACCTTCTTGCATCCTAGCTGCACTGGACTAAAAATGAACTTCCTGTGTTTTTAGCTTTTTTAACTTCCTCTTGTTATCGTTCTGTCTTTAAACGCTGACAGCAACACTCTGTAGCTGTCAGTCAAAGAGGAAGTCTGATGAGACATGCACTCATAAAGATACTGTGGTCAGTCTAGTCATGGAGCGTGAGCATGATGCTGTTCATGAACATGGTTAAATATTATTTCCTCTTACAGTACAGCGTGAGAAGTAATCCTCCCACGGTTTTTTCACACGCAAGAGAAGGTTTTATATATCACACTAGTTTTGTTGTGACTGTAAGTTATGTGGAATGTCACAGTCGTTTTATCAGGATGTTTTATATAAGACTTGGCAGTATTTAGATCCTCTTTCTTGTTAGCTTTCCATCTGTTGTACTCTTAGCGTTCTCACCAGTGAATGTAGAGAGACAGTCAGGGGACAGACTGTTCCTGCTACACCTCCTGCCATTCACCTTGTAAATATGCCTCTCCAAACCTTTTCAGTGGAGGTGTGAAGTCAATGGCAGGACACAGTGTCAGCATGTCTGGGGGTAAACATGCTGTTATATCTTCAAAGAGAAAGTCAACCCAAAATCATGAATCCATATTTTCCCTCCCAACTGCAGTGCTATCAATCAATGTAGATTGTTTCGGTGTGAGCTGTTGAGTGTTGGAGATATTGGCTGCGGAGTTGTCTGCTATTTCTCCAATATAATGGAACTAGATGACACAAGTTTGTTGTGCTCAAAGAGCCGAAAATATGTTGGAAAAATCCAAGTGCAATGTCCCTTTCTAGGACCTGTTTAATCTCCAACATTCACTCACACCAAAACAATCTAGTGGGGAGGAAGGTGGGTAAGCTTTCCCTTTTAAGCGCTTTTCTTTTTGCCTTGGAGTTTTGAGAAACGTATTGTTACAACATGTGACCGCAAAATAGTCTCATTACCATACTGTATGCTGCTTTCTTTGTACCAAACTCTATACAAACTAAATTAGCAACTAGCTAGTGAAGACATTGGAACGTTTTGCAAGTTGACGTTCTCTGTGTTTCATACGATATCATTCTCTGGAGTTGGTGGCGACCAAACCAGAGGTAAAATAGATTAAGGATCTGTTTGTTAACATTCCATCACTTTTTAAGGCCGTACTATGTCTGTAGAGTTTGTCCCACTTTTAGTTGCCAACAGTCTATGAGAGCAGCTCTGCAGTGTTGTCAAGTCATATAATAAAGAAATCATCTCAAATGTAATTTTTTGCAAGTAAAACTTATTCACAATGGTCATCAGGTTTGATCTAGACCCAAGAGAAGAAATTGAACTTCCAGACAGCAGGACTGGCATGCATCAAGGTAGGCAGCAGGGAATGTAAACTGAGAGAGTGTTTGTGCCTATATTTGCGTATGTACTGGTGCGTGTCCTAGTGTGTGCGGATTTAAGTGTTCAAATATGTGTGTTAGCCTACATCCATGCATGTGAGTGGCAGGGTTAGAGCCCTCCATTAAGCTGTGTTTACAGTGTGTAGGGCCAGAGTCTCTCCCTGACGCTCGGCCTGTCCCTGGATCATCAATCAGAAAGACTTCCGAAAGCTTCCGCCTGTGATCCCTGCCGCCTGCCAGACCGGCCTCACATACAACTTCTGGGATGTTACGCTCTGCTGTTGTTGTAGAGGAACAGGGTTCTTGAGATTCCTGCCTTCTGAGGAGATTGTGTTTTCCAGCAGTGTAGGTTTGTCATAGGATGGAATGAGACTACATATGTTGCAAGACTGCTTTGAGGTTAATCTGAACTATGCTGGTGGGAAATCTAAGAGGACCATCATGCCCTAAAATGGAGATCCTTTTCCTTTCTGGCACAGTTGTTTAAAAGGCTCCAGTTTTTATAGGCTTTATTTGTTGATAATGTTACATTTTTTCTGGCAAAGGATAGTTTTTGTGTTGTTGTAATGTGAGGTATTGACTTTATTTCAGACTCTTTAAACAAACATACAAATACTGTGTTGAAATGGTTTGCTAGGACAATTAAGCTTAAAATATGTTTTAGGCTGATTAGCACCAAAACCATTGACTTTAAATACCAAGTAGACATAGTCACTGGAATGTCACCCATTGGTTTTTGGGCTATGGTCTCGAAGATTCTACTTTTACTTTTTGTACGCAACCATCTTGTCTTTTTTAATACTAATGGTTGAGCAAAATACAACACTGAACAAGTAAAATGAGTAAAAGCTGTAATGCGGAAACACAGATAGCACCCAGACTGTGATAGTTACCTGTCAATCAAAAGTTAGCCACGCCCTAAAATGTACAATGTTTTATCTTCCATTTTACTCTAAATTGGACCATAAATAGACACATTTACATCAGGCTCTTATTAAAAGTACCAATAACAGTTGAGACCATAAACTCTTCCGGAAAATGCTGGATATACACACACGAACATTTTCGTAGACTTCCATACAATCGGGCTTCTTCTTTCAACCAATAGGATTGGATATAATGCATGTTTAAAACACTTGCACATTGGCGTCACCTATTTGACCCAGAGGTTGTCTCTTAACTAAACACAAAGGTAGGCTGAGGAGGATGAAAATTAGGTTTGATCAAAAACAAAAGTCCTCTAATATTTGTATGTTAACAATGCTAGATGAAAATGACACAATTCAACCTAAATGTGTGTTTTTTGGGAATCCATCCAGCAGATCAGCCAAGTCATTAGGATTCATTCTTTGGGTTCCATGTATATCGAATTGCGTAGCAGTCCTTTTAATAGTCGTTAAGTCAAAAATAATAACCAATAATGTCAACCTGCCGATGCTTCTACAAGAGATGTCAGTTAGCTTAAACCTCGAGGGAACCATAACTGCTTGTATAAAATCCCAATTATTTTCTACTCAGTAGTTGTCACCACACTGCTAGTATAACTGAAAGTCTTCAAACTATGTGATTCTTTTGAACAAATAACTTCCTACAATGAGCTGTGTTTAAGATTCATTATAATATGCATACTATAGGTTAATGTCACTATCTGAGTTAGCAGGAGCCTTACATAATTTTCTTTGATAAAATAAGGTGACGAATAATCAATTGTTTGTATTCTTACTGTGTGTTATTCCAATGTTCCCTTTGCTGCAGAAGTGTTTTTGTGTGTACTGACCTAGATGAAACCTGCCAAAGAGACAAGGCATTGAGAGGCTTCTTCATGGAAGTAGGTTGCAATGTCTCTTAGGGTGAAACACTCAGCTACAACTCTACAGGGAGCTCGCTATATTTATGATGGTGCAGAGAAGCACCATAATTGTGCTGTGCCTATTCTGCCAGACGCATATTCAGAACAAAAGCACCACATTGGTTCTCTGTTAACTTGTCAAAGCGACACACTTTCTCTTCATGTCCTACCAAGCTGCTGTAGCGACAGAAAACAGAGGGGCTGGAGTTTATGTGATGCCATACATTTGCTTTAAGTGTCACCCCTCACACACCATGCCAATAGCTGATTTGTTATTTCAGGGACCACCTGTGAGGAACCTTTTACTCTTAGCACTGTTGTGACCTTGGGTGTCCTCAAGCGGTAGAAATAGACAGAAAAAAGTGTTTAGATAAGTTGGACTCTAATTCAAACAAAGAGCTGATCTTAGGTCTGAAAGTGTGTTTTGAAAGGGAAATGTTTTGCAAAACAAAATACCCTGAAAAAATGTTAACTTTAATTAAATGTATTATGTCAACAGATTTCAGATAACTGTAATAAGTTAGTTGAAAGCAATAATATTAAGTTGAACCTATCATTGCTTTCAACTAACCTAATACTGTTATCTGATTTGATTAATTTGATTAAAGTCAGTTTCAGTTTTTTAAGTGTAGCTGTGTCACAGAGGCTTTAAAAAGAAGATTTTATATAATAATAATAATCCACTTCACACCCTCAGCGACTCTGAAAACAGCCTGCGAAAGCTAAATAAATGACCGGCAAACATGGCACAGCTGTGGTCATTTGGTTTTCGGATGAGAGAACAATGAGTTTTGCACGTGAACTCGGAGTGGCCGCCAGGTGGCTGAAGCCCTCTCCCAGGGCTGTTTGCACACCTAATGACAGCTTGTTTTCACTGACCTGTGTGGACAACATGGGGAGAAGGAGGGAAGGGGGGAAGGGGATGAGAGAAAAGGGAAAATAGCAACGATGAAAAGCTCAAACTAAATGTTAAGCAGAAGGACACAAAAAAGAAAGCAAATTATATAAAAAGATGTTAACAAATTTGAGGGGAAAAGTACTGGGGTGAGGGGGGGCTCAGTATCTAGTAGAGCTCGTTCACCCGCAGAGCCAGCCGAAGCGCTCTCTGATTGGTGCTGCGCGCTGCAGCTCTCTCCCCTCCCCCCTGAAGAAAGAGGTGCAGTGGGAACGTCAGACCCAGACAGCGCAGGACTCAGCCACTGAAGACACTCATCTCTGAAGCTCTGCATGAGACCTTTCTACAGAGTGTTTAGGCACAGACTACATGCCAACCTGCTCTCCTACAGCATAGAGGCTTCTGCTACTGCACTCAGGAATTTATGAAACACATTGCACTGATTTAAAAGAAAACCATAGCTAAAGAATAGTGCGTTGAATTCGGTGCATTGAGAAGCACTCCGGCCGGTCACCATGGGCAGGCAGGGACACGAGAGCACCGCCGCGGCGCCCGGGATGCGCATCACACGCTCCCAGAGCAAGATGAGCCTGTCTGCATCATTCGAAGCGCTGGCAGTCTATTTCCCCTGCATGAACTCCTTCGATGAGGAGGACGGAGGTAAGACCAGATCTGGGGATAATATCCGAGCATCATCTGCTGCAGGCTGGGGGGGGGTGGTGGGGGGGGGCAGTGCTGTGTAAACTGAGAGAGAGGAGATGGATTTAGATGCAATCTGGGCCAGATGCAATTAGCTTGGATGAAAGTGAAGTTCAATAAGGGTATAATGTAATGCTTGTTTGTGCGAAAATATGAGTTCAAAGTTGGTTTATATGCCTGCATCTCTTGTGAAACACACAGACTGCTACAGGAACCAGCATGATTTAATATTCTACTCATGCGAGTCAATATCTTATTCCCCCGTGATATCAAGTCTAGCTATGAATGAAAATGAAATGAATCACTGCTTAGTGCCATGTGGGTGGTGGTGTTTATTTAGCTTAAGAACACAACATTACTCCATGAGTGTTTCTTCACATTTCCTGAGAAGTACTGATGACGCCTGTCAGTGTTTATATTTATGCCTCCCCAGATGCTCTTCTCATGTCCTATTCTAGTTGATTTATTTACAGGGTCCTGTTAGTCATGTATTAATGATGTACTCTTTTTATTATACCTTCCGTTATGCTCATATCTTTGCCTGATGACACCAGCTGCTTTTAGCCACAGCTTTACACTCACTTGTTCTCACACCTCCACTGTTTGGCTACGAGCTGCTCCACCACTCATTGTCTTTTCCTTTCTTGGCATGGCCAGGATTTGAGGGTCGTGACCATTTGGTGACGGGCCAGTTTGTCTGACTTTAAGGCCACTGCTCCTCCGTGTTGCCAGATACTTAACAACATTGTTCGGCTGTCCAGTATTTTCAAACAGTGGTGATAATGCTCCAGTCTGTAACACATTTACCTCATCTGCCCTTGCTAAAAATTAACTTTTGTGTATTTTTTTATAATGTTATAAATGTTCCAATTTGCAGAGAGAAACATTTAATAGTTATTATTTCAAAAGATCAACCCTTTATTGATAGTATAGTAAATACAGTAAGGACTGCTTAGCCGTACCATACAATGGGAGTAAAAAAACTGGAAATGTTGTGATTTTAGTGTTCGTTAATCACAGGCCACTGATTGGTCGAGCTCTTTATGCTCAGGTTGGCCACAGACGTCAGAGACAACCTCTACGGCCTTGTCTCCTATTGTGAGGTGTGAAGAGCAGGAAGAGCAGGAAGAGGAGGCGGAGGCCGGCTCAATAACCCCGATCTCAAGCCTGAAAGGCTTCATGTCTGTTCATGCCTGTGCGAGATAAGACTACTCCTCTGACAAAACAAGGAGGAGAGGAGGAAGAGGGAAGGCAGGTGTATTCATGCTTCATTGTTGATTCATACGCCTTACACACTGGGAAATGATGTTCATTAAAATGTGGCATAAGGTGATAGCCCATTGTTTGTCACAGCGCACCTGGGGGTTGCCATCAGTGAAGTGACACTACTGTAACTATTACTTTATATCTGACCTCTGGGAAATAACAGGATGAACTCATTTTGTATTGGTTTGATTGCAGATATGAGATCTATAATTGGTGCATTAACATTTCATAATACTTTGATTATTAGTCTTTGACTATAGCCGTGCACAATTTCATTTTATATGTATTTGTTGTGCAGACATGCCAGCTTAACAGAGCTTAAAATGCAAACTCTTTTGTCTCTTGTCTCTTGTCTCTTGACTCACAGTGAAGAAACGTGTCTTTCTCCTAATGAATGATCAAATTAAACATAATAGTGAAGCGTGTGTGCGTGTGTGCGTGTGTGGGTGGGTGCGTGCGTGCGTGCTGGCAGCCAAGCATGTTTTAAGTGGTGCAGCATGTGTGTAGTTGTGTGTATGTGTGTGTAGGTATGTGTAGGTGTGTGTACGTCCAGCACAGGAACAGGGAGGCAGTGTGGAGAGGAGCCGCAGCAGGGCTAATGTTCCGAGTCAGCTGTCATCTTGGATCAGTTAGGATGGGGGGGAAGCATGGGCTACGGCTCCCACAAGACCACCGCAGGCATCCGTAGCACAGACCAGAGGGGGGTATCTGTAGAGAGGATGAATTAGTGACCTTGTTTGAGTGAAATGACCATGATCCTTCCCAGAATAAGCTACACTAAAGGTACAGAGATCTATTTCCATTCAAAGAGTCTTTGTTTTGTTTCCCTCTGGAATGAATGTTCTACGAGCAGCTGAATGCGGGACAGTTATAATCCGTGTGTGCAACTCGCTGTATGAGTCACAAAATGATGCAGTGTCATGCATTAACACTCTCCTTGGCTCTTCCTCTCCCTCCCTCCTCTCTTCCCCCACGTGTGGCCTTCATTGTGCAGAAGCAGGGGGTAAGAAGCTGCGCAGCACCATCCAGAGGAGCACGGAGACGGGCCTGGCGGTTGAGATGAGGAGCAGGATGACTCGGCAGGCCAGCCGGGAGTCCACAGACGGCAGCATGAACAGCTACAGCTCCGAGGGAAAGTAAGGACACGCTTATTCTGAGGTCGCTCGGAAAGCTCCTTCTTATTTCACTGAGAGCATTAGTACATACGCAGCAAACAATTCCAAACTCTTCCTTACAGCCGTTACCCCCGACAGATTCGTCTTATCTTAATGAAACTGTCTCTTTTATCTCCATGTTTGTGTCTTCTCTGTTTCAGTCTCATCTTCCCCGGTGTGAGGCTCTCCTCAGAAGCCCAGTTCAGCGACTTCCTGGATGGCCTCGGCCCCGCTCAGCTGGTTGGACGACAGACGTTGGCTACTCCCCCAATGGGTGAGAACAGCAACCTTTTTAGTCATTAATTGTATACAGTACCTTGGTTATTCACAGAATACCTCTTTGCACTAAGAAGTGAACACGTTGATGAGGGAAAGTTAATAGTCTTGTTAGTCATTCATTATTATTATTTGATTATGTATTTATGTTTTCCTTAGTGACAATGCACATTATCAACATCACTGTAAAAGTGCCATTGCTAGCCAAAAGGCTAAGTTTCAACTGTTGTCCCACGGCCTGATGTTACAATTGGCCATTCAAAGAATATTGAATGAAAACAGAACAGGAAAAAGCCAGACATGAACAGTTGAACAGGATCAGAACTCGAGCAGTAAGACAATTAACATGCAGCTGACTAATAAAAAACATTGGGTACAAACAGTTAAATATGATGACATGAAATTACATTACAGAAAACAAAGCAAAGCAGACAATCAGAGTGCATGCATATCTCATTTAAAATACCTATACCATACTAACTTATATATACTGTCTGTATATGGTGTGAAATATGAGGTTATTATAGTGCTTGAAGTAAAAAATCTGTCAACGCTGTTATCCAGGTGACATCCAGATTGGTATGGTGGACAAGAAGGGAGCACTGGAGGTGGAGGTCATCAGAGCCCGTGGCCTTGTGGGAAAACCAGGTTCCAAGTCACTGCCAGGTAACTGAAGCTCTCACTCTGTCATATCACACTAATATCCTACATTCAACTTAAAAGACCTACAATCATGTTTCTTTTGGGCTTTGGGGTAAGAACAAGAGATGATGCATATTGTAACATATTCCCCCTCTCCTCTCTTCCCAGCACCATATGTAAAGGTCTACCTTTTGGAAAACGGAGTCTGCATAGCCAAAAAGAAAACAAAAGTAGCAAGAAAAACCTTGGATCCTCTTTACCAGCAGCAACTGCCGTTTGAGGAGAGTCCAGTAGGAAAGGTTTTACAGGTGAGGAACCGGAAACTAAACAATATCATTCCTCACTGTTCCAATGCGAACGTCCTTCTGATTCATTATTTCCTCTTTCTTTGCAGATCATCGTTTGGGGCGACTATGGACGCATGGACCATAAATCCTTCATGGGAGCAGTTCAGATACTGTTAGATGAGCTGGACCTGTCCAACATGGTGATTGGCTGGTTTAAGCTCTTCCCCCCTTCCTCACTGGTTGACCCTACTCTGGCCCCACTGACAAGAAGAGCTTCCCAATCGTCACTGGACAGTTTCTCTCGATCATAGCAGCGTGCGGAATGATAGCGTTGTTGTAGCAGCCAGTGTTGCGATTACAGGTCACGCCCCCGGTTACACTGCATGCTTGATGTTGTGTCTTCTGAGCCTGTTTCCAGGGGTGCAAAAAACGTGATCCTGTGTTTTGAGCAAAAACGTTGCGCACATTGTGCACGAGGCGAAGCGCGTCGCAAGCGCCTGGCGGCCGGGATGCCGGGTGTTGTTGTTGTTGTTTGGAGGAAGCTGGAATGAACTCCTTAGCACGAGGAATCCGTCAGTTCCAGGTTTTCATCCAATTCGAAGCCATGGGGGTCAGCACTGGGAACCGCTAAACGAGTTCTACAGAAGCCCTTTTCGAATGAAAATAAATGTTTTCCTTTCTTTTTTTTGGTTTCCTTTTTTTATTAGTTTTTTTATGTCAATGTACTTGTATCTGAAGGGGGTGACAGTGTTTCTAACCAGATGCTTGGTCACGCCACGCCAACAGACCTAGCTGTGTAGATGGAGTTTTGGAGACCATCACTTTGGGTGAGGTGTGTCCCAGCTTGTGTCCACACTCCCCCAAAACCCCAAAAGAAATACCCTGGTTACTCTAGGTTTACGTACTGAATCAACCCGTACTGGTAAATTAATCAGAGGCAATATTGAAGTGGCTACCATCAACACTCCAGAACAAACAGAAACCCCATGAAAAGATGTACAATCTACCATCATTCTTTCTCTGTTGATATATTGTATGAAAATAAATGAGAAAAATATATTTTTTTCCCTTTTTAGTTAATTTGCATGGACACAAATTTAGCTGAATTAAAAAAGTGAAAAATAAAATTATTTTCTTGAGGCTGCAACTTGCAAAAAAGAAGAAGAAAAATAAAACAGATCAGCCATTTTCAACAATTTATATTATTTTTAAGGTAATTGTCACTAGTGCATGGTTTTCAAGGGGAGTGAATGCAACATCGTGATTAAAAAAAAGAGGCATTGTTTATCATTCTTTAGACCATTCATGAGTCTGTGTTTAGCAGACATGCAGATAAGGGAAACTTAAAGGAAACTTTTGGAGCTATTTAACAGAAAATGTTTATGTGACAAAAAGTGATAATGAAAATAAATGTAAATTATTTATTTCATTGTAAAAGGCTCATGCCTTATAAAGATAAACATTATGTGCAAATTGTACATGTTTCTCTTTTTCTTCCTTGTCCCAGGGTACTTCTCATTGTACTACTCATTGCTACCATTGTTCAGTCCCCTGACATTGTCCAGATTTGAGGACTGTTTCAGTATGTATTTTATTTTGGATTTGATTTGTTTAACAAGCATGTTGAAAAGGATTTTCTGCAACATGGCTTGGGCACACCTTACAGTAACTCAGCATGTTTTGATAAAGATGATATTTGGAATTTTTGCAGTTTCTTGTACAGTGCATGTCAACTTCATTACTTTTCTCCCTCACCTTTAAATTGAACTCTACAGCAAATTAGTTATTGGTCTTCTGCGGCCATTTATTGAAGTTTTAACAAAAGACATTCCACCCCCAAGGTCATGTTTTCTTTCAGGTTTTTGAGAAAAAATAAGTGACAAGGAAAATATTTTATATTTAATGGAGGTTGACGAAACAGTTGTGATTGCAAGTGTATTTTATTTCAGTATTGTTGACGAACATGCAAAAATAATCTGTATTGGTACAGCGAGAGGTCTATACCTAATCAAGAGGCAGCAAACATGCGAGAGATGTGTGTGTCGCTTTGGTTCAAGTCCACAGGCACTGTTTGTGAAGATGAGCTAATCACAAGTTCAAATAACAAGGGATATTGCCACAGAAAATGTTTTTTCTTGTTTTAATGAAAATGAAATTAATTTACTATATTTTTGTTAGTTTTATTTAAAAGCCAAGACCAGTTTATTTTTTATTTTCTATTTTTAGTAATTATAAATACTTCTCATGTCTGGGAAGTATATGAATCTTATAGTTGCAGTATGTCTGGATGAAATTGAACTGAGGCATTATTCCTTTTCCACATGACGATAATGCGTTTTAATGTCCAAGAAAACCTTGTGGCTTGAACAAGCTACAGTATATATTTTCATTTTGATTTTGATTGTACATACCTTTAGATGTCAGAATTTGAATAAACAAGCTACCATGAATAGATGATAGACTCTTTTGGAACAGGAAGAATGCCTCACGTGATGACAAAGACATATGTTATTTATCCTTTTGAATGCTTTTTCATTTTCTCTTTTTGGTGCAATGTGTTAATGCCAAGGCTATGTCTTGGTTAAGTATGGTTGAGTACAGAGATTTATGTAAGTTATTTTTCAAATAAAAAATAAAAAAATTGATATTACACTGATGCAAAGAGTTGGGTGATGATACGATTAACACACACGCATGTACAATCACGATAGATACTGAATGTTATTCTCTAGTAACATATTGCTCAAGCTCCCAACCTGAATCCTACAATTCCCATAATGCATCCTTTAGGATCCACCAGGTGGATTTCAAAATCAACTCCATAGCCCCCTTTATCAAGCAGGGCTTATGTTATAAATTTGGAGACCCTGATGAAATATGAAGATTATATTCTCTGACAACACAACCAACCGTATGGTTGAAAGCACCAATATCAGATAAAAGTTATTTTAATGTAACGTTTGAAAGAAATGGATACAGGATCTTTTTCTGTAACATTATATAATGCCTTTATAAAAAGGCAAACTGGGTTAAGGGTTACCTGACATTTTCAGGACTTATTTACCATACTATTTTCTAATAGAAAGTGAGTTACCTGGTTTACAAGTTAGACTAGCTGAACCCCAAAAAACATGAGCCCGTAATGCTGCTAAACTACTTAGTTTGTCCACTGTGCTGGGCAATTCAGGCCAAGCACACAAATTGATTTTAAAAAATGTGCCCTTTATCAATTAGGCTTGACAAATGACTATTTAGTTGCTTCTAAAAATGATGTTTGTAAGGTTTCACCTAATACTTAGGGGTATTTATGTGTCGGCCCAGAAAAAAGTTATACGTTGTATCTGACTTTTTAGGATCATCTGATTTTGTGATTAATCCTAAGTAAGATTATGTTTCCAAAAATGTTTTATAAAATTGTATCAGTTCAGTTCGGTAAAATAATGTTTACAACTACTATATGACAAAAATGGTCAATATATCAAGGCCAAGAGTCTACAGCCATGCTACAGGCTTTTCAGAATGTTCACAAGCACCTTTTCAGGGCTGAGCTGACGTCATAACCCGGCAACATCTAATTATTATATATTCCGCTAAAAGTTCTCAATTCCTTGAAAGCAGCTATCTTTTAACCTTGATCAATATAGTAACACTATAATATATATTATATATACTATAGTAACTTTAGTGATGACAATATTAGCTCATCTTACAAATCGTAACCCTAACGACTCCTTATTGCGACTTCCTCCCCTTTCCAAAATGTTCTGTAGAGCTTTTATTAGACTTACTGTAATTGGAATTTCCATAAAGTAATCGGAAAGTGTTCAAACATTAGTGTCATACAGCTTTGCAATCCTACACAAAATAAAATAAGTTTCACACGCTCACACACAATGTGGTCTTGTATGAGGTCTCTGTTTGCTTCTGCTTTTGGTTAAAAAATAGGAATGACTGGATAATGACAAATGACTTCATGAGGGTAGAGGAGGCCGAAGACTTCCTGTTTTAGCCATATTTAAGGAGACTGCAGGACACATGCATGAGAATAGATGTCTTGCTCTACACAACAGGTTTGCACTTTGAGATTTTAATACATTTTTGCATTCAATCTTAGCTCAGGATGCTAATCTCATGGAAACAGACCCTCAAGGAGAGCGGTTATCTGGCTGTGGATGTTTTCACAACCGGTGAAAGGGATGGCTTGCAAAGAACGCTCCTCCTGCTCTTCACCTGTAGCGTCTCCAGCCTCCTGCTCAGCTTGCTGCTCTTCCTATACCTCCTCCTCACGCTGAACTATGATCTAGCTGTGTCTGGAGGGATCTCTTGCTGCTTCGGGGCCCTCCTGACAGTTGCCCTCTTCCTATCAAAGAGGGTACGTTGCTTAGGGACTCTATTTGTGATCTCTATTTTCATGAAGAAGAGCCGGAACCTTCTCCTCACCGCCGGCACCAGTTTAGTGCTGCTAAGAAACATTCGCAACACCTTGGAGAACACCACAGGTCTGGTCCGGAGTATGATCTGCAACCTGCAGGCCAAGAAAGCAGCCGTCATTGCTCCGTTTAGCAAATATGTGAAGATGCTAAAGTGGCTAGGAAACATGCTAAAGGGGGTTACAGACTTAGGGGTGTTAAACCTTGACCCCCAACTCAAGGTTTCCCCCAGACTGGAATCAGAAAAGTTCCAGGTGACGCTCGGTGAGGCCGAGCAGAAGCTGAACGCCACAGTGAAATATGTGAAGTCCATTATGAACACAGTCTCCTCTGTGAGCGAGAAGATGTTCCCCGCCCTCAGTTTCCTCGTGCTCATGATGTTTATAGCCCTGCACATAAAAAGATACCGCAGTGACATGAAATACCAAAACAGGTTCGTGAGCCGGAGGTTTGTCGCTTTTGACGAGAAGCAGAGGGCGGAAGGGAAGCCCCATGTCCTCCCCCTTACCCCTGAGGAAGAGGAGCTGTACACCCCCATCCCCTCGGCCCGTCCCACCACCAGAGAGGGGAAAGCCATGCTGAAGTTTGGAGTTCCAGTCGCCTCCCATCTTGCAGCTTGGGTCATATTTATAACCGTGGATGCCTTATTGTACCTCTTTGTCGACATTGTAACAAAAAAACTATCCGAACTTGAGCCGTTCCATATCCCGCTGATAGTGAGCATCAAAGTGAGTATTTTTGTTAAAGGGGCCAACTTTTGCTCCTTTTCAGGTTCATATCAGTATTTAGTGTGGGACATTTCTCCATGCTTTAATGTTCAAAAAGCTCTTTATTGTTCTCATACTGCCTGTGCTGCAGCACCTCTTTTCACCCTCTGTCTGAAACCAGAGCTCAGTCTGCTCTGATTGGTTAGCTGGCTGGCTCTGTTGTGATTGGTCAACAGCTTAGAGATGTCCCAGCCCTTAGCCTATCACATACAATATGTTGGAACACTAGCCAATAGATGAGTGTAACACATAAGTAATTTTCTGGCTAAATTACATGTGATTGCCAAAAACTTCAGAATCTGTATTTACCGCCAAATGACAGTGAATGGTTTCCCCCAAAAGTGGGCGGGGCCGTAATTTCACCTGGAAGTGATGTGTTACTCTCATCTATAGAAGTGTGAGTGTTACATAGTGATGTCAGAAACATATATAACACACTACAGGAAAGGAAAAAACCCCAAAAGCACAATAGGGCCCATTTAAAGACCTTCTGATTTGCAGTATACAGAGTACTTATTATTCATGTGTCTTTTCAGGGGATTGCAACTTTAATAGGCATACCCATTGGCGAGGAAAATCATCAAGAAGACTTTTCCTACTCTGTGACCCTGTTTGAGAAGACGTGCCTCCCTAAACCCAAACTGCTGCTCTATAACTCTATCGTTCCTCTGGCGGCCATCTTGCTCCTCCTAATCCTCATGGCTCTGATTGCTGCCAAAGCCTCACAGATCAGGATCATGGTGTGTGAGCGATTCTTCAGCAACGCAGCGGAGATGAGGGTGGATTACCTGCATGCCAAAATCCTGAAGAAGAGATTAAAAAAGAGAAAGGAGAAAAACAACTACACATCACTGTATCTAAAGGTATGCTTTACTGTTTTTCTTTGCGTATAGAAGCATCTCTTAAAGAGACCAACATAATGGAGAAAAAAGTTAACAAAAAAAGATTGCCAAAAATATTTTCCCATCAGTCTAAAGAGGTTGTAATAATGAAGTTTTGGTAGGTAAAACTGTTTTTTGTCAGGATGATTTGGCTAAGTGCTTTAGCCCCAGTTTTCTTTTCAGCCTCAAGAGGATGAAGTGCACCTCTACCTCATCTTCTAAATAAGTCTAAAAGCAATCTTATTTCCTGGTTAAGACACAATATAAGTACCTTGGGTATAGAGTGCATGATAACATTAAAGCAGGAATAATGAATGCTTTTAGTATTTAGAATGTGTGGTAGTTGATACACTTTAGCCATTATAATAATGATCATAAAGAAAACACATCACACGCTAAAACACAGATTAAAACAATATGATTTATTTCCCTGATTTGTTCCCACTATTTCTTAAACAATATAAAGACCACATTTGAAAAGTAATTAAACATCTCTTAAACACATGTTTTATTCTCTTTTCAGCCACAGTTCTGGTGCCCACTGCTCTTCAGGCCCAAAGAGCATGTACAAACTATCGCGTGAGGAAGTAATAATGGACTTTCATATTCCATGAATTAGAAAGCATACAAAACATTTAAAAAACTCTCCTGATGAGGAAAACTTTGAACATCGGTCTCTGTGCCTCACAGATCCTGTTGTGGGGATCACTTTTGAATTCAACTTCTACCTCTGGCAAAATTCCTCCTCCTCATTGCACAACTCTCATACCTCATTCACACCAACGCAACTCCGGTTCAAGCTCTGTGCTAGTAGTTAGGGAAAGTTAGGTATTTTTTTGGCCATATCGTGAAATAATTTATTACCAATAGCTTTTTTTACCATATGTCCCTATAGGTGTCTAGTAACATCTCCCAATTTATCCACAGCCAAATCCTCTGGGAATCGCCTTGAGAGCCAATCAAAGTTGGGGTGCCCAGAGGGCCTGGGTAAAAATAGTGAAAACATTTTTTCTACCAAAAGTGACTTTTGAGATGTCTAACTATGGTTTTTTAGGGGTGCTGAATCTATCCCAGCCATTAGTTTTGAGTCAAAATGACTCCTTAACCCTGAAATATTGATCTGTCAAATTTAACCTATGGATTTGGGGTGAAAAATGTATTCTACACATTGAATAATCCACTCTGAATTTAAAAGACACTACAGTAATGACATCTGCTAGGTACGTGCTCAGTATAATTACTTCTCTGCACGTGGAGAATATCAAGGTAGAGGTATTTTGCAGCTGCTTTTATTCAAAGCGTGCAGATTGAACCCAGGCCTCCCGTATACCAGTCGAAGACACTAACCACTGCTCCAACACGCCCACAACAAAGTTACTTTCTGACATGGTAAGTAAATAATTTTGCTTTCTAAAGTTTAGTTGGCTATACATTTATTTATAGGCCCATGCATCATTTTTATCTCTTAGTTACAGCCTAAAATGAATGTTGCTAGCTAGCATCCAGCTTAAGTTAGCTAACATTAGGCTAATATCAAATCTAGTACCTTAGCTAAATAAACCATTATAAATAGTCTCTGTGTCATTGATCAACATTAATTGTGTTGTAAATTGTGTCATTTTATAGTGGGCTCACTATATGATTCAAAGTGAGATTATTGTTCATAGTTACACATAATCTATTAATGTGGCTGTGTGGACCCATTCTGCATGATATGTTTGATAAGTCTTGCCTTTGCCTTGCCTTGCCTAGTAAACAAAAAGAAAAAGTAATTGTTCACCGAGCTGTCTTGTCTTTTTAGGACAGTATGGAAGTTGATACCACAAATTGTCATGGTTTGAGGTGCTTCATCTGTGGTGGTCCTGGGACTGAAATGCAAAAACTCTCAAAAGTCACTCACAAAGGTTATCAGCAGCTATTATCTTATTCTGAGATCGTAGATGATGCAATGCTGATCAACAGACTACATGAGGACTGGAATGATGGAGATGACCCCAAGCTGAAGTACCATTTGGATTGTAGAACCGAGTTGTACCATCGTTCGAGAAGTGTATCCATTGCGAAACGTTCAGGTTTTCTTTTTCATTATGTCAATGTTGTTGCCACTTTCTGTCAATCATTCCGTTCAACTCATCATTTCAATCCAATACATTTTGTGGCATGAATAAAAGCTCACGAAATTGTCTTTCATCCATCCAAAGGACAAGATGCTCAAGACCAACGATCAGACAGGATGAAAAGACGCAGCGTACTGTCTGGGCCAAGTACTTCAAGTGCTGGTAGCTCCACATTCCAAACCCCATCAGCACACCTGGTCTACCGTGATGTTTGTATCCTCTGCAATAAGAGCATCAATGTTGAAATGCTTGTAAAATACCCTAGTAAGTTGCCTGTCTTCTACATTCTCATGAATGAGTTTGAAAGGTCTTTCTTTTTTTTCAAATTAAAACTCTCTTTAGTAAATCATATATGTGGCTATAACCCAGACACAGCCCGGAAGTTGTATCGTGCACCTGACAATCGCTTCCAGGACAGACTGAAAAGGAATTTGTTGGAGACAGCTGTGAGACGAGGAGATGCCTGGGGAGTTGAAGTTGCTGGTCGCCTGTCTGGAATAATAGATTTGGTAGCTGAAGAGGCACTGTATCATCTTCGGTGCAGGTCCCAGTTCGAGAACCCAGTTACAAACTCTGGGGTAATATATTTTTTTCAAGACCAGAAGTCCCAGACTCTGTAGACAAGGTTCTGAAGCCAATCATTTCAATTAAAAGTTGTTTTTCCCCCACAGGTCGGACGGCCTACAGATGAGGAGAGGCAGTTGCTGTTTGAGAAACTGTGCAAATGGATGGATGAAGAAGTGGAGCATGGTGTAACAAGTCTCGCTGAGATCCACATGAAGATGGAAGAACTTGACCCCACGGAGGACAAAAGTCTCACATATGGACGGATGTATCTTAAAAAAAAGCTTCAGGAACATTATGAGGAGTCTCTCTGTTTCACATTAGATGAGGGAGGAAGATTCATTGTGTGGCTAAAAGACACTACAGAGGCAATCCTCCGAGACTACCATCAGCAGGTCATCAACCCCTCACAAACCATGGATGATTCTGCACTTAAAGACCTCATAATTTCCACTGCCATTCATCTGATCTGTGGAGACTTGGCAAGAGTTTCACTCGACACAAAGCAGTATCCCTCAGTAGACAGCATGACCAATACACAGAGCCAACTTGCTCTGATTCCTGACAGCCTCAAGCAGTTGCTGAAGGCAATTGTAAAAACTGACGAAAAGGTGGCAATGTGGGGACAGAACCTGCTGAAAGCATACCGCCCTCGATCAGGAGTTATGCCCTCCCAACTTGGACTTACAATTCAGCTTGACCACATGTTTGGATCAAAGTGGTTGATTGACCGTATTCATCACTTAGGATACTCTGAATCATATGTTGAGCTCCATCACTACAAGTATTGTTACTTGAACGTGAAAAATGGATGTGGTAGCATGGACCAGGATACCATAATCACAGATGAAGATGGTATAGATGTTGTGGAGCATGAGGAAGCAGAGGTCGATGCAGTCCTATCTGCAGAACAGCCAGAGGAGCAAGAGGAGAGTGGTTCTGGAATGCATGAAGAGAATCAGCAAACATTTGCCCTCTTTGTTCCTGCCGATAGCACTGTTCATCAATGTGTTGGTGATAATATAGATCTCAACATTGCCTCACTACAAGGAAACACAGCATTCCATGCAATGGGCATGATCAGAGTAACTTCTCCTGCTCCAGCAACAAGACAACATGAGCTTCACACAACCATACCAAGGAGGAACATGGCAGTTGAGGAAAAGGTAGCAACTCTCAAAGCAACAGAGGTGAAAATACTGTCCTTTGTACCAAAAAACAAAGCAGGATTGGCAGACATCCGTTTGGTTCCCATAGCTGATCTCCACCAAGACCCTCCGGTTTTGAAGTCAGGGGACATTGGTTGGATGGCAGGATGGGCTATCAAGAATTACAACGCCACATTTGAACATCCGAACTGGAATGGCTTCATGAAATCCATACATCAAACTGAATGCAGGAAAAAGTCCCTCATTGAGTTTCTTCCAATCATTGAGGGTGACCCAAACGAGTACAGAACCATCTACACTACTCTAATGGAGTGCCTACGCAGCGGTCAGTCTCCTGCTGTCATCACATTTGACATGCCAATATGGCTGAAAGCAACTCAGATAGTTCTCCAGTCTGACTTGCCCATCATCACTAGACTAGGAGGGTTTCATCTCCTGAAAAGCTTCCTGGGCTCTATTGGGGTTATTATGGCAGACTCAGGGCTGCAAGAGCTGATACAGCTAGTTTACCCAGGCAGCAACACTGCAGAACACATTCTCTCAGGCAGGGCTTATGCTAAGGCCATCCGGTTCCACCTTCTTGCATCAGCGGCAATTACCAAGTTTTTGCTGAAAGATGTTGCGTTCAGCGAGCAGGACTATGAAGACATGGAGAACTTCATCAGGACTGCAAAAGAAATGAAAAGAGGTAATTTGACCTTTCCCTAATCTGTGTCTCAAACTATCTCGGAGTATGCCGAATTATATTTTCTCATTATGTAGTAATACAATTAAAACTGTCTATCTCTAACAGGTTCCATGGACACACCAAGGATAGTCACTGTGTTCAAGGAGAGGATGGAGGAGAGGTTGAAGACTTTGTCTAAGGCTGGAAGAACACCTGCACTCTGGGTCTGGTACTATGGCAGAATCGATCTAATCAAGGTATTTATCAGGAGTGAGCGTGTCCCAGACCACACAGGTCACCTCAGCTGCATCATTGGAATGCTGAACACCTTTGCAGCAGCAGGGCACCATCAGTACGCAAAGGGAGCAAGGCTCTATGTACAACTAATGCAGCAGCGACAGGACTGTCCCATGTTCCAGGAAACTCTGTCCAAGTTTACTGTGTATGGCAACCATGTAGTCCGGTTCTCAGACCATGAGTGGTCAGGCACATGGACTGACATCACAATAGAAACCACACTCATGCGTGAGGCCAAATCCTCAGGTGGTTTAAGCAGAGGGCGGTTCCGGAACAAATCTGCTCACAAGTGTTGGGTTCAGACTCTCAACCACTTCTCATTCATTCACCAGGAGCTTGAAGGAGTAATGAACAAACGTAGGGTACCTATCCACACAGACATCACAAAAGCCCAGATGGAGAAAGACAATGACTCTGTTAATGCCATAGTTGGATGGTTGGAGGAAGTCAACCCCTTTGATTCCATACGGGACAGTAAGACCCTGGTATCTTTCTCGACGGGGTTCAGCAGCACTCCTGGGGACTCAGTCAATGCTGATCAGGCAGAGGAGGTTGGCAGAGCCATACAGGCCAAGATGGATGGGAAAACTGTTCTGGATGCAATGGAAACCAAGCACAAGGTCAAGTCATTGGCAAGCCTCAGATCTGCTCCTAAAATCAATGGAGAGAAGCTAATCACTGACTCACTCAAGCTCTTCAACCGCCCCATCATCATTAGTGAGCGTGAAGTCAAGACCAAAGAAGCTTTGCGCTTTGAGTTGACGCCAACACCAATGTCTCTATTTGACAAGAATCAGAAGTTGCGAAAGCCAGACAAGGCTGCCCTAGCAAAGTTCCTGAAGGCTTTTGTGGAGCCTGTTGAAAAACTAACCTGCACAAGCCTGGTGGTTGATGGCGGTTGGCTCCTGCACAGCGTCAAATGGGAGGCTAACCTCACGTGGAAGGACATCACTGAGAGCTACCTCCGGTTTGTGATGTCCATGGGTAGCCAGCACGTCCGGATCACTGTGGTCTTTGATGGATATGGTAGCTCCACCAAGGACCATGACCACCTGAGACGAACCAAGAATGCATGCTGTGACATTCAGATTCGTCCAGACTTAAAAAACATCATTCCGCGGGAAAGGTTTCTTGACAACAAGAACAACAAGGCTCAGCTCATTCTGCTCCTTGCTGAGACCTTCCAAAGAGCTAGGATCAGTGTTCAACTATGCTCTGATGATGCTGACACCTCCATCGTGTCTGCAGCACTAAATGAGGCAATAGAGTCTTCTGTTGAGGTGAGGGCTGAGGACACAGACGTCCTGGTTATGCTGGTCCATCATAGGGCAAACCACCCGGTCTTCCTCACGACAGCTAAAGATACATCTTATGATGTCAGAAAGATTCGAGAGGCACTCCCGGAGAGGTACCGTAAATACCTTATATTCCTACATAGCTTCTCTGGCTGTGATACTGTATCAGCAATTTCTGGGTTTAGCAAACCAACGTTGCTCAGCAAGCTCTGCCAGACTGACAAATCAGAGCGGGCCATGGATGTGTTCTGTGACATCAGAGCCAAGAAAAGTGACATCATCGAAGCTGGCTGCGAACTGTTCAAGAACATATTCCGTGGTAATCCATCTGGAGATTTGGAAGATTTAAGATTTGATATCTTCAGCAAGCGGGCGGCAGCTGGGAGCATCAAGCCTGAGAAACTGCCTCCAACTACAGGAGCTGCAGCACAGCACTCACTGCGGGCATATCTCCAGACCAGAGATTGGCTAATGCTACAAAGTCCATCTTTGGATGTCCTTGAGTATGGATGGAAACAAGGAAAACATGGTTATGAACCAGTCCCTACAACAGATCCCATGGCACCAGATTACCTTCTGAAGTTAGTCTGCTGCAACTGCGCAGGTGACTGTGGCACTCTCAGGTGCTGCTGTAAAAAGCAAGGAGTCAAATGTATTTCTGCTTGTGGGAACTGTCATGGTAACTCTTGCCAGAACATCAACCAGCCAGATGATAATAATAGTGAGGGAGATGCAGGGGAGTTTGATGAGGTTTGTTAAAATGTCAACTAATAACGCTAGTTTTGATTTGCAATTGTTCAATAAAACCACTTTTTATGGATTGTTTATGGAGTTGGAGTCATTTTTACTCAAAACCAATGACTGGGACAGATTCAGCACCCCTAAAAACCCCTAGTTAGACATCTCAAAAGTCACTTTTGGTAGAAACATTTTTTTCACTATTTTTACCCACGCCCTATGGGCACCCTAACTTTGATTGGCTCTCAAGGCAATTCCCAGAGGATTTGGCTGTGGATAAATCGGGAGGTGTTACTAGACACCTATAGGAACATATGGTAAAAAAAAGCTATTGGTAATAAATTATTTCACGATATGGCTAAAAAAATACCTAACTTTCCCTAACTATAGAGCTTTTCAGGTCCAGAACCGGTTCTTCGGTTTGCTCCGGCTCTTTTCACACCGCCCGGAGTCCGACTGGTGCTGCGTCATTGCGTCATTGTTTACGTCATGACGTAACCGCTTGCGTGCCTGCTTCATAAAGCCAAACCGCGCGGAAACCCCTGGTTATGGCTAGAAAGGATCCGTCTTGTGTAAAACTCTCGCGAGAGTTTGGATGAATGTCACGTGGCTGAATGTTTACGTTTGGCAGGCAGCCTTTCAGTTACGATCGTTAACATCAGTGGGCCACAGCAAATGATGGTGAGAAGCTAAACTATCTATTAATTATGTCAATGACAGGGAGTGTGATTGTTGAAATAGGGTGTTAGCGGTCTTGTTGGTGTTCAAAGAAGAATGACAACACTGTAGATTACCAACACTATGGTTTATTTTTTATTCACAGGACAGTGAACGTTGTCACAATAAAAGTCCCAAGATAGCTCCTGGTGCAATACAATGTTCCCTTGCAGTGTTTTACTATTAAGTGACTGATGTTTCTCTATTAATATTGCTGCTGCATTAATGTGTATGTTGCATCATGTTACTGCTGTAGATGTGTTTCCGAGCCGCTCCGATTACAACGAGAGTTACAACAAGAACGTGACGTCATATTTACACTAGACGGATTCTTTCTAGCCATAACCGAAACCCCTCACAGCTGACACAGACAACAACAAAAATGGCCGATTGTGCTCCAGCTTCCTCTGTGCCTCTTCGGAAGACCAGATTCCAAGTAGGTAGCTGGTCTCTTCAGTGGACCACTGCTGCTTCTTAAGTTTTTTCATCGTTGTGTACAAACTGGATAAAACGCCGGCTTTTTGTTGTTGTTCAGGAGTTGATCCCGCCCCTGCCCCCGCCTCGACGTAAGCGTGACGTATGTGGTGCTTTTGCTCTGGCTGGACAATGTTTTGGTGCTCGAAATGAACCGGATTCCGGAGCTAAGAGGCTGCTCCGCTGCGGTGAGAGGAAAACCCGGTGCTTTTCAAGCTCCAGCTCCGAACCGGCCCTGAAACACCGTTGGTGTGAATGAGGTATCAGAGTGCCTCTCTGGAGGAAAAGACTGTCGTTTATCTGCAGCAGTTAGTGTTTAGACACTACAACTGCTGCAAATTGTTGTGTCTCGTCAAATGTGTTAGTTATGTTTATGTATTATGTCTGTCATTTTCATGTTTTTTCACGCCATCATCAGTGTCTGCCCCGCCCCTGATTGTTTCCACCTGCTTCCACTCACCTCATGTTTAAATATTCCTGTCTCTCCCCTGTCCTGTGTCAGTTCGTCTTGTTTGTTTCCCGAATGGTCGTGCCAAGCCTCAGCTCAGAAAGGATCGCTTTCACTCATGTCAGGTTTTGTTATTTTGTCAATTTTGTAGTTTTTCTTAGGTTCTCTTTTTGTTATGACTAGTTTTTTCCTCGTGAGCGCTTTTTGTTTATTCCAGTACATACTCTGTTAAGAGGGATTACCTGATCTTTGGAATTAAAATGACATTTTGTTACATTCAAGACTTTGTCTCTGGGTTGTGCATTTGGGGTTCATCCGTTTGTGTCGAGGTCCTGACAGAACGAATTGACCCAAAATTAGCCCAGCCGACCCAAAAGCACTCCAGACTGCATTGTCGGCCCAAGGCAGCCTAATTCACCAGCATCAAGAGCAGCTAACAGCTATTGGGGACAGGAACGATGGTGGAGTGTTTAAAACATGTGGGGACAACAGACTGCAGCAGGGACCTGTTGAAGGTGTTCACAGACATCTTTAGACGCATTAGACGGCAGACTAATGTGTCAAGTCACTGACCATACCGAGCCCGTTCAGGTAGTTATTCCAACCCAGTCTCATGGCATTTCGTGTTCACCAACACGATTTTTAATCTATTGATTCGTGTTCACCAACACGATTTTCTCCTTTTTTTCGTGTTGCACAGCACGATTTTAAAAGCAATGTATTTCTACTGGTAATGTGTTTCGTACCTGCAGCACTTCTTTTTCTCCGGTCGGGTCGTGGAAGACCGGAAGCTGTGTGGTTCATAAAAACATGTTCTTACTCAATATCAAGCCACAATTATTGCTTTTATTTTAAATCGTATAATTTCTGATTTTGTTTCCTTCTGTGAGGAAAATAAATGGGGCTCAGAGCCTCAGAATACTGAAATCTGTATTTTTAAATCTTTTTTTCCTTCTAATTTGTTATTCTTTTCAAAATAACACACTGTTATTTACTCACTAATAACACACAATTATCCTTGCTTTTATTTATTGGTTTAATTCCATAATCTCTGGCTTTTTTGGTGTCCGTCAGGAACTGAATTTCAAAATAAAAATAACCGGAAACAGACGTAGGCCTCTAGGAGTTTAGGATAGCCGAAGACACTACACTACCCATAATCCCCAGCTATCGTTTAGGACTACAGTCCCCGTGATTAATGTTCAAGCGCTGGGATTGGATGTTGGAGTGGCAGTGCGCCAAGATTACGCCGAGCGTCAAACAGCTGTTTGAAATGGAACAAAACCACGCCAGACTATCCAAAACTGGAATCGAACGCCCACCCCCCCAGAACTACACATGCCTGCTATTGTGTTTCGCAAAATGTTCCATGGGACGTCTCTACTGAACGTTTTCGTTTTTCCCACAATTAGAAGTTGCCAGTATTAAACACATTGGTGTTATCAAATGTAAAACATATAATTAATAAATGGGTAAAAATCGCTTGTGTCCATAATGCGCAGCATTAATATATACCCACATGACAGCTCATTGTTACTTTGTAATTCTATTCCACAATTCAGAGGTTAACCTGATTGCCAAGTGCCAACAATCGGGAGAGATATTTGATAGTTGGTGCTTGAGAAGACTAAACATTTATCTGCAATTGACATGAATGGAAACGAGTAATAAAGTATATTCATTACTCGTTATGCTCTACTAATAGTTAATTAAAGACTGTATAATGGCTATTTTGCACATCCCTTTCAAGATTTCAAGATTTTCAAAGGTTATTGACATATCATATACAAAACTATGGTGTATGCAATGAATGAAAATCTTGGGTCAGAGGTTCCTCAACAGCACATTACAAGACATCTATCAACATGGGTTTGTACCTCCACCATTAAACTGTCATATTCTGCACATTTCTTATACTATCTACATACATAAGAGTATAATTCATATGTATAATATCAGTTAAAATAAGTGCTTCAACATAGTTAACATTGCAGGAAAGCAATATATTAGACGTTAAGTACTTTGTCAGGCTTAATATTTATCTGTAGATACCCCCAAAGTTTTTTTCTTATTTAAAAGAGGACCTTAATCTAAAATATTATTTAATGTTTAAATAAAGTTTAATTCGTTTTTCTGTTTTGCACATCCTCCTATTAATATCTTTGTACATCTGGCACTAAACTGTTTTATTGTAGAGATCACTTACAGTATCTTCTTGATTTTTTATATTCTATATTTCTATCAAAGACCTTATACTTTCCCCCCTATGAAAGTATGTACTCTTAATATTAATATTAATCAAATATAACACATAAAAACAATAATTCAATAACGTGCTTTAACCACTAGGCGGTGCACACAAGGTACACACAGCTATAATAACTTTGTATTATCAGTGTAGGACACTTATGTATGTAAAACATCTGAAGATGTGTAGTTTTATACATGTTTTCACATAATTTTATAGCATATTGCTATACTATTTCAGACTCAGTATTTACATTCTTATATTCAGAGAAAATCAAAGTCCTTTTATATCAGCTGTGCACCGTTATGGTGTAAATATAACCTATCTACGAATTAGATCAAATATAAAAGTCAGCCGAATTAAGGTTGATACTGCAAGGAGACGTATTGTGTGAAGAGAAATTGAAGATGTTGTTTAATTGTTGATATATTTATGATCCACGTTAAGTATTCAGTTTCGGCGGCATTTCTTCCAGTTTTTCCAAAGGTCTTCTCATCAGGGCTCTATAAATAAAGAACTACGGCAGATCTGTAATATGTAATGCAGCCGGACCGTGTATTACAATGCCGTTATGTGATGAATTTCAAAGAGAAAAGCAAGAACACTCGGAATTAAGTATTATTTTATTCTTTTAAAATGTTTTCCGGATTTCATATCATATAAACACCAAATCCCAGCATGCATTACGGCTAAAACATCCAATCAGCGAGCTTAAACCAAAACTGAGGATCTTGGGTAAGCGCTCGAAATGCCTACGTCTGTTTCCGGTTATTTTTATTTTGAAATTCAGTTCCTGAAGGACGCCAACAAAGCCCGAGATTATGGAATTAAACCAATAAATAAAAGCAAGGATAATTGTGTGTTATTGGTGAGTAAATAACAGTGTGTTATTTTGAAAAGAATAACAAATTAGAAGGAAAAAAAGATTTTAAAAATACAGATTTCAGTGTTCTGAGGCTTTGAGCCCCATTTATTTTCCCCAGAGAAAAGGAAACAAAAGTCCGAAATTATACGATTTAAAATATAAGCAATAATTGTGGCTTGATATTGAGTAAGAACATGTTTTTATGAACCACACAGCTTCCGGTCTTCCACGACCCGACCGGAGAAAAAGACGTGCTGCAGGCACGAAACACATTACCAGTAGAAATACATTGCTTTTAAAATCGTGCTGTGCAACACGAAAAAAAGGGGGAAATCGTGTTGGTGAACACGAATCAATAGATTAAAAATCGTGTTGGTGAACACGAAATGCCATGAGACTGGGTTGGTTATTCAGAATCATTCAGAAATGTTACAATTTCATTTATTCAATTGCCCTCAGCACTCACTTGTATTAGGATTCCCCTGGTTAAAAAAAACACAATCCACAAATTGATTGGTGCTCAGGCCAAGTTAAGGGATGGGGAGGGGAATGTGAGCAAAATTGTAGTGTTCCTAACTCGCCTCGCCCTGCTATAACGCAGACCCCGGCGATCAGACTTCACCCAGTCATCATGTCCGGTAAAGACTCAGAGACTACACCAGTTAATGGTTATGATGAGTATCCTGATTTGTCTAAGATCCCTGCATGTTACCAAGATCTGAGAGAAGTTTTTAACAAGACCAAGGCTCTGTCATTACCTCCACATCGCCCTTTTGATTGTGCTATCGATCTGCTACCCGGCGCACCCATTCCTAAGGGACGCCTTTATTCCACATATAAACGTGTGCCTCAGAAATACTTATTTACATTAATCGATGACCAAACCGTTTGAGACCCACTGAGATAACTTAGACTAAAGTTAACTATCTAAACACTGAGAGAGTCCTTTACTTCACCTGAGCTGAGGTTATCTGAGACTCTCAGTCTGACAGGAGAGAGTTCTCCCTCCACCTTGTTGTTGAAAAATCTCCTTATATCCGTTAGCGTAGCTAGCACGAGATGCTAACCACAACGATCTCCGGTACCGGTGCGCGCTCTCTCGCTAGCTTGCACACACACACACACACACACACACACAAAATGGCTCGTGCCACACACACACACAGAGCAGAGCTTGAATGAAACACAGAGACCCAGAAGTAGGCTATACTTCTACTGTACTGTAGCATATTATTTTCGAATCAATCCTTTTTCAAATTATGAATTGCACACATAAAAAAAAAAGACATACATTTCTTGGGGGTGCTTAGGGGGTGCTATGGCTATTCTGGGGGGTGCTACAGCCGTCACTGCTAAGATATATGTGTGTATATCTTAGCTTGACAGATGGCACGTACTCAAATTTTGACAAGAATCTGATTTTGTGTACGTTTTAAATATTCATTGAAGGAGAGTCTTTCACATTTGAATGTTTATTTATTTAAAACATGCATTAGTTGCTATACTGTAGACATGTACATATGTATAATTATATATATATATTTTTAAGTGTGGTATAAAGTAAATTTATATAAAGTTATTTGGTTGAGCCAAGTAACCCTGGATGCAAACAGGTTTAGGACAGAGCCTCTGTTTTTAGATGGGGTTTGTGGCCATGATGTAGGCCTGACGTTTAAAATAAATGATAAAATCTTATCTGTTAAGATGAATGTTTCATTTAAAAGGTTTTTATTTGTTTAAGGAGGGACCCCAGAGCCAAGGGCAGGCCGAGGAGACCGCCTTTTCCTGCCGCAGGCAGGATCAAACTCTCGGTCCGGCAGCTTTCCCGGTGATGAGCTCCGTGTAACAAATCCCCTAATGTGCGGGGAGCCGCGCCGTGCCCAGGTACCTCCCGTTCTGCCATCTGCACCACGGTGATGCTGCTGTCATCGCGCGCCTCTCCTCCGGTGGGGCCCTCGGCTCCCTCCGCCGCCACACTGCCAATCACACCGTCGGGGGTCGCCAGTCTCATATGAATAACACTGATATCATCATAAATCCATATCTGAGGCACGAAGTAAAATGGAATATACTAGTTACTGATTTTAATGCCTTCATCGAGCCAACAACTTTTACCAGATGAATACGTGATTTATGGTAGACATTACTTGAAAAACATTTATGATATAATTTTTTTTTGTGGATATTTCTCACAGTCAGTGGTATACTCATCATCATTCATCCACCTTGTTACATGCAATCTGTGATGTATTCCACTAACCCTTCTGATTTATGGTTCAGTTGATTGGCTGTTGCGTCTGTTGACTCTTTCTCCATGGTAACCATTATTGTTCATTAGCAGACTGGCAGTGTCTGTATTACACTGCTACTAAAGGTATTAACTGCTGATAACAGTACTACAGTATAGAAACAAGTACAGTGGGTCACATATTTATAGTTTTTATATAAAAAAAAGAAGTATTCAAAAGAAATTGTTGAAAATTGACGCTAAAGGGCCCCCACTGCGTTTGATAGTGACGCCAAGGGATCCTGACATAACGTCACTATAGTAGCCTACGAGTTGGGAGTGAGAATGTATTGAATAATGTTTCAACTTTAAGATTTTCCTCATGTGGGACCCCAACCTTAACCTCTTGATGAGCAGATGGGAGATAATGTTAGAATGACAAGTGTGTTGTTATAAGTATGCATGTATACCCTGATAAAACACAACAGACAATTACCTATTAAAGGTTATCTTCAAATGTTTTTCCAGCTCTGCTGCAAACTTGTATTTTGAATGAAACATTTTCTTTTGTAGCGTAAAAAGTCAAGTGAATGCATTTGATTGGGTTTGTGGGTTTGACTGCCGGATTAGGAAAATAACTACAAACTCAGTTTTTCCTGAATCTTAAAATGGTGGAGCATGGTTCAAAGAAGAACCAAATGCATTTTGGAGCAGAATTAAAATAATGGGGTCAATGCATGCATTCATTTCAGTTTTGAAAAAGGCCTTGCAGAAGTCTTTGAGCTATTTTAGTTTATAAGGGAAATTATGCGATTAGTTATAAACATATTTAAGGTGAATTATAATTTAACTTTATTTAAATTCTTAATTGTTAGTATTCCTCTTTGTTATTTACTTCTATAGATTCCCTTACATTTCATTTAGCTGATGCCTTTGTCCAAGGGACAAGGTACATTTGCTTAAAATACGCCAAACCATTGTAAGTGCTGGTGCAAGCTTCAATTGACCTACATCTTTTAAAGTCTCTAAGATGTTGTGTGTGTTTTAGGTTTAATGGCCAGGGTGCAGTTGAAACAGGTGTGTTTCAGTCTGCAGAATATGTGTAAACTTTCAGCAGTTTAGTTATTTAATAGTATCCAGTGGGGAGCGTTTTCAGACAGTCAGTCTGGATGGTACATTCCCACACCACCGCAGTCCTTCCACCGTCAGAGGCAAGAGGAAGGAAGTGGTGCGGCTCAAGGATGAGTAAGCCTTCTGTGACTCACGCGCCGCCACTGACCCGTGTGGCAACCTGATAAGCTCACATTATGTCTCAGCGGGCCCTGTGGCATAATACCACGCCAGCATGCCAGCCCAATAGGAGGCCGCCGCATGATGCACGGTGACAGCACAGACCTTTTTTCTAAACCATGGGAAAGAATGAATACAGTCCATACATGGGCATAGATGGAGCAAAGATGAAAATGTGCCATCCTGCTGAATATGCAAATAAAATGCCAATCTGGGTCAACAAAGTAAATCTTTATACTTTCACGCATGCCACTGCATCTAATGAATATTTCATCAAAGGCATGGATGCTTTTGGCTGAGAATCATCAGTCCTGTTACCAGAGAAGAGGAACATTGGGAAAATAAGGAGAAACAAACGGTGGCTCATTCACAAAAACAGTCTGATTTTCAACTGCCACAAACAGCGTTAAAAAGTAATGAAGGATCTTTTCTATCACAACAGTGTTTCTAACCATGAAATTATGAATCAGTTATATTTTATATTTTTCAATTACTTTATTGCATATTGTAAGTTAGAGCAAATATAATTGCAGCAGCAACTGTGTACTGAGCACAGATAAGCTTTAAAACAAATATATGAAATATAATATTTGCCAACAGAACATTGACCCAAGTGTTGATCAAAGTGGACTTAAAAAAAAATGGGCTGTTACAAATGCTATGTTAATGGTTGGAAAATGCATGTATGACATGTAGTAATATCTTGTGTCTGTTAAAAGTGCAGAAATCTCTGAGCAGTTTAATCTTCAGTGAGGCAGCATTCTGTAGTTTTGACTTTGGTATCTTCTGGATTGCACTGCAGACACAGCCTCTCTCGGCCTGTTGTTCACAGAGAAATGACTTCCCCTTTATACGGCTCTCTGATCACAGCTGTAGGCGTCCCCACCTGCAGGCAGAAAGAAAGGTAAAGTGACCTTTAGGGAAAACTTTATTTCGATCCGGATGCTTCAATTTCAAAGATATATTTGAATTTCAGACCTATTAAAGATGCTTTACACCTAAGCAGCCCCCCTGTTTGCTCAATGTTTCATATCCTGTAGATGCTAACTTTATGAACACAAGTAGCCTACATATAATTAACCCATGCTATTTTTAGAGTGTTTTTTGTGGAGATCTCTGCCTCATTGACTCATTCAGTATTGCCTTAAAGGAGAGGTGTCATGGCCATTTCCACTGATCATAATTCCATTGTTGAGGTATACTAAAATAGAAAAATACTTTTTTTTTAATTTTCCAAACTCACATTGGTTTCGCATACAGCATCTCTGTAAAGTATGTGTATTCAGCAGTATTCACTTTCTCCACTAAACGGCTCGCTGCAGCTCCCGTACGTGCTTTCGTAACCACGTACACGGAAGAATCAAATGGATGATGACTTTTCACCAACGAGGCGTTTTGGGGAGGTATTTTCTATATTAGAGTTTTACTCGCTACAGGGTGTACTTTTAGGGTTTTGACTCTGCAGACCGTTTACATGCAGAAAAACATTCATAACACACAAGGGGACGGGTAATAACCGGAAAAGCATGACATGTCACCTTTAAAAGTTTGGAGAACTGAAAGTTGAATGGAAAGGATGATGTCACGTTCGATATAATATGATGATACTGCTAGCAAGCAGCTAGCTTAGCTTAGCTGACAAACAACATCACAGCTAGCCTGGCTCTGTTCCAAAGTAAAAAAGAAAGAAAAAACGATATAAAAACATTAACTTGATATAATTTAACACTGATACAATAATTGTTCATACAATTCAACTGTCAATGTTTAGGTTTGTTTGGCATGTTTACACTTGTTCGATAAGTGCTAGATTTGAGCTATTTAATGGATTAATCTATTACTTTAAGTTAGTTAAATATTTTACATTTGTTTTCACCAAATGCAGCTTCCTGTTTAGACTTCTCTGCTGTCTTTCTCACTGCTTTACACAGACTCTTAATTGCAACACAATGTGTTCAAGTTGATTAATTCAATGGTCCAATGATCTAATCCCTGATCTAAAGCAAACATTAACATTTTTATATTGGGTGTGTATCATTTGCAACATTGTCAAGTTATAGGTTTTCGCAGGGTGTTATGTGCCTGATTATTTCCTTGACAGGTGTATACCTGCAAAAAAACGAGGCTTGGTGCTAGGCAGATAGTGAAAAGTGATATTTGAAGTGGTTATTTCACTCAAAACATCTGCCTGCTGTAGCTGTAATTTAGTGAGTTTGCTGGAAAAGCTAAACAATGATCCAAAAGGTGCTAAAATGCCCTGTACAGCTAAGGGGAAATGTAGAGTGAGAGTTCTCTGATGGTTCGTCGTTAAGTTAGCACAGACTTTCACATTTTACTAACTGAAGTGTTGTTTTATCCTTATGAATATTGTGTTACACTTGAGACTTGACTGACCTGGTCCCTTTGCTTGATTCTTTTGTAAACAAACTCAGAGAAGGGTTTCCTGGGGATGAATCTTCCGGTCCCTGGGGACACCTGCAGCTGCCCATCCTCATACACCACCCTGCCTCTGGAGATGGTGAGGACGGCGACGCCGTGGCACTCCATGCCCTCAAAGATGTTGTAGTCTACAGCCTGGTGGTGTGTTTTGGCTGATATCTTCCTACAATCACAAAGATACAAATACATTGTAATGAAACTTATTTTAGAACTTGCATGCTTTCTGAATGCCAGGCTAAAAAGAACAGAAACGTATTGTGTAATGCATTCGGTTATAATCTGAAACTGATTGAATCAGGCCAAGGTACTTATACACAGCATGGAGTTACTGCAGCTCACTTACTTCACAGCAACAAGCCATACAATGTAATATGTATAACTTGGGCTCTTGTGATGCTCTATTTGCTGTAAAGAATGAAGTGGGATGTTGAAGATAGATCAGTTTTGCAAAAGAAAGGTCAAACCCAATCACCCAATAAAATATATAGCAAGGCTGCTAAATATTTTATTGGAAGAAATTATAAAAATGATTTAAATTATTAATCTAAAAGCACTCAATGTGAATGTATATGGCATATTTTAATCAACTACATTTGACATCTCACAAGAAATGTCTGATAGCTATATTTACAAGTTATTTTTGCACATAGAGATTTCTCATAAAAGACATATAATTAGCTTTAGAGATGCATTGTTAGAAAATAAACTGTGACGCAATCTAAATCCAGCAAGGTAGTTCAGAAGGCTCCACCTTGACAAACGAATATCCTGCAATTACAGCCAAGGCTGCCCCAGGCCAACTTGTGGCCCCACGCAAAGGTGTTTCATGAGGCCCACCTTATGTGTCGCGCGAGCGTTGATGGGGGGGAGGGGGGAGCACGCTCGTGAACTGATAGTTCGCCGGAGCCTCGCAGCGGGGTAACTGCAGAGCACCGAATTGTGGCGCATTTATGCATTAGATGAATTGCGCCACACAAGCGCATAACATGAAGCCCCCTCCGTAAGATGAGGCCCCACGCAGTCTGCGTGATCTGCGTGTAGGGAAAGAAAGAGCCATAAACATAACACTTTCATATTACAAATTTAGAAAATGTGTGTATCTGTGTGCCATCTGGTGCTAGGCAGGTAGCAGCATACAGTCTGATTTAAGAGCTATTCCGCTGTGAACAGCTGCCAGCTGAAAACAAAGCCAAGAGTGTTTTAGAGTGAACTACAACCAGTAGTCGAGTTGAGGGGGGATGGGGGGGGGATGGCATCCCCCTTAGGTATTAAAATGGTCAAAACCATCCCCCTTGTCCCCCTTCCCATCCCCTGTTATTTGATCAATTAATGTGGAAATATTGCCAATGTTTAATTTTCAACATTCTACATTTTATATGTTCACGTCACGTGCCCCTCGTCCACATTATTTTAGCCGCTAAAATACTGTTGACGAGGGGCTCGTGCACATATCACGATCACGAAATTGATGTCAAGTCAGTCAGCGTCAACGATAGCAGCGCAGCCTGTGCAAGCATCATGGCCAGTAAGCGACAAGGACAGCTTGACCTGAGGGACTACTTCGGCTTTAAGAGGACAAAAAGTACCACTGAAGGTAAGTCAAGAATACTTTTGATATGTCACCAAATGTGTAATCTCTGGACAGAGGCGATAACAACAGAGTTATAGTTTGGGAGCTTACGTTTTTTTTCTTGTTAACTAGCCTAACGCCAGGCAGCTAGTACTAGCTGCTATAGTAACCAACGTCAGGTTAGACCTTTCTTATATTCACAAAGTTAATGTCAGATTTGATTTCTTTTTCACATGGAATATCTCGCAGGGTTTCCCACAGCTCTTTACTGCTTAGGCGGCCGCATAAGCAACACACTTAACTAGCCTAGAGATGTTCAGTCGGGGAAAAAAGTTAAATGTAATTTAGGATGAGGCAGAGCAAGCTAGTGTACAAGCAGAGACGACAGGGGCAGAAGAACACAGAGAAGAACAGGTGTCGTTGACGGTTCCTGAAACAGCCGGTGAAGTTCAGTTAAGGATGGTAGATAGTCCAAGTTTGGGATTCTTCAGTATGAAAACTGGTTCCGAAAGAACCCATTTGAATTAAGGTTCCTGGAGGATCTTTAGGCTGATTTTGTGTATCAATTCGATGATCATGTATCCACTAGTGATTTAAGCACTTTGTTTGATAAGCTTTCCATTCATTTTAGTGAGATCATATAATATAAATTAAGTGTGAAAATTGCACCTTTAGTCACTGTGAGCGACCAAAATGTATTACTTAAAAAGCTTTAAATGTGATGCATGCCTCCGAATCGTGTGATAGTGGCTTCTGGTGGTTGAATGTCATCGCTCTTATTGTATATGAAAAAAAAACACAACTTGACAGTAGGCCTACTTCACTGTCTGCTCATTCTAACAAAACCATAATGCCGTTGTTTTCTTCATATAGAGGATAATCATGGCGAGGAAGCAGGAAGGAGAGCAGAGGAGACTAGAGCTGGAGAAGGAACAGGTTTGATATTTCTAAATAGACACTTTTCTTTTTCGAAGAGGGGGAAATGTAGCTAATCCTACCAAGGGGGGGTTTTAACAGATTTTATGTTTTTGTGGTAGAAAAAAGAAGAGAGGAGGAGGCAGAAGCAGAGGAGCCTAGAGCTGGAGAAGGAACAGGTTTGATAATTCTAAATAGACACTTTTCTTTTTCGAAGAGGGGAAATGTATCTTACCAAGTGGGGTTTTAACATAGATTTTAGGTTTTTGTGGTAGAAAAAAGAAGAGAGGAGGAGGCAGAAGCAGGGCGAGATAGTGTCGATGATTCTGACCAAAATAACCAGGGAGATAATGAGCAAGATATCCCTGAATGCTGGACATCTACCAAGTTCAGGGAGAAAAAAAAGTATTATCCATGGCTAATATGTCAAAGCAAAAAACTTGGCTGCCTAACCTGCCAGAAAATGAAAGTGGTTGGGCCAAATACAGGTGGGAGCAGCCAGTTGCATATTGCTGAGGAGTGGTCCAACGTTAAGGTTACAGCCTATGGTACAAACCGAGCAGCACAGCTGCAGTCTCTTCGTAGGAAAATACACAAGCATAAAATGTCAGACTATCACCAAGCAGCTGAGAAAACCATGGAAAAAGCAAAAGAAAAGACATTGGAAACATTGACTTCTGAAATGCAAAGGGATCACTTCTTAACTACTGATAGGGTATTTCGTACAGTTTACAAGATTGTGAAATCTGGAAGGCCTTTCACAGATCTACCGTCCGATATTGATCTGCAAGTCTTGAATGGACTAGACATGGGAAGAACTTTACATTCAGACTATTCCTGTGCAACAATAAGCCAACACATAGCAAATGAAATGCGAAAGAGAGTAGTTGGAAAGGTCCTTCAAACTTTCTGTTATGATAGATGAAGCTACAACTGACAGTAAAAAATCAGTATTGATCATTTATATTAGAGCGAGCTTAGGGATGAGTGAAGAGCCCCTAACATTCTTCTTGGATCTAGTTGAGCTTTCTGCTACCAATGCAGGTGAAATCTATCAAGCTCTAATGAAAGATCTGTCACATCATGGCTTCTCTGAAGCTATTCTGAGTGAACGCTTTGTTTGCTTTGCATCAGATGGAGCTTCTGTAATGCTTGGAAGTAAAGCAGGTGTTGCAACCAAAATCGTAGAAAAGTTTCCAAACGTAATGGTGTGGCACTGCATGAACCACCGTCTTGAGCTGAGTGTTGGAGATGCTGTTGAAGAAACTGTAGGGACGAATGACTTCCAGTTTTTCTTTGACAAAGTGTACAGTCTCTATCATGCATCGGCCAAAAACCGCCGTGAGCTCACTGAATGTTGTGAGGAACTTGCTTTACAGTGTCTGAACATAGGGAGAATTCTCAGCACTAGATGGGTGGCATCCAGTTACAGGACCATTAAAGCTGTATGGCAGCAGTACCCTGCAATCCACAAGCACTTTTCCAATGCCTCAGTTGATCCTAAAAGAAGTTCAACAGAGAAATGCATGTTCAGTGGTTTAATAGATCGCCTTTCTAATGTCACCTTTGTGCACAATCTTGGAATCATGTATGATGCTTTAGAAGAGTTGTCTGAATTCTCTCTCTCTCTTCAAGACAGAAACATGACGCTCCCCAAGGCTGTAGCAATACTCAGTCGGCAGGTCCGTGTGTTGAAGTCCATGGCAGAGCAGCCTGGACCAGCGGCAGAAGTGGCTCAGACTGCAATCGCCTTGAAGCTATTCAAAGGGGTGCCACTAACAAATAATTTAAGACACAGCAGAGAAATAAACCACCCAAATTTTTTTCATGCTTTGGCTGCTAAAATTGAGACAAGAATGGGATCACTGCCTGGAAAACAGAGAAGCAAAGAAGAGTACCAGAGCTTTCTTGACAATGTCAAAGTGCTGCAGCCATCAAACTGGCCAGATGTGTGTGGTGTTCGTTATGCCGAAAAGGAAATACAGGAACTCTGCTCCTTTTTCAAGCTTGATGATGGCAGACAAATTCAGAGAGGAATGAGGGAATATGTTGATATGGTGAAACTCAAAACTGTTGATGAAATGACACCACAAGCACCAGAAGAGCTAAAACCCCTCCTTCAAGCAGTGAACACACTGGTCATCTCCACAGCTGAGTGTGAGCGTGGGTTCAGTCAGATGAACATTTTAACCACAACTAGAAGCACGCTAGAGGTAAACAGTATGTCAGCCTTGCTTTTCATCAAGTGTGTTGGCCCTCCACTACAAATGTTCAAACCAGAAGTTTATGTCAAGTCTTGGCTTCAAAGTCGTAGCTTGGCTAATGATCTGAGAGCAAGAGCCCGGAAAGTTGTCATTAAAAAACATGATTATGAAACTCTTTGGAAGATCCTATGAGATACTACAGTATAGGGGAGAATTGGGTTGGTAGCCATTGAATAAAACTGTTTATTTGTATTTGTATATCATATTATATGTATTATTTTCAGATTTTGTAAATAGTATATTTGTTTAATCCATGTTCTTGCACTTGAATTAAAATGGACTTGACTAGAGAGGATTCATGTTCAATGTTTTGTGAGGTTTTGTTTCAACATTTAATGGATGAATTCCCAGTAGATTTATAGGTATTGTGAAGTTGAAGTTGAAGTTGCACTTGCACCCAGTGGGAAAATGTGTCCTCTGCATTTACCCTAACTATGTAGGAGCAGTGGTAGCCATGGGACCAACTCTAATTCTGAGGTGCCTTGGTCAAGATCAATGACAGGAGTATCTGACACGTAATATATCCATAGCATGCAAGTTGTTTTACAGTAATAGAATATAATAATTATCTTTGTGCTTAAACACTAATCAAAAGGGTACAACGTTGGTCTCCCACCAAATGCGCTGTCATCAGATCAAATTAAGGGCCCTTAAGGCAGTCAGCACCAAACATATATCCAGTCTACTCAACTACCCTGAATTGCAGGTTAGTTTTTGTTTTTAATCTCCGGGGGGGGGACATGCAGATCCACCATCCCCCCTGGCTTTTTTTTACAACTTGACCACTGACTACAACTATAACATTACTATACCCAAAACAAATAGCTGAAAGACACAAAAACACTCTCTTGAGCCGCAAAATTAGTTGATATTTATCTGTCTTTATCACTATGAGCAACCCGTCTTATGAAACATTATTTTTGACTTATAATATCGGCTGAGTTTGAACTTTAAATATACTGTAATAACTCACATCATTTCCAAAACATATGCCATATACATTAACACAGCTGAAATGATAAACAAATAAAATATAATCTCAAAATGTCTTCAAAGACCAAACAACCTGCAGTTTATGTACTTATGACATAATGCACATGATCTGACCACAATTGCAAAATTACATGTATATACTGTATATTTAACATATCCAGAATTATCCATATCTGTATGTGTGTAAAAACCTGTAAATGTTCACTACAATTCTTTATTATTGTTTTTATACTTTTGTGAAATGATATCTGTCCTGTGTTTCAACCTTAATGCAGTTGCTGCAAAGACATCTTATATTATCTTATCTGATCTCAGTGAGGTACTGTTTGAGCTTTAATATAACCTTAATTCATAAAGGTACAAAACCTACGTATAGTACTTTCAACACTGCATGCACTTGGTAACATTAGTACAAGTATGCACCTTCTTATTAGGGTGGTTGAAGGGCTTTCAGGAAAATGTGGAAAAACACTCTAAGAGGGAGAGCCAATTACAGCCCTTCATATTAAAAATAATCAAACGCTTTGCACAGCAAAGATTGATGATGTCTAACAAATAAATCATATCTGAGTGAAAAGACTGCATCAGCAGCGAAATAACTGACTCAGCCACTTCAAGAGAGCCCGCTTTCCCCCCATTCACATTTCCTGTTGATGTGTAAAGCCAGAAACCTTGCCTAGTGTGCACTGACAAAAACAAGATGTGTCCTCATTATTCCAGCATGCCCAATTACGAGACACAAGGCAATTGAGTGAACTTCCTAGGCGTTTCTGGTTATGCAACTGTGCGTGGCCCGTGGTCCCGGATGTTATGGAGCGACACTTGTGCTGAGGGGCGATTAATTACGTTAAGTTTCACAGATGAATTCACGACTGCAGCAATGAAACATGAGGCGCTCTCATGCTTGAAACGCAGTATAACATCGGCAGACATGCATACGGGTAAACACAGAAAACACAAACAAACAGAGGGACAGACAGGGAACATCAGAACTAAAACAAATAGATTTTGAAACACTTTTCCAATGTTACCGGTGAATTAATTGACAGGAAACTAAACAGAATTAAATGTGTTCTTTTCAGTTGCTTCCCTGAGGGGCTCAGTCAGCCCAGATTCTGCAGCAAACAGAGCAGTGCATTCTGGGTTACATAAGACTTAATGTGCTAAAATCTACTGGAACGCATACTGTCCTCAGTTCCATATACGGGACTTTGTTAGAATAATAGCAAAAACACAATCACATGATTCATGTTTATAAAAAGCCTCATGATATTGTGAACTGGTTCCTGAAAATAGCCTTAATGCTACTATGAAAATTGGTTTAACTCCCACATGAAATATTCGTCATCTTTAACATCCTCAACATCACCCATCTGCATCATCCCACTGATGCTGAGCTCCGCTTCCTAAAAATAATAACCTAAAATGGTAACGAATGTAACATTTCTCTTTACTGACTGATGACTCTGATTCATATGTAAATAGTGTTATGCTTTCATTTGCAGCTGAGGATATGTGATGACATGCTCTGCCGTCTGGATAGAGCATGATTAGCTTACGCTACGGCAGGTTACTGTGTTGAGGTGGCACAAGATGAAAGATACATCACTTTGCTTTTAGTGCCTGTGCATAAAGCATGCATGCTATACAGTACCGCTAAACTTTAGAAATGGTATCATTTTTTTATTTAAACACTTTCAAGTATTCTGCAGCGCCGCTGCAGCAGCGGTGTTTAAAGTATTTAAAGGGGCCATATTAGGCTCATTTTCAGCTTCATATTTGTATTTAGTGCCTCTACTGTGACATGTTTTCATCCTTTAATGTTCAAAAAGGTCTTTGTTTTTAGCCTATCACGCTCAATGCGCACGCCAGTAGAAGTGCGAGTGTAACATAGTGATGTCATTGTGAATGCATTGCTCTGTTTGCATAGTGATGTAACTCTGTCATTAAGGATGTTAGCCTTTGCAGACCATATACAGGAAAGGGAAAAACCCCAAAAGAGAGATGTGTTCAGAATGTGCATCAGGGCATGTAGAAATGTACACACACAGTGTTTTCTTTTCCTTTTCCATTTGAAAAGCTTTCTCCCACACTGCTGATTAACTGGAGTCGGCCCCTCACCTCTTCATCTTAGGGTTCCAAATAACCACGTCAGCATCCGAGTTCTTGGCGATACGGCCTTTCTGCGGGTAGAAGTTGAAGATTTTTGCTGCGTTGCTGCTGGTGACGGCTACAAATCGATTCTCGTCCATTTTGCCGCTGTGCTGATGGAGGAAACGCACACAGGAGCCGCTTTGAGAAAGGGGGCCACAGCATATGACAACAAAATACAGAATTAGCAGGCAAAAGGTTAGTGCTTAACTGCAGCAGCAAACAACTAATTTCTGCCAAAATATCATCTCATTTGTGATTTGTAAGCACTGCGGAGTGTTGTTAATCTTCACAGTGGCCTTGGGGCAGCCGGGCTGAAACACTTTTGAGAAAATGCAGAGCCTGCTTTCTGCAGCGATCTGCAGCTCTCAGAGTTTATTACCCGGTCTGTTTCTACCGTGGAAAACTCATACTATACATATATTTCACTCCTATTAAAATATAAATAGAGCAATACTGAATACAAATAATTAGTGTCCATATTAAAAGAGTAAGCGTTCTTAACATAAAAATGTATATTCATGGTCCACTAGGAATTCAAAAATGTACAAGACCCCTGCCCACTGTTGTGTCAGCATATCAAGGGCCCCATGGAATGACATACTTTTGAAAACGATACCTCTCGAGCTTCCCTATTTCATGCGATAGCAGCTGTTGATGGCACTTGATGGCGCTCACACCTCTGCTGTTTAAGAGGTAAGAGTCAGTGCTGAGTCAGGTCATTATGACATACCACTCCCTTCTCCCAAATGACAGACATCCGGTCCTCCACCCCGTTCACTCCGTTTGGGATCTTGGTGAAGTCGTCCTTGCCCAGAGCCTTCTGGCACACAGAAAAGGTGCAGTTGTCCGTCCCCGTCACAGTGAGATCATCACTAGCATCATTTGAAGGATAAATACAGGTTTGGGTGAATGAAAGAATAGAAACTGTACTTAATGAATACATATACAACACTAAATTGCTCAAACACACAATAATCTTTAGAGGATATCATTGATGGTTACACTTTCAGCTCCACCTACTTGGCCAGCAGGTCCATGAGGTACCCTGGGGTGCTGGGGTCAGGTCTGAGGGGGGGCCCCATGACGAAGCCTGCAGCATGGCCCCAGTCTTTGTGCCAGCAGTGAGTACCGTCAGTCCCCAGTCCAGCTGCGATGGGCTCCCCGAACACCACGCGCCCTGCAGAAAGAAAACACAGTTTATTTATTTATACTGTTTACAACCTGGAAGATATGGCCAAAAAACATATTGAGGGAACTCGGGTTAGGGTTAGATATCATTGTTTAATGTTTATACATGTAAGCTTCTTTTTTTTAGCACGACAAAAAGAAAACTCGTGAAGACTGAATACTTTAACTTTTGGTAATCAGAAAAAAAGAGACAAACACAATAATAAAAATAACATACAAGTATTGAAGGTTCCATTACCACTTTGTCTTAAATGCATTATCAACATACATATAATACACAATATAATGTTATAATCTGTCCTTTGCTGTATCATTCTAAATATAAACACTAATGCACATTCATAAAGCTTGAAAAAATGATAATAATGCTGATAAAATGTTGTTGTTGTTGCAAGTTCCATTGTGTTATAACTCTATAACTGTAATAGGTTATAATTATTATCATAATATAATTGTTTTATATTATAATGGACTAAAATACCTGTAGTAATACATTTGAATGTGAAATAAGTTTCTGTACCTTCTAATTTGTTGCTTTAGGTGAGGTAAAAATGTCCTTTACAAAATGTTTGCATAGATTTAATGTAATCTTTTCACTTTACCTCAGGTAAACAATGAACACTTGTGACTAATAATAACATTATAATGCATCAAAGATATTCTATTTATCATAATTAAAACGAGGATAATAATAATACACAATGATCCATCACAGTAACCAGCATACATGAACAATTATGATCACTTTCATTATGAGGATGTCTATACGCATCATAGTAACACTTGTTATGTTTTTTTAATGAAATATTAAATACATAGAATTGTAACATTAAAAATGATTATGGTTATGGCCTCTGAAGGGCTGTGTCGGGCCTCCTCTCCACCCTCCTCCACCAGCAGGGGGCAGCAGCCCACACTCACCCTCTCTGCGGGCGTTGGACACCACCTTGGCGGCAGACTTGCTCATCACGTGCACCACGTACAGTGGGCAGTTGACAGCGTGGGCGATGGTGATGGCTCTCTGGGTGGCCTCGGCCTCCACCTCCTCCGGCCGACACAGCTCGTGGCCCTCTGGCCCCGTGATGCCCAGAGACAGCATCTTCTTAGCACCCTGCAGAGGCCCCGCGGGGTGACAACAACAACAAGACAGCATAAAGGTTAGAGGAGAGGGGGGAGAACAACAGCAGCGTGTGTCCACGCAGAGAGGGGACATAATATTGAACATTTTATTTAGTTTTTTTGCATAAAGTGGTGTCCCTTCACACACTTTGTGGAAGTGCAAATTAGGGATAAGACAATAAAGCAATAACTTCAGGGAATATTTCACGTTTTAAATGGTATGTGCTACGAATAGACTAATATATTGTTTGACAAAAAGTTATTCACATTCACATACACCTGTGATTCGGAACAAATCACTGGTGTAGAGAATATCAAAGTCCATTGTATTGAATTTGTTTGTTTTTTACAGCTGACCAGGGCATCTAGATGCTTTTCAAGCCATGTAGGCCTAATGAGGGCCCAAAGGACCCCAAATGTAACATGTTCGGTTAGCAAAAAATGCCAATACTCCTTAATACATATCCTAGTGACAGCATTAGTCAGCAAGAGGGCATAGTGTTATACTCAGGAGGACCACTGCATTCAGAGACAGTTTTTTCACACATGGAACAGTCTGCCAACATTTAATAAAGACTATGACACATATTGTTAATTTATAGTTATTTAAAAAACCTAAAATCATGGTAAATAATAGACAACCAAATGTAGGAAAACTTAATCAATAACATTCTTTGTTTTAGGATTTGTTTTATGTTGCTGATCATATTTATTCACATTATTTGATGTGTTCTCATTTGATGTTCCTGTTTGACTGTAATGTGTCTTTCCTGTCATGACACTTATATTGCAGAATTAGCCATGACTTTTAAACTGGCAAATTAACAGAAATATCTTTTAATGAGCACTGTTCCTTTCATTTTAAACTGCATGATCCCCAGCACAAGAGACCCCTGTTTCACTTCTTTGACCTCTGCTGCCTCCTAGTGGTGAATTGTTGTCATGACATTTATTTTCAGACAGGGCCAATTATTGTTGATTAAAAAACTGAATTCTGAGAAATAATTGGCCATTTAGTTTTGTAGAAAGTAGGCCCTGGGGCCAGCACATTTAATTACACTGTATTATTTTTGGATATGACATAATAAACTTAAAATGAAAGGGAAAATGCTAAGGTCTTCAGGTGACTTCAGGTTTTGTGCAGTGGACACGGCTACAGAGCAAAAGCTGCTTTTGGAATTTCACCACATTCTCCATAATTAATGTGTCTAGTCGCATTGCTGACACACACAGTGTCAATGGACCTTGAACCATCTGTAACATGCAGGGAAACAGTGATACAACATGTCCTTTATTCACAATTTAAACATTTTAAAATGCAATATTTGCACATCTATAACTATATTCTTTTTTATATAAATATATCTGCCACGTCTACTATTCTATGAAACTGCAGGATAGTTTTTTAGGACATGTCCAGCTTCCTTTATGGTTAAACCATTGTGTCCACATATAGGCTTAGACATTAACCTTATACAGGGTGTCCGCGCGGTAGTAAAAGGTAGTAAAAGGTAGTAAAAAGAATCTACCCAAATTAAGGCCCTTGAAAGGTAGTAAAAGGTAACAAACGCAATTTGACTTGGTAGTAATTTTTTTAAAACTCTGCCTCAATATATAATGAGTTTCCATTGTTTGCTTATTATTTGTGTCTGCATGTTTGAATTTCATCTAGCCTACGTAGTTTAAAAATATATACGGTGCTAACAGGACCTGAGTGAGGCGTAGTTGATAGCAATGACGTAGAGGTAACCTGTGTGGACTTCATAGCCTATCAGCGACGCTTACAACATTTTCCGCCTTTTTCCAACAATTGACGTTAGCAGAGCCGCCTTTTGCCACAGTTGCAGTCTACTTTTTCTGATGTTAGCAAATTCGAGCAAATTTAGTGTGAAATGGGGAAGTGCAAGTTTTCGCAATTATGGGTTGATGACCCCTTATATAAAGACTGGCTTAAACCCGTCATAGGAAATGACCGTGAAGCATTTTGCAGTGTCTGCAAAAAAACTATAAATGTTACCTGGAACGGCATTACTGCTATCAAGTCCCACAGTGGATCGGCTATACACCAGCAGCGGCTTCGGGTGAGGGGGGGACAGCTGCCGATTTCGTTGTTTTGCGATGCTAGCAGCAGCACCACACAGATCGCGGCAGATCATGCCAACTTATCAGCAACAGTCGCACCACCTCGGCAGCAAACCAGTGCCACCAGCACCACCACGGCTGCGATAGCCAAACAGCAGACGTTACCGCCACAAACATCAGCCCTCAGGGCTGAGGTTCTCTGGTGCCTGAACACAGCAGCTAACCATCATTCATTCAATTCGAATGAGGGCATTGGGGAATTGTTCGAAAACATGTTCACTGACTCCGACATAGCCAAAAGTTTTGTTTGTGGCAAAGATAAGACATCGTATATCCTTGGATTTGGCATTGCTCCACATTTTAAGAAGCTTCTTATAAATAGCATCAATGCTTCTGGGCCATATGTTGTCATGTTTGACGAGTCTCTGAACCAGTCCGCCAAGAAGAAGCAAATGGATATTCACGTTCGGTTCTGGAGAGATGACCGCGTGACGTCTTCATATTTTGGGTCACAGTTTCTTGGACATGCAAGGGCTGAAGACTTGCTGCAAAGCATTAAAGTGAGTTGATATTTTCTTGTTTGTTCTTTCTTATTGTCGTTATATGCCCATTTGAAAATGTTTATGTCATAGTTAGCCTAAGCTTTAGCCTACACGACGTGTGTGTCGGGTGTGTTTTGTGACCCTGCAAGGCGATATCAGTCGCTTTGCGCTCAATGCTATTTTGAGAAAATCCACGGTAAACAAACATCCGGGTTAAAATGTTGAATTTCATGTTTTCGCATAATTTGACAGTATACAGTCTACATATCATTTCATATCGTGGACAAATCACGGAAAAACATACGTTTTGACTGTTAAGCCCGGTGAAGATGCAACACATTAGCAGTCATACCATTTGTCAACGCCGCTTAAAAAGGTGATTTTCTCCTCTTCTAGCATTATCATGACAGGAGAACCATGCCACTTTGGATACAGTTATCTTAACGATTGTTCTAGCAATAGCCTCAATATACATATCGTTGGAAAGCTTAGTTTATGGCCGTTCATATGAGAACAATAACTTAGTTTTGTACATTTTACCAAAGCGACTGGTTTCGCCTTGCAGGGTCACATTTTGATGAAGGATTTGGTTAATATTTCTGAAAGATGCATACTGGTACTACAAAGGGGGAAACACGTTTGACTTATACTTACTGGCACTGTATTTACTGTCTATCTATTGTCTATTTTATGAATAACCAAAAACCACAGGACAGATTAAAATTTTCAATAAACTTTGTTTTTTGTGACAATTCACAGGAATGTGTTGCACAACTCAACTTGAGACACCTGCTGTCTGTCAGTATGGATGGCCCAAATGTCAACTTCAAGCTGCTGAAGCTCCTTCAGAACGAACATTCAGAGCTTCATGGGGATGCACAACTCATCAGTGTTGGCAGTTGTGGCTTGCACACCCTCCACAATGCCATGAAGGCAGGATTCGCAACATGGCAGGTAGACAAACTGTTGCGAGCTATGCACTACATCTTCCACAATGTTCCTGCCCGTAGAGAAGATTACACCGCCACCACAGGATCTTCTACCTTTCCCCGATCTTTCTGTGGCCACAGATGGGTGGAAAATGTCCCTGTGGCTGAGAGAGCTGTCGACATTTGGCCTGTGCTTTTAACATATGTTGATGCTGTTCAGAAGAAAAAGGTGACAAACCCAAACACGGCGTCATATGATATCATTTTGGCAGCACGGGATGATAATTTGATAATTCCAAAGCTCCAGTTCTTCTTGTCAGTTGCACGAAGCTTCAACCCCTTCCTGACCAAATATCAGACCGACGAGCCTGTGCTGCCCTTTTTTGCTAAAGATCTGAAAGAACTCCTGATGGTAAGAAATGTAATTCCTGTAGAGTAACTGTCTTTATTTGAATGTGATTAAACTGTATCAGTTGACAGGTGTGACTTGATTGCTAACAGTTTTTGTTGTTCTTTTAAGGCTTTACTGCGGCGATTTGTTAAAAGGGAACTTATACAGGACCGAAGCCCACTGCAACTTATCACAATCCAGGTGTCTGAGGAGAAGAACTGGGTGGCTCTGAAAAATGTGGACATCGGCCTGGGTGCTGAATCTGCCATCAAGGTAATTACTGCAGATACTTTCAATGTCATACATGAAATGTGCTGTCGGCACAAATAAATAGTTACTTCGAACTATTAGGGTAGAAAATGAATGAGTAACATTGGGCATTATTTAACCACCTCTGTGGTAAGCAATATAGCTATCGTAATTGTGTGGTTGTTAATGGTTATCTTTCAAACTTCAGTGGTCTTCACCACCAGGCCTTTGGCATTGAGGCTTAAACTGAACCACAGCCATGAGGATATACCAAACCTCTTTCTCACTCTGGTTAAATTGTTAGGATTGTTTTAAATGTGTAACTTGTCATAGTTTAATTTCCAATCATAGCAGTGAATGTTTATGCATCCTGAACTCATCCTGAACTATACTCACATATCCCATCACTCCCCCACCCACCCACCCACCCACCCACCCACCCACACAAACACACCCACACCCACACCCACACCCACACCCACACCCACACCCACACACACACACACACACACACACACACACACACCCAGAGAGCAGACAACCAACATCTTTTCCCCACAGGTTTTACACAAGTATCTATATATGTGACAAATAAATATCCTTGTATGAACATTAATGTTCTCTATTTGTTAGGCCCTTCAGAGCAAACCAGGAGGCAAGATAGGGGAGCTCTCTCTGCTAACCTTCAGGAAAGAATGTTTGCAGTGCCTTGTTAAGGTTGTCATGAAATTGCAAGACAAATCCCCCCTAAAGGTTCCAATGGTTAGGCACATTGCATGCCTTGATCCCACACAAATCCACCAAGAACCGGAGTGGTGCATCAAGCAAATGAAGAGTGTAGTGCAGACATTCCTTCAGGGAAAGAGATTGACAGGTGGCATTCCAGCTGGTAAGAAAAAATACAGTATGTCTAGGGACAGGGAAGGTCATTCAAATGAAGGCCATGTTCTAAGGGTGTTCTACTTTGAAATGTACTTAAATGTCATTAATGATTATGTTTTTGTCAATATTGTAGGTGATGTTATCATTCAACAGTTCGAATCGTTGACCTCTGTGGAAGGACGGGATGAACGTTTCCTGGCTTTCAAGCCACTGAAGGACCGCCTTGATGTGTTCTTCTACACAACCCTCAGCAGGCCTTACCCTGACTTGCTGCAGTTTTGCCAGAGTCTCCTCCTTCTTTCCCATGGCCAAGCCACTGTGGAAAGAGGATTTTCAGTGAACAAAGAGGTGGAGACATGCAATCTCCATGACCGCACACTGGAATCACTGAGACTAGTTTGTGACAGGATCAACAGTTGTGGTGGTGTTTTGAAAGTGCCCCTCACAAAGGAGCTCCTTGCCTCTGCCTCATCAGCTAGATCCCAGTACAGACTGTACCTTGACAGTGAAAAGAAAAAGAGAGAGAGTGCTGCCCATGCTCTGAGGAGGAAGGCAGTGGGGGAGGAGCTTCTGGACCTCAGAAGACAGGAAGAGGTACTTCGCCGTGTTTGTCACTCACTGGAAAAGGACGCGGACAAGTTGGCCGAGCAGGCTGAGGGAAAGGCTGGGTCCAAAATGGCTGAACTGATAATCAAGTCCAATACCCTTCGCAGAAGGCAGAAAGAAAAAAAAGAAGAGCTCTGCAAATTGGAGAAAATAATTGAAGATAAGTCCTCACAACTGAGACTTCTGTGACTGTACACCCCTCACAGTTATTGTTTTAAATGTTTCTCTTAGATACAATGTAGATTGCAACAACTGCACACAGGCACACCCACAGACGAATGCAGGCACACGCACACACAAACACACACACGTACACCCCTACAGTTATTGTTTTAAATGATTCACTTAGATACAATGTAGATTGCAACAACAACAACATCCATACAAAGGCGCACCCACAGACATGTGCATACATGCACTCCTCACACACGTTATTGTGTTTAAATATGGTGAATGTTATATTGAAGCAGATCTTTGAAAGCTGTAGTCCTCAGAGCATATTGTTCATTAAAGTTATTTATTTGATTGATTTTCAATTTTTTTCATTAATACGCATTATTAATACGCACCAGTAACTGTGTGTGTGTGTGTGTGTGTGTGTGTGTGTGTGTGTGTGTGTGTGTGTGTGTGTGTGTGTGTGTGTGTGTGTGTGTGTGTGTGTGTGTGTGTGTGTGTGTGTGTGTTTGTGAGAGAATGCGTGTTTGTGAGAGAATGCGTGTTTGTGAGTAAGTGTGTGTGATGTGACACTTTATTATTAATATTTATGGTTGTTAAGTGATATGTGTTTAAGAAGTGTCAAGGTTATTACTCACTTTATTAGGGCTAAGGGTCAACTCAACACTACAAAAAAAAACACAATTGACAATGACAATACTTAATGATCACAATTAAACATTAGTGTACCTGATATGTATGACGGGTGTGACAGTGTCACACTAATACCTTATAATTAGTAGTCCAAAAAGGGCTGCTGCTTGATGTCGTGTTGGTAGTAAAAAATATTGTGGAGGTAGTAAAAAAGGTAGTAAAAGGTAGTAAATTCATCTCTATGAATCCTGCAGATACCCTGTTATAGAACGTGATGAAAAGCACAGTAGCATGCATGCTAGCCATGTGCGATTAGGACTCTTTCTGTACAGACGCAAGCATTATTGTTCCTCTTTCATACTAAGGAGAATGACACATATTTTCTGTTGTTAAAGGTGGGGTATATCATTTTGGAGAAACCAGCTCAAGTGCGCTAGAATTTGAAAATACACTACATAAAAATCTGCCTCTTCCTTACAGAGCCCCTCCTCCAACACACACGAACGCGCACATGACCAATGAGGGCACGAGATAAGTTTGTGCACAGATGGAAGGCTGACAATCAGGTAGGCCATCCAGTTATTTTAGCCGGACCGGCTCAGATGATTGGTCGTGCTTTTTACAGTGCTACGGCTTCCACAGACGACATTTTTTTAATGTATTTATTGTCAAAGCATTTAAGATATTCATTGCTATCGGGATGTTAAGAGCATTCCTTGGAATATAACAAAAAGTGTTTCTGAAATAAATTACATACCCCACCTTTAAATTCTGGATATTTGCTTTATCATATTGCTTTAGATTAGAAAGGAAAGAACACGGTCACTGATATTCTTCAGCCGAAAGTCAGGGGTTAAATACTGAAAGCCACATACATTCTAGCACATATGTGTGCATAAACAAATATTGCAGCTCTTCAGTTTAAGCAACCTCTTCCTCACCATAAGTTTCCACCAATTCACTCTTGATAATAAACTGAGTTTCACTTGATCTTATACTAACCTCTGCGATCAGGTCTCCATTTTCAGCGTGCACCTGAGCTATAGCTCCTATCTCCTTACACTGGGAGAAGGCCGCGTACAGCTCAGAGTCGTCCAGCATGAACACGTCCTTATAGGCCATGAACATCTTAAAGGAGTTCACTCCCTTCTCTTTGGTCAGCGTCTGCATCTCTTTTTTCACCTGGAATAAAAAGATTTTGGACAGACAGAGGAATAGCTATGAGGATCCTTGATGCTTATATACAGTACCACTCAGTACGGAAGCCCATTTCTGCCACATTTGATGAAAAAAAGTAACTTAAAGAGAAAAAGAAAATGTTTTCAAATGATGACTTAGTCTATCAAAATGATACATAACTATCTAAAAAAACTGACACAGTAACTCAAAACAATAACAACATTTCTTTATATACTTACTTCATTATTTCAAGGTAAGTAAGTAAATATATTTTTAAACTAATTTCTTAAGAAAATGTCTCTACAGTATGTTGCAAACGTAGGTAATTATTCTAAGATACTTAGTCACTATCTACAGATTTTAAATCACTATTTAGCAATATGTATTTATTATTTCCATAAACTGGTCATTATTAAAGAAAATCTTTCATTATTTGTATATTTTTTGATATTCTAACTAATTATTTCCGTCATTCTTCATTATTTTTGAAATACTGTGTTTTTTTGGCAACTAACTTACTTTTTTTTTTTTAAAGTTTTCTCATTATAATAACTTACACAATCTTAAAATTTTACTGGATTTATTTTGTATTTCTTTGTATTTAACAAAAATGATGTGCTCCATCACCTGGTCACTCCACCATGTGACGGCGACATGCAGCGAGTAGTCGCAGCAGACTTTGGGGTCAGCAGTCTGTCTCCAGCAGTCATACGCCTCCAGGAGAGACTTTCCCCTTTGGGGGATCACAAAGTCCATGATCATGGTGGTCCCTCCTGCCAGAGCGGCCTGGGGAAACACACATTACCACAGAGGTGAGCTAAACATTAACATATAGCCCTGAGACACACACACACACACTGTCTGTGTGCAGGGTGATCTGGCAGTGCACTGATACATTTCAAGTCTGGCCTTGCTAGTCTGGCTAGTGTATATTTTAAGGCTCACTTGTATGGCAGCATGTTAATGACAACATAATATACACATATTAATTATGCTACATTTAGATTATATAGCGCTTTTTCCAGGTTAAAGCAATATGTTTGTTTCTTTGTTCAAAATATACAATAGATTTCCAAACCTTTCAGATTATGTTTGTGCAGCCTGTTATTCTTTAAATGTGAGATAAATCAGACAAGTTTAAAATACAATTCTGGTAGCAACCTTAAAAATAAAACACCAGACTGCACATCAAATCCTAACAATTTAATAAATATACCAATACTGCAAATGAAGTCTAAGAGAGCAATGGTAAAAGTTGTGTGTGTACCATTAATAGCAAATTGTTACAATGCTAATTCCTAAGATATCCAAGTTCATTGTACAATTATTTTTACAACAATGTTGAAAGTCTGATATTGAAGCATGTTATGGTGGAAAGTACTTATGCACATTAGAGGTGGGGTAGGTCATTTTGGAGAAACCAGCTCGAGTGCGCTAGAATTTGAAAATACACAGCCGGAAAAAATCTGCCACTTCCTTACAGAGCCCCTCCTCCAACACACGAACGCGCACATGTCCAATGAGGGCAGGAGATAAGTTTGTGCACAGATGGAAGGCTGACAGGCAGGCAGGCCATCCAGTTACTTTAGCCGGGCCGGCTAAAATGATTGGTCGTGCTTTTTACAGTACTACAGCTTCCACAGATTAATTTGTTTTTTATTGTCAAAGCATTTAATATATTCATTGCTATCGGGATGTTAAGAGCATTCCATGGAATATGACAAAAAGTGTTTCTGAAATAAATTACATACCCCACCTTTAATTAAGAGTTACTTTATAGTTCAATTATTCAATTCAATAAGATTACCAGGGTTACACATTTGAATTATTATTATACTATTTAAGTATGTGAACATAAAAAAGTATTGAAAGAGCGGATTACCTCAACAAATTGTAATATATATTGTAAACAAATACAGCGTAAATTCCACATGTGTAAAATGCACATTGGTAGTATTGCACAACCGTTTTTATAACTATTTGAACACTTTATTATTATGTAATTTTCAGATTCAGATTAATAATACAAATATTCATAACACATACAATATCATGTAATATTACACTTTATTAATCCCTGGGGATACAAAGGCAACCTCAGTGTTTCCATTTTATGGAGCTGTATACTTCAACTTTATTTTGATAGTCATAGTTGTACTTTTTACACCACTGCATTTAATAACAAACTATAATCAATACTTCAATTATTGTGTATGCTATTATTACAAATTAAACTACCCAATAGCATATAAAGTAATACAATTGGCTCTATGTTGTCAAATGCAACATTAAAGTGATGTTATATTTATACATCTTTATACAGTCATTTTTTGACCGCGCGCATATTTTGATTTGTACTGTCAACCAGAGGTGGGAGAAGTACTCAGATCGTATATTTGAGTAAAAGTAGAAGTACCAGAGTGTACGAATACTCTGTAACAAAAAAAAGTCCTGCATTCAAAATGTGACTCAAGTCAAAGTACATTAGTATTGGCATCTAAATATACTTAAAGTAACGACAGTAAAAGTAGTCATTGTGCAGATTGGTCCCTTTTAGAATAATATATATGATATGTTTTATAATGATTGATCATTAAAGTGTTCTCAAAGCTGGTAAAGGTGCAGCTAGTTTGAATGACTTTGTATACTGCAGGGTAGCTTGTGAATTTACTCCAGGTGGAACTCAAGTCTGAATGATCACATAATTCATCCACATCTGTAAAGTAACTAAAGGGATTAAATACATGTAGTGGAGTAAAAGTACATGATTTAACTCTGAACTGTGGTGGAGTAGAAGTACAAAGTAGCAAACATTTGAAATACATTCAAATCAAAATGTTACTTAAGTACAGTACTTGAGTAAATGTAATTGCATAAATATCTGGGCAGCCTTCTTCTACCACTGCTGGTAGTTTGAACTGATATGCATGGATGCATTAATATGAAAGAATAAAAAGAATCCAAGTATTGTCTACAGCAGGGGTCTCAAACTCAAGGCCCGGGGGCCAAATCCGGCCCGTGACTTCATTTTCTGTGGCCCCACAAGAGCTTGCAAAGAATATAATATGTTTATTATACAGTTACATGATGATTTAAAGTGGACCTATCATGCTATAATTGAATGATATATTGTAGGGCCATACCTATAAAAAACATGTCTGTGAAGTTTTTTTCAAAATACCAAACAGATCATGCATTTTAGCCATGCCTCATTTCGCTCTATCAGATCCGTTGCAGCCCCGTTTTTAGAGATTTGGGTATGGAGGAAAATAGAGAGGGTGTGTTTTCTGACACTTGGTGAGTTCCCTGACACACCGGGGACACATATTCATGTATAAAAGACGTACAAAAGTGCATTTTGCATGATAGTTCCCTATTTAATGAAGCACGTTGCCCATAAACTACATGTCCCACAATGCATCTCAAATTAGACTTTTTTCTCAGAATTTGCCTTTTTTTCTTCTAAATATGCCTTTTTTCTCAGAATTTGACTCTTTTTTTAAATGTTAGTTTTTTTTAAAAACGTGTCTTCCTTATTTTTGAAATGTCACTTCCTTTTTTTGATTTTGACTTTTTTTTCCAGCTTTTCTTTTGAAATCATTTTGTGACATTCTCACTGAAGAGACTTGCAATTATTTGCCCCAGACTTCTGCTTTCAGACGTAGTTAATTATGAAGTTATTACCCTATCTGATAATAATCCAATGCAGAGGCAATAATGTAATATAATACATTATTTTATATATATATATATATATAAGTTACAACCGGCCCTTTGAGTGCAGCCATAATGCTGATGGGGCCTGCGATTAAATTGAGTTTGACACCCCTGGTCTACAGTGTCTTAATGTGAAGGCTAGTCAAACTTCTGTTATCATTCTGTGTCTCTTGGTCTAACTTGACGCCTCCGAACCTCCTCTCCTTCTCCGCCTGACGCATTGTGAAACCCTCACCTTGGTTCCGATGTAGAAGTCGTCCACAGCCTTGGTGCCCATGAACTCCAGCTCCATGTGGGTGTGGGTGTCGATGCCGCCCGGGATCACCAGCATCCCAGTGGCATCGATGAGTCTCACCCCCCCGGGGATCTGGAGGTTCAGCCCAACTTCCACTATTTTCCCATTCTCTATGTAGACATCGCTGATCACGGAGCAGTCTTCGTTCACGACTTTCCCCCCTTTGATCAGGATCCCGCTGGGCTCTGCCATCCCTTTACAACCGAGAGACTTTTTAGATTCAAATGTTAAAGTGTGTGCAAACTGAACAGAAGTGCAGCTCTGCCGTGTGTGCAGTGAGTGTTCAGACACTCCAAAGTTCATGTGAGACAGGGATGTCCACAGATCTCCATTCGAGATTACTGGACTCTTGCCAGGTAAACACCACCGTCTGCCAAACACCGCCCTATTCCATGGGAGTGGGATTGTTTTGAATCCGCCCTCTTGTTAATATTTCACAGACCCTAGTCTGAATCCATTGATCATTGATGGAGAAAACGAACCTGTTCTTAAGTTAAGTAACCTACCATCCACATGTGTTAAATAAGGCCAGATTGAGCAGATCATTAGCAGTTGTCCTGCACTGACCTCGTGTTAAATCGACAAGGAAAGTGCAGATATATTCACTTCAAGCAAGTTATACCATATTGAGTTTTGATAAATTAGTTAAAAGGCCTACATTAAAGGCCTAAAGACTATTACACACCTGAGCTGATATTCCATTTACGTGTTTATAGACTCTTCTTGCAATATTTCTATTTTAATTGTATTTACTTGCACATCTTACAACATTCTCTTGCACTCATTTATTTCTATTCTGTTATTTCTTGCACTTTTTTCTATTTTTCAATAATTAAATTGCCAAGATACAATTGAAACCGATGCGTTTTCAGTTTGCATGCGGTAGATAGGCAGAGTTTCTGCTGTCCTGATAACAATGGGGAGCTCATTGGACCATTTAGGAGCCAGGATAGCAAACAGGCATGTTTTTGAGGGGTGCCTGGGTCCCACTCGCAGTGAGGGAGTAGCAAGCCGATTGGCTGACGCCGAGCAAAGAGCACATGCTGGACTGTATGGTTTAACCAAGGCCTGGATGTAGGAAAGGGCTGATCCACTCACAGCTCTATAGGATGGTACCAGTGTCTTGAAGCGGATTCTGCCAGCCACTGGCAATCAAATTCAATCGCATTTTATTGACTTGGCCCGATAGCAAACACTTGTCTCAGGGGCCTTTAATGTGTGTACAGCACAACTCCTCCTGTCCTAGATCCCTGCAGCGTACAAAGAATCCCCACGATTAATGGAGGAAACATTTTTAGAAACAGATCCCTTTTCCCAGGACAGTGGTGGGTGTCTTGTGTGTGTGATTGTGATTGCCTGTGCAGTGCTTGGATCTCTTTCTGACGTTGGGAATTGATTAATGCCATTCTTTTCACATCAGGAGGCTCCCCAAGGTTGGCCTTCAACAGTGCTTCTTCTGGTTCTGGCGAGGACAGTGGTCCACTCTTCACTGTGAGAGAGGTGACAACAGAAGAGGTAAATACTGACCCCACGTAACATCACTACATGAGCAGTGTACTGTAGTGTATACTAGGAGGAAGCAGCAACATAATTTATTGAATCAGTGTGTTAGATTTGAATCTAACCAACATATTGAGCCATTGCATGGTTAGCAATTGAGATGAATTCACTTTTTACCTTTAGCCATACTTTATGGGTCCATACTTTTATTCATAGTCTCTTAAATTGTCTTCCAGTAGATAACTTGTTTTCTCTACTGGCTTCCTTAAAGTTATTTCATGCCTTGCAGAGATACCTGAACCTTGAAAAAGACCCCAACCCCCCCCCCCCCACAGACTGTTTGGGCTTATTTGTCTCCAGCTATAGTCATAGTTCAGCAAACATGGAAAGAATGGAAATCAAGTTAAATAAACCTTCTATCACTCTTAAGTCCTTTTACAGCTGACATTCTTGCATTAAAACATCACATTATGATATGCTGTTCTATATTTGTAATTATTCTATGGTCTTCTGCTTGGGGAGAATCTTGGTCATCATTCAGAAACCTGTGACCAGTTCAATGCCACAATCTAAACACTGCAGATGCATGGAAGCTGACTGGTCAAAAAAGTAATTGTATATTTGTGAACTGTTTATATTCACTATTCAAAAAAAAAATCCCCAAATTCAGCAGGCTTCTGATAACGCTGTGATATCCCCGGAGCATGCAACTGCCTCTCTTTCATGAAGAGTAGTTAGCCACTGGGAGAGATTAGCATTTTCCTGCAGTGGATTGGTTGTCGGCAGCGCATCAGTCCAGAGAACTTTTCTCATCCATTAGTGTATTACGAAAACAAGACACATTGGAGAGACAAAGATGCGTGCGCTTCCGAGATAAGCACACGCACAAGGCTTAGGAACACCTAACCTTCACAGTTGCAATAAACAATAACATGTGACTTAAGAGGATTTACATAAGATGAGAGGAGTAATCAGAGCGAGTGAAAAACCAATGAGGCAGCAATGGCATCTCCTCAAAAGTCTCTGTGCTGCTGAATGAGGAAAGTTGCCATTCCGCTGGATTTAGAGTAAGGCTGTTGTTATCTTTGTATTTCCTCTACCGGCACTACAAACCGACACAGATGTCAGTTTCTTTCCCGACTGCATTCAAATTCAGTGAGCGCAGCTCCGAGTGTTGACAAGGTAAAACTCTGGCATTAGAAGGGCAAAGCATGCACACAAAGTGACATAAGATAATGCTCAGGCAGATTATCAGCGTGCTGTGCTCAGGCAGGAAGAGGCTTGTTTACTGCGTTTGTGCTAAACTTCACACATCACACTGCAGCTACAGTAAGTGTGTGTTAGAGATACAACACATCTCAAAAGGAGGAAAGATTAGAAATCCCTAGTTTTGTAATTTCTATTGCTGTTTTAATTGTTTGCTTTTGGTAAACCAGAGGAGGGCTTTCTAGGAAATGAAATAATGCTTTGTTTCTCTTTTTTCATCTCTTATATAATTAGATTTTCTTTAAATCTAATTCAGTCAGACAACTCACATGTTTCTTAATATGTTTATTAGAAGCAGCATATAGTTGAGTTTGACGTCTAGGCTCGGGCCTCATCACTCCACAGATTTACAAAGAACATTGAGTGATGATTAGATAACTATCCCCCGAGCCTACAGGTGGAAGCTGGGGTGGAGCTGGGGTGGTGGGGGGGCAGGCAAGCAGCAGGAACATGAACGCAGCAATAGCAAGTGAGCACAGCAGTGCAGCAGCAGCATAGCGAGGCAGGAAGACCTGGCAGCTTAAATAGAGCGGCATGTTTAGGAGAATGTGTTTGGTTGGTTGTAAGAGGGACGAGGTGCGTCACGTGTGAATGTATCATTTGGCGCTCGAGTTGACTGCCTGAACTAGCTCGCAGGCTTCGCCCCATTCTCGGCAGATTTGCTTGTCTCTTATTTTCTTACTTACTCTAAGAACACATTTCAGGTAGCTGTTACAGTATTTACTTGTTCCATCTGCAACTTCATACTTCTACTCCACTAACATATCAGAGGTAAATACTGTTCATTTAACTCCAAAACATGTTTGCCTTCTTTAGTTACTTTACAAATGACATATTTCATATGTCTCCATATAAGGTGATTTTATGTGAATACTTCTCATGAATGGAGCGTTTTTATGTGCAGTATTAGTTCAAATGAGCCTGACCTTAAACATCCACAGCAGTAACATGCAAAATGCAGTTCAATGTTGTCCCCCACACCCCCTCCAACACCCCCACCTTAAACTGTAGTCCAGCATCCACACCTGGCACAGTTCTTTGGGGGTTCGCCATCCCACCAGCCCACAGGGCTAAACATGTGAATGTGATACAGCGGTTTCTGAACAATTAGCAGTAGTTCATGTTTGCATAATAGTATATTTACATACATGTCATTTTGTTGTATTAGTCACAATGCATCAATTTGACTTTATATAGACAGGGACTATTTTATCCTTTTTAATTATTTAAAAAAATTGAGGATAAACACTGTCTTGTCTCAGTGCTCTTGTTGATTGATCAAATCAATGGGGTTCAACAACTAAATATAGGGCAGCAAAAATATTTGCATTGAAAAAGTTTCGAGATGTTTCAAGAGAATCATATTTGTTGAACCTTACATTTTTTTGGCTACATCTTTTTTTTCAGCATCTTCACTTTGAAGTGATCCAAAACTATATTTTTGGAATCCAATGGATTGTGTTATTCAAAAAATGACCATATAGTTTATTAGTTTTCATGAAGTTACTGATATCAAAATAATCCGACCCATCCTGTACATAGACAGTGTGTTTCTGTGTGCATTAGAATACATACAACCACCTCCATTTGTTTTGCTGCATCACTTTTAATTCATAAAGTCTTTCTCCAGTGTTATGTATTACTCACTACACTTACACTAACTGCATACGGCTACCAATTAGACTTGCATCCCATTTGACCTGCCAGTGCATTCATGTAATTATATCTCTATTTTAATGTATTTTGTTCCCTTTTTTTATATCTGTATACCCATTTACCATTTAAGAAACATCCTCCTGTATCTTTTAGTAAAGCAGTACATCCTGTCTGAGCCACTGGTTCTGGTTCTGGTTCTGGTCCTGATTCTGATGGTGAATATTCATGCGCACAAACGAGTGGCTCAGGATTGCATTACCACTAATTGCAGCCCAGATGGCAGTGTTCTCCTCAGGTTGAAATGGAAATGTGACGTGCAGTTCTGACTGCTGAAGGATTCTATTGCTCAACACAATAACCGGTATGTCATATGTTGGTGCAGAAAAACAAAGCTCATAATGCGACATTGGTGTACTCCTATAGGGTGATACACTACAAACAAAGGAGGGCAAATTAAAATAACTTGTTTGTTTTATCTAAAGTTATTGTAAATGGTTTCAGAGAGAGAATAGATTATTGTTTTAAATGTTGAAATAGTAGATGCATTGAGTGTCATGTATTGCATTGATTGAATGACATTTTTAGTGGTATTTTCAGCCTTAAATTAGTCAAATAAATATCCATGTAATAAGGCTTCATGCGACACTAAGTGATGTAAGATTTCCTGACACTCTGCCTATACGAGGACACTGGGAAGTCTACTTCAAAACATTTGTCGGTCACATTGTTGCAGCTCAAGCATCACAAGGCAGCTGTTAAGCAGACTCTAAAAATGTTAAGCTTCCAACAATGGGAGGCAGAAAATGTGAAGGGAAACAATTAAATTACGCCTTGCATGAAGTTTGCTTTTCATTTTGTGAGGCAAATTTAGTGCCATGGTTAATCATTATGCTGTTGAACACGATTTGCAAAAATATTCAAGAGCTTTATGTGCCTCAGTGCCCCTTCTGTATTGAAAAAATAATGGGCCTCTATCCAATTAAAAACTGCATTAAATCTCTAAAGTATTACATGCACTTTACTGGTATCTCTCTGATTAGGCTTTTCTGCATGTGCAGATGCTGACAGCACACCGAGAAAAGGGAGCTCTGACTGACTGCTCCCTTTTAAATCTCGCACAGGAGTTCAGGATTTTGAAGGATACAGAAGGTAAATGCTTGTATTTGTGCTTAATAATTAAATATGTTCTCATCAAAATCTGAAATCTGGGAGAGATCTCTGATTGAGAGATGTCCTTTTGACCAAACACAAGACTTAAGAATCAGAGAAACTACTAATTATTACATTTTCCATTAGTTCAACTGTATTGTTTTATGATTCCGTGTCAGGTATTCGTAGGTCTTTCCAACAAAAATACAGTTGCTGATTGTGGTGACATATAATAAGAATCTTTTTGTATTCATAACAGCCCTTGTGTTTTGATTGTAGCATTGATAGGCAGTGATGCATTGTTCTGCAACAGAGGCGCCAGTCCAACATGTGAATGGATGATTTATGTGACCATCTGTTTTGTTTTGATCATAATTTGATTACCTCCCGTTTGGGTGACGACTTTCCACGTCAGGACCCATTTTGCTACACACACTGTACACGCGCACCCCCACTCACATGTGCATGAACACAAATGCGCAACACAACTTTGGAATAATTGAGCTCCCTCTCCATCACTGCCTCACACATTCACACCCCTCAATTCTTTTTAAAAAACTGACCAAATTACGATTACTAAGTAACTGGCAGGATAGTTGCACGAGCGCCTCACTCTCCCCCACTATCTATTTGTGTTAATTAAAAGATTTGCAACTACATGTGTCTGCAGATAATCAAAATGTCTTCTGCAGCAGCACTCCCAGATGCATCGGCACTCCAGAGCTCATTTGCTCGCTGCGATCTCATGTTTGTTTAGAATTAATCAATCTAACCACAATTGAGTTAATTAATTAGTGTTTTAATGCTACTCTTTATAATTGCAGTCAGATGAGTCTGCAGACAAAGCAATCACATGAATGCAAATAGAACAGATAATTTTTATCCAAACTTCCTCAGCAGCAGCAGGGGAGATGTCTTACTGTACCGAGGAGCGTCGGCAGGCACTAGATGGCACCATTGAGCAGAGTTTCTATTCGCTGTCCTCTTGTCACTTCCTGGATATTGTTCAATTAGCTGTCCTATACTGAACACATATGCATTGAGGGATATATGACACGAGGGTCCCTGTGATACCCACACTTGTAGTCTTTAAAGTGTTGCAGCAACAAAATGAAAGGTCACTGCTTCCAAGTGCTACATGCTGTTAAAATGTGCATCAACTGAAACGTTGATTTTAATTAAATGTATTATGTCAACAGATTTCACCTAACTGTATCAGGTTAGTTGAAAGCAATTTAAATAAAAATGATTAGGTTCATCTTAATGCGATTAACCTGATACAGTTATGTGAGATTTTTTGACATAAAACACTTAATTAAAGTCAACCTTTTTCAGTGTAGGAAATCAAAGGGAACACTCTGTGTTTCTCCATGATTAAGAAGAGGTATCAACAGCATGACCTTAGAGGCTTCTTGTACTAAATGTCAGGGGCCATGTTCTGTTCAGGAACATTTTCCACAAAGGTCACACTGTGTTTCAAGAGTCCTTAAGCCGTTCTCATTGTGAAATAATGAACAGCTCACACCTGCACATCAGGTCAGTGTAAGAGTACATCATGCATACTCTCTATTTCCTGTTTGGGAATTCTGCACAAAACAATTCCCTAAGAGAGTAAAAAGTTTGTTGCATTGTTACTCCTGGAAACTTTTCATCATTCAAATTGTATTCAGAGCATCTTCCTCATCATTATCATCCCCATCATCACCATCATTAACCGCAGCTCGTTTGGAATCGCGATGCTTTGTAGAGTACATTTTTGTTTACCCAGTTCCTGGTGTTTTTCAGGAATATATGCGTGTATCATTTCGGCAGCCTCTCAGCAAGAGCCATTATTCCCTCATCTCTTTAGTTTATCTCCTCTGATGATCTGCTCAGATAGATATGACAGCTGAATAAATATGCAAACGGGGTGCGCAGCTCCACACTTCACCGCAGCATTTCTATTATGCTCGCAGATTTAGAGAGGAAGAACAGTATATCGAGATAACAATGGAGCTCTTTGGGGGATTTGCATGGATTTTATCATCTTCTGATCAACTACAGAGATCAGCTGGAGAGAAAAATCAAGACACTTCTGACTCATTTGCTAATTAAAAATCTCTTTTCACAATTCTGCTGTTGACAGAGATTTTGAATATCATAGAATGAGACAAGATTCATAAAATGACACTTTCATTCATTAACGCCAGTGTCATGTCCTTTACTCTTTTACAAGCTTTTTCCTGTCGGATATGTTTTATTTATTTAAAATAAAGATGTTTTCAGTGCTGTGACCTAATTACCTGCAAGGTGTTAGAAAATAAAAAGGAATGACACACAATATTATATTCAAAATAAAAAAATCCAATTATTTTTAAATTTATTGCAACTGACCCTAATGTATCTTTTGTTCAATATGGCTACATGTTGCCACAATTTAAAATATAAAAGAAATGTGAATTTTCTGGGTATATTTTTTTCCTAATCCAAAGAAATACGACAAAATCAAAGAAAAAAACCCTGCAGAAAACAGAAAGCAATCTTCACATCACTACATGCACTGGTGCACCGCCGGACTTGTGGGCATATGTTTCCTTTTTATAGCATACTGGTGACTGTCTCAGCTTTAATACTTTGGGCTTCCGCCTGGCCCCCAGCTCCCAGCATGCTTTGAAACATGTAAGTCTCTTTTCAATCAGTATTTTTTTTCTTAGCATGGCATCGATATTGGCTCCGTTCGTGGCAGAGGAGGCGCTTTGGCAGCTCGGTTTGAAAAGAATTGCCATGGGAGGGGTCGGCTTGACCCAGCTTTAATGCAAAAATGAAAAGGAGAGGAAACAAAACGCTACTATATTGAACCAAAAAACTGCAGCTTACTCAGAGAAACACACGATAATGATATCCTCTTAACACTCCTTGCTGCAGAATTACAGCCCCTCACGTCAGCGGGGGCCAAGATTGAAGACTAGAGAGAAGACGCGGTTATTACAGCACAATCATTTTGTTGTGACTGTGTTCCTGGCCCCGTTCACCTTACCCGGTCAAAAGAGCAACACTACGAAATGAGCAATTAATGAAGTAATGCTATGTCTCTTTCCTCGGAAAAGCCCTCACATCCTCAATAAGCACTTGTAAATGTGATTATTTGTCCTACGCTTGTTTTAAGGGATTTATTTCTGCACCACAGTGTTATGTTAATTGACATCACGTGCACTAGTTTAACTCCATTTCTCTTAGTTTACTGGAGCAGCAGTAACAATGCTCCCTCAAGAGGAACTTTGGTTAAAACTGAGTGTCCACACGCAGCTGCTCCTTCCTCGGAATAAACTCTAAAAATAGATACATCCTCCTCGACAGGTTTCTTGTTGTTTTTGCTAAATCTTAATTAGCGATTAGTTAGAATTATTCTTTTTTTTCTTCTCCTCAGTGGAGGATAGTCTGTTATTTTAATTAAGCAGAGGTCAGAATTATTAACTCAGCAGGAGTGTGTTGAGTGAAGCTGTGGAAAATCAGCAACAACGCTACACATCGCAACACACCAATGCAGATTATCTCCCCCTTCCCTCCCCTCCTTTCTCAGCAAACTGTGAAACAAGGGAGGGGAAGGGTTTCTTTCTTTTTGCTTTTTGTTATATTGCTCTCTGATTCCTTTTGATACTGTGCATCCTTTAGACCCCAACCCTCCCTCTTGCATGTCCCAATGGTTGGATGAAAATACAGCTCAAACCCCCTGATGAGAGCAGCCACTGGGTTTAGTGGGTGGGGCGTGGCAGGGAGAAAAGTTGAAGCAATGGGAGAAAAGGGAGGTTGAAAAAAGAAAGTGGGCTCTGAGAGAGGGAGAGGACGGGATAATTAAAGGAGTATGAGGGAGAGTGTATCATGCGGCTCACGCAGAAGAGAGCTGATCAGACTATAAATCAAAAAAACGCCTCTGTTGTATCTCGGTTCAGATCTTTTGACAGTATATTGCTTGTTTTCCTTTTGCAACATGGCAGCTGGCTCCACATCAAGCGGATAGATGTACAGTAAAGATTCCATTTTCAATCCCCTCGATGTGATGGAATCTAAAAACACAAATGTTTGCCCATAAAAACTTTTAGAAGCTCTTTTTCTTCTCATTCTGGACTTTAAGACTAACTTAAAGGGGCCCTATCATGCTCATTTTCAGGTTCATATATGATTTATGTTTCTCTACTGGGACATGTCTCCATGCTTTAATGTTCAAGAAGCTCTTTATTTTTCTCATATTGTCTGTGCTACAGCACCTCTTTTCACCCTCTGTCTGAAAACAGAGCCCAGTCTGCTCTGATTGGTTAGCTGGCTGGCTCTGTTGTGATTGGTCAAGCGCTAAGATATGCCCCGCCCCTTAGCCTATCTTGTACAATGTGTTGGAGCACTTGCCAATAGATGTGCTAGTGTTACATAGTGATGTCACTTTGTTATGGAAGTAAACAAAGGAGTCCAATGGGAGCGTTTCAGGCAGGGGGGGTTAGGGGGGGGGGAGTGTGAGAAATCCCTCTGGAGGGAACACAGGGATTTTAGCCTTTGCAGATCATTTACTCTCACAAAAAACCTATATAACTAACTAAAGGAAAGGGAAAACCCCCAAAAAGCATAATAGCTCCGCTTTAAGAACATGATGCACGTCAGATTAGTTCAATTGTGATTTGAAATCAGTGACTCAGTTAATGTAAATGCAGAGACAGTACAGCAGCACAGAACATGGTTCAGTCTCGGGTTTGATTTGTTAGAAATCTCTGCAGGGAAAGATTGAAAAGTGTTGTACATTCTGTCTGTGGCCAAAAGGCAATTACTGCCAGAAAGCTTTTGACTCCTCCTGATTATGTGATGCCTTTCAAAAAATTACACAGATTTCGCATCACATGCTGTGCATACCTCGGCTTCAGTTGGGATCCTCAGAAGAGAATCCTGACATTCATGCACACCACCCCCCATGCCCCGTATCTACTGTAGGCTTTACTTTGTCTGTGGGGACGATGAAAGACAAATAGAGGGGGTGCTGCTCACACTGGCTGGTCAGCACTGCAAGAAATATCTGTGTTAACAAGGCATTTAGTGCGGTCTTTACTTCAAATCTAATAACAATATGAAATGACAGCTTTGGCAGGTAAAGTGGTATGCGGAGTTTATGACATCTTCCCACTGTGGGTTCAGTTATAAACATGGCAATTATTTTTTACCGGTTCTAAACAATTTGAGAACAATTATATTACATTTTCTGCATTAATAGCCCTGACTTTTGAAAAAAAGGAAAAGTAATCCCCTTAATCGTCTAACTTGTTTTTATAAGATTAGACCTGCAAAATATGAATCAGCACTTGGAGCACACGAGGACAAATAAAACATGTCTTCTTCTACTGTTTCCCCTCACTGCTCTGAGATTAATTTAAAGGAGTTGATTAAATGAAAATAAATATCAAGTTTATAAACCTGAAAATTATGATTGTGATGAAAGATTTGTGTGTGTATTAATACATATTAGGACAAGCATCTCAATTTGTGATTATATATGATCGGTAACACATGATTACCTAGATAACTACATTTACTACTTGATCCCTCTCAGAGAGGAATATTATACTTTTACTTTACTACTTTAATTTGATTTGAAGTTACCAGTTACTTTTTTATATAAATAACATGATGTGTTTATATGATATACACACAAAATATACTCGGTAGTACACAAAGTATACACACTGTGCTTTACATTGATTTCAAAAACTATAATATCTAAATGTTTAATCAAACAGAACTATACTTTTGAAACTTAATGTTGTTTTTGCTGATAGGCTTCTTTACTTTTGTAACCTTTTGAACTCAGAACCTTTAATTGACCTCAAATGGACCAATCCGTGGAGCTCCACACACACACACACACACACACACACCCACACACACATACACACACACACACACACACACACACGCACACACACACACTCTCTCTCTCAGCATCTAAACTGTGACGTGCTGGGGGGGGGGGGGGGAAACCAATGTGAGTTTGGAAAATTGCACAATATAAATCTATTCTAGTATACCTCAACAATGAAATTATGATCAGTAGAAATGGCCAAGACATAGGACCTTTAAGAAAAAGAATACTCTGTTCACCACTGTTATTCCCTCAGAGATGACAGCAACAGAGGTAACGTAAGTTAACTTAGATACGTAACTTAAAATGAATCAATGCATTGACTTTTGATTTCACATGTGGTACAATCAGCAGCCTCCAGGGTGAAAGTCTACTCACTTTGTCGCTCTTTTGTTACCTGACTTCCTCCCCCCCACTTTTCAAAATCCCGTTTGTGTCCCCCCCACTTTTAAAATGTGTTTATTATTTTTGTACGCAAGCAGTCATCGTCACGGAGGAGCGTCTGTGTGTGTGTGGCAGGAGCGCATTTTGTGTGAGAGAGAGAGAGACAGAGAGAGTTACGAGGGTTGTTGTTAGCATCTGGTGCTAGGTCGGAGCTAACGGAGATTAGAAGCTGTTTCAACAATAAGGAGAGGGAGAGTCCTCTCCTGTCGGACTGAGAGAGATAGCTCAGGGAGGTAAAGGACTCTGAGTGATTAGATTGTAAACTTTAGTCTAAGTTATCTCAGTGGGTCTCAAACGGCTTGGTCATCTATGTAAACAAATATTTCCATCTATTTAATATAGTTGTTCAAAATAAGTTAAGAAATAATTTCCAATGTCAGTCAAAAATAAAAAACACAGTTTGAAAGGGGAGTGATTAGTAAAATATGCATAAATAAAAAGAAAGAATGCAAACTAGGTAAGATAAAGATAGGAGAGAGGAGTTGATCAATGATGTGTTATTGGTTGTGAGCATATTCTAATGGCTTTTTGATTATTGAAATATATATACAGTTCGGTTTCATATGAGTGTTGAGAGCTGTATCCATAAATCTCTTAATTTGTGCACCAGATTGATGCCTTTAACTTCAATTTAAAGAAAAAAAACTTCCCGGGGGTCATTGCCCCCGGACCCCCCTAGAGGATGTGAGGTCATCACAAATAAAACAGGTTCACATGGATAGGATACTAGATAAGTTTGCACTCTCATTATATACAGTACACATTTTTTTTGGATTTGTTAACACCATAGTCCCTAATATATATTTGTAGAAAGGCAGGAAATGGAATTAAATCGAGAACAATGTTTCATTGCGGAGGACCCCCTGTTTTGTGTCCCCCCCACTTCTCAAACCAAAGTTACACCCTTGATTGCACCTATCCGAGGTTTAAAAACATGCAGTGGAACCAAATTGCTCAGTTTCAAATATTTTTGAAGACTGTTCCAAGCAAGAGGAGCTGCGCACATAAAAGTTTCGTACCTAAGTCAGTCCTTGCACTTGGCACATGTAACAAAACCACATCATGTGATCTTAGGCAATAGGTACCTGCAGCTCTCTGTGTGATCAGAGAGCAGATGTAAGGTGGGAGTTTACCCAACATGGCTTTATAAATGAACATGTAGCAATGACTGAGCCTACATACAGTAAGTGAAGGCAAACCTGCCTTGGCATACAGGGTACAGTGATGAGTAAGTGCTTTACAGTTAGTAACAAATCTCAGTGCACTGTGATAGGCAGCATCTAACTTGTCCAGGTAATGAGCAGGTCCATTCATATAAAGCAGATCACCATAGTCCAGCACAGCTAAAAAGGTCACAGAGACTAGCCTTTTCCTGGCCTCAAGTGAGAAAAAGGACTTGTTTCTGAAAAAAGAAACCTAGCTTCAACCTATTGAATCTATATTCATAGCCCAGACACTTACAGCAAAACCCATGTCATTTCACAAAAAATGTGTAAATATGGGAGCAACAAAGAACAACAACCAACGGGGACAGTATACAGCAAACAATGATGTCTGAAAAAAAGGGAGAACACATTTTTATTTGGAAAACGTTTTAATTAAATTGTAAGAAAAGGTTTCTATTGTCAATTAATTTTTTTAAGAAAATGTTTGATGTGACAAAATAGTTTTTGGGGAAATTGAAACCATAGTTACATTTGGTCTGTGCCTGAATATAATCTAATCCTCCTCAGAAATTATTTCACAGAGAATTAAAACAAAGTGTGACATTATACTGTCCAATTATTTCAGAAACCCACCTAGAAAACCTTGTTAAAAATATGATAGAAAAGTAAAAGTATATATTTAGAGTAAATTACAGATGCCTCTTATATTGAAGAAATACAATTTATGATTTTATACAGTACTGTATATGTTTGACTATCTAGGATATACACAATAAATATAATTCCACAGTCATATGTCAGTTTTCTACAACGTGACAATATTTCAAAATGACATTGTTAAGAGTTAAATGATTTTATCCCAATGGGAGACTGTTATCAGCTATTTTACTCCGCTCTGGATGAATTGGCTTCTTAAGCTGGATACTTTTTGCTACTTTTTGCAGCGGGCCCTCAGCAGCGTTCAGGTTGCACGGCGTCAGTCAGGGGCCTCCGCACTGACTGACACTGTGTGAATGATATTGAAATCTAGCAGGTGCATTTGCCTTGCATACCTCTGATCAGTACACCACTGTGCTTGTCTTCTTAGCTCGCTCTGTAATAAGCTCCTTCAAAGATCAGTATGTACACCCCCACCCCACCTTCCCCCTCCTGATAAGATCTGGAATATGTAGTTCTCTCCTTCCCTTTATTCCCAACTCTTTGCGTTTTCTTAAGAAAATGTCAGTTTAATCATATCTTAATGCTTTGATAATGGGGTTCTTTTACACGGGCGAAGAACAGTCACTTCAGTGTCTTAAAAGCCCAGGATGTGGAGGGAAAGAGAGAATGTCTCTAAATTAAATTTGCTCGGGCCGTGCATCAGTGCTGTGAGTGTGTGTGTGTGTGTGTGTGTGTGTGTGTGTGTGTGTGTGTGTGTCTGTGTGTGTGTGTGTGTGTGTGTGTGTGTTTGTGTGTGTGTGTGTGTGTGTGTGTGTGTGTATGTGTGTGTGTGTGTGTGTGTGTGTGTCTGTGTGTGTCTGTGTGTGTGTGACTGTGTGTGTGTGTGTGTGTGTGTGTGTGTGTGTGTGTGTGTGTGTGTGTGTGTGTGTGTGTGTGTGTGTGTGTGTGTGTGTGTGTGTGTGTGTGTGTGTGTGTGTGTGTGTGTGCGTGTGTGTGCGTGTGTGTGTCGGAAACAGAGGCTCTTTTTCATCCCTCTTGACAATCACACAAAACATGTAATTGTTTCATGTGTGCAAGTGGAGACTATTAATATTTAAATGTCAACTTGCTTGGTTTGAATAATTGTGAAAGTTTAAACTAAACAGGGATGTCAGTGCAGGCCAAAAAACCTCTTTAAATGTATGTAGTGCACTTTATCTCTGCTTTACTTTCGCAAAATGAAGCACTCGTCATGAGAACATTTTTTCCCCCAGTATATTTCTACCATTACTTTTTTTTGAATATCAATTATTTGGATGACAAATTGCCAGAAGGAAATGGCAAAACAAGAGTGAACAAATAAATTATTTGTTAAGTGTCACTGCGAGCTAACAGAAAAGGAGACGGTCCCCAGTGGAAGTGCGTGTGCGACTGTGCAGGTGTGAAGCCAGCTGCTGGGCTCTTGAACGCCCCCCGCTTCCACTGTCACTCACAATGACAGGCAGGTGAGGCGGCAGGCGCACACACTCTCCCTCAAGTACAAGTGCACAACTGTTAAGGTGTGTGTTTCCCCGACGCTGTGAGGGAACTGTGCACTGAACTTGTGCTACTCTGGGAAAAAAAGTTGTTAGGTAAAGGCGCTGATGCTCAAACAAACCCTGAAATTGGGTCGCATTGTGGAGGAAGAAAACTTGGAGCAGCACCCACTTTCAGCCGCTTCGACAGTGTGGGAGGAAAAGACCAGAGGGCATATTTAAACACGCCTCTGGCTCCTCCATGTCGCTGTCAGTCCACTCTGAGAGGAGACACTGGCTGCAGCATTGTCCTGACCTACTTCTGACTCGTTATTGCGCTGAATTAGAGGGATGGCTGACAAAAACAGCTCAACAAAGAGAGGGGGGGGGGGGGGGGGGGGGCAGCTTAAGAACAAATAGCCATTTCTGGTGGAGTTTGGAGTTCTAATCAGTGAAGCAGAAGCCAGTGTAGAGCAGGGGAGTCTGCACGCAAAAAAAAACATTATCTGCGTCTCAAGATGGATCCTTGACTAATCCCGCTGTCTGAGCTCAATGCTCCCAAGATGCTCCGAGAGGAGAGAAGGAATACTGGAAGAGAGGAGGTGGTGAGGGAAGAGAAAACAAAAAAATCCAGTTTAGTCTTCCCACAGGCCAGTGTCAGTTCAGGGACAACATTTTGGCCCCTAATTGCGTTCCTTCCAGCAGCAGCAGATTATCGGGCGCCCCCTTGTACGTCCAAGTCGACGTACGCCCTGTTAGCCGCTCTAGATCCTTATTAGCGTCACGCTCATTTTGGCCAAGTGTTCGAGACTCCAGTGTTAGCATTCTACGAGAAAAAGCATCATCAAACTGCCGGGAACACGTCCCCCCTTTCATCTTTTTAATTAGTTAGTTTGCATTGGCTGGTACAGTAAGCGGCGGATTTGTTATTTATTTGCTGAAACACAGGCTGCCACGTTATTGTGTGGCTCCACACAGGCTGCTGTCCTCTTTGATTCAGGCTAATGGAGTCCCACCAAGCTACATAATATGTGCTGTGTGAAAAGCCTCTAATTCCAAATCATCTTAAAGGAGCGATGCGTTCAGCGAGAGAATATGTCCGCACAATGACACGAAACGAAAAAAGGGTGGAAATAAAAGAGAACACAAAAACTCCATGTGATTTTGCTCGGACATGAAACCAATTTGTGTTCACAGAATCATTTTACTGCCATTCACAGGGAATGATTAAAGGGGAGCTACTTCACATTGATCTCGCGCACAAAGCTCAACAAGCAACTGTAGCTAAAGCAGGAAATGCTAAGATTCTGCACTGCTGTGATTTTGTTGAAGTTATTGAGCTTACTGTTGCATAAAAGGCTTCTCAATATATTTAGTGCTGAAAATGCATGTTCAGCACAACTTGTGACATTTAATTGTGCGCTAATTTACCACAGAGGGAAGAGATTTCATGAGGAGTGAAAGGAGAGTCCAGTGATGCGGCGTATAAGCTGTTGCAGACTGCTTCTGCTTAACAGGACTCTGTCACTGGCACTCTGTAAAACTGTCAGGGTTACCATTGAGATGAATCTAAAACTGGCCACAGTGATATTTTTAGACTTGGCTGCAGGATAAAAAAGTTTCTGAGCCTTATAAGTAGGTCAGCTCAAGTGCTGTTCAGATTGCTGTTATGTACAATTACTGAAAAGTAGCATCTCAGGCCGAGAGTAACTTTTAATCCACGCTCATGAGCAAGTAAACTTCTGCCTCACCAACTTATTTCAAACATCCTCCCTAATCCGCAAACAGTTTGTTCTACAAGTTTGTTTTGTCGCTGTACCAGAGTGTCAAAAAACAGCTGCTGTAAATGTGTAGATGTGTTGCAGATCTTTTCTGCCAGCTGGAGAATTTACACAACAGATCTAATAGTTTCCTACAGCTACTAAATGTTTCTCACTATAGCCTCACATACATAGCCAGCACTGTTGGTGTTAATTAATGCAAAACTTGCATTAGAGCATCATCCATCCTAAAGGCTTCCAATTATGTCGGCTCATGAGTATGTAGTGTCTCTACTGTGACATGTTTCCATGCTCTAATGTTCAAGAAGCTCTTTATTGTTCTCATTCTGCCTGTGCTGCAGCACCTCTTTTCACCCTCTGTCTGAAACCAGAGCCCAGTCTGCTCTGATTGGTTAGCTGGCCGGCTCTGTTGTGCTTGGTCAACCACTTAGAAATGTCCGGCCCCTTAGCCTATCACGTACAATCTGTTTGAGTGGTAGCCAATAAAGAGGCAAGTTTAACATAGTGATGTCACTATGTTATGGAAGTAAACAAAGGAGCATAGTGGAGACGTCTAAGGCAGGGGGGGAGTGTGTGGGAGAGAAACTCCCTCTGGAGGGGGCTTTGGGATGTTAGCCTTCGCAGATCCTTTACATACACAAACACATAGAAACAAACCACAGGAAAGGGAAAACCCGCCAGAAGCATAATTGGGCCCCTTTAACATCAATGTTTAACCTTTTGGCTTTTCTTTCCTAGATATGTTGCCAGGTTAATTTGAATCACAGGTGCTTATTCAAGTGAAAGCATGCAATGGTTGTACGTATTTTGTAGCTGCTGTTCCATGGTCAGATAGCAGAGAAATATCTCACAAGTGCTTTTATCTTCTAAATTCAAGCCTTTATTTATGAAGTTCAAGGGCAGGTTTCCATACAGTTACAGTATATCATGAAAGCGAGCACGGTCAAATAAAGCCCTGCTGTATAACAGAGCTTTATCACTACACTGTATTCACTTGCATTAATTGAATAGCAGGAGGGGGAGAGCAGGTGACAGTGGCAGAGTGAAAATGATGAGCGACCGTTACAGTGCCGCAGTCTCCATTCCAACTTTGACAGGTAAACAATCTAATTGATTTTGCACACCGTCTTGCCGGACTGCTCAATGCCACATTTCCCGTTTAAATGCGCAGCATTCTCAGTGTTTGCAGAACAGACAAGCCCGTCATCTGTAGCACTGAAAACATGTCAAGTTAGAACGAGTAATTTGTGGTGATGAATGACAAGTGCAGGCTCCTGTTCAGTAGTCTGAGCGCTCATTAGAAAACACATTTTCAGATGTCACCAGGCTTCTGTGTTTTTCTACTTTTTGGGTAGAATAAACAAATATTGCTTGAATACTGCAATGTCACATAAATGAGCAGAAGGAACTTAAACCTCAATTGACATGTCTCACGCAGCCGACTTTTTTGAACGTTGACAGCCATCTGTGTGGATTCCTTTCACTCTCCACTAATGAGCTGTGGGTTGAGGAGACCCAATCTACACAGACCTGTCCCTGGGGCCCTGTGCAGCTGCCGGGCACACAAACACTCATGTGCATGCACGTACACACACACACACACACACAAACAAACACAACCCCTCTCGCACACAAACACAGCCCCCAGCATCCCTCTATGTTTGAAAGCACACTTTGGCTAACTAAGATCTGAAGTCGCACAACTTCACATGGAGTATATGTTTTCTTGCACCACACACACTCCTCTGTGCCAACTAGGCAGCGTAAAAGTGCCAACACTAGCGTAAAAGAGTAGGAAAAAAAAGTATCCAAACTAAAATAAAACTGCGGAACATAATGCTTTGGTGGTGGCAGGGGCGTAATGCAACTGTTGAGTGTTTTTTTGTGCAAAGATGCTAAATAAAATATTAATTTACACCGTCTGTCTATGTGTTTCTTGTTATATATTGTAGGCATGTGTTCCCATGCAGTAACAATGCGGTATCAATGTGGGAGTCAGTCAAAAAGACTTGTAGAAATGGAGACAGTGTAAGAAAATTAAGTCAAAGTTTGCACGCCTATTCACACGCAGCCTTCCTCACATTCCCGTACCTGCAAGTGTTGTGACAATGTGCGGAAATCTATTTGATCCCTATCACAACACAAAAGCAGATGAGCTGGAATGCCACTGATACAGCGTGTGAATAGGAAATGACGGGAAAAGCCTAATCAATGTCCTCCAGGACTGGCAACCGCCTCGCCTTTGTTTCTTTCTGTAAATACAAGCCTCTTTAACATCACAATATAAGCCATTATCTCGCCTGGCAAGGTAAATTTGGGGGGGAAGCTGCACAAAAACATACATTTTCCCTCAGCTTGGAGCAGATCAGTCAGGTGAGATCTAAAGTCATGCAAATGTTACTGCAGGAAAATACTGGCAAAACTCATTCTAATTATTCCATATCAGCACATTTGCATGGAATGGATTTTCTTCTTTTTTTTAAGAAGGGAAGAGTTTATGATCAGTGGAGCTTGGGCACGGGGGCTGTTTAGGAATTCACAGCATTTTGATCTAATCACAAAATCAAAATATTCATGAAACACAATGATATCTCCCTGAAGCAGGCGGCTAGCCATTAATTTTCAAATTCAGGTAATTTATTAACACTTATCAGAGGCTGAAAAAGCCTTGCTCTGTGTTTGTAAAGTGGCTGAGAGGGAGAGAGGAGTTCGAGAAAACTGATTCCAGATGATTTATAACGGTGTGCCGGGTGCATTCTCAACCAGGTATTCAATTAGAATGTATGTCCAATTTTCTATTCTAGATCTACAGTTAAAAACTCTATTAAAGCACCATTTTCCTTAGCATACATATCTATTATCAGCGTTCACGGGCACATTTGATAAGTCTGGCTCTGGCTCTGTCTTTGTGCTCATTTTATGCTCATTGCCCTCATTCTCTTATTAGCTGGAAGAGGTTTGACTATAGTCTATATAAGACGCTGCTTGGGCATATTTTTCTTGCTTGTGATAAGTTGCCTTTTTGTTTCTATGAATAAAGCCATCTCTGAAGCCTCAAAATGTCAAATGCAACTACTTTAACAACTACGGTTAGCAACTATTCCCTAAACTCTGCCTCCCTTAGCTACACCTGTGGGGTTTTCTCTACCACTGGCACATAAGCAATTAACAATAATGGACGCATGATTTACAGTCCTAAATACTTATTAATGTCCAAAACAATGGGTCCTTCACTACAAATGAAGGCAGACAAGAATCCCCATTTTTGGGCGACCATCGAATTTGCTAGCTGAATATAACTGCCGCTGGCTAGCCCGCTAACGTTAGCTCCATGATTTGGTTGAACTCTTATTATCTCCAACTAGCACGTTTTAAAATGAACATATTATGAGAAAAGAAAATCAGTGCTTGAGCACAAATCATTTGGTTATCTCTAGTATCTGCCAACCCACAACGATATTAGACGAACCCATTACGTTTTCTTGTGGACTTACCTGGCCAGAAAACATGGGATTCAACAAGCCATTCAGATGTGTCTTTCATTTATATTTCACATGCAGGCTCATTAGAATATATTCTCACACATTTGAGTTTCTTTCATGGTTCGATAGCTTTGCCAAGCTACTCCATCACCAGCAAGCCAATCAGAGTATACCGGGCTTTTTCCCGGAGGTGGGCTAAAAGAGACACGCTAATATGAAGCAATTCGGACAAAGGGCGATTACAGGTATATGTGCAGTATGAAAATAATAATGTGTTTTTTTAACATTTAAGAATGTAGACGTGTCATAATACAATCCCAAAATACAAGTACCACCTGAACAATTGCATTATAGGCCCCCTTCAAATCTTTGAAAACAATTAGGTGTTAAGCTACTTAGACATACTACCAAGTATAGCTTACATTAGAGCAGACACACTTCTGTTTTTGTCTTTCAAAAGGCTATTCTAATAAATACTCCACCTCTTAACTCATGTCTCTCTTCCTGCAGCACTATGCCCACCTCTTTGGCATTTGAAGAAATGTAAAGGTTGCCAAGCTATTAAGGGACAATTACTGTTTGGTGGGAAAGGCCAACGTACACCCAATTGTAATAAGGCAATATCATTTTTGATAGTATCTACTTTCAGTATCAGTACAATGTAAGTCACAGTTGTTTAATGCCAATGATCTTTTTTCTTCTTTTTAAGAACACATCATGGATGTAAGATAGCCAACATGAGCATCGACAAGGCATTCATTTATGTTGTGCAGACCTCAGATATCCTAGCCTACAAGTGAAATAAACTGTATATCCAATAAGGTGAAATGTTGAGCAACAGCTTTAGATAGAACAGACTGTCAACTCAGGCCATCTGGGTGTATGTGCATCCATCTGGGTGCAAGTCTCCTGAGGGAGGGAGTCAACTTCTCTCAACTGTAGCACATAACATGATGCTTCTCCAAACTATTCAATACTCTTACACACCGCAATGCATCTTCATTTTCTAGAAGAGGAAAAACGTGAATATCAATGGGCATGTTTATTAATATGCACATTGAAGCTGCATCTATTATGGGAATATCTTAATAAAGACACTTGATTACGTTATTCTGAATCCTATCTTCCCAGAGAGAAAAAAAAACATCTTTACATGTTGAGAATGAGTATGGAGACTCTCATTGCATCATTGGAAAATCATCAAGGGGATTGTGTGGGCGTTTTTTCTTAATCATCCTACTCCACTGTGCCAAGATCATATCTCACACCACCCATTGTATATTTAGTCATCGCAAGGAAACAGCCAGTGACACATCTTCCCACTGTTCCTCAGACAAAGTGGTCCGGGGGAAAAGGATGATCCAAGGACAGGGTGAAAAAAAAACAGAAGGTCTGGATCTCTTTGTCTCCCGGTAATATTGCCGGGTGGATTCAAACGGCCCCTGAAGCTGAGCCGAGCTCTGAGCTGCGATCGCAGCGTGATAACAACCAGATGGATCAATACATGTGTTGTAAAGGTTAAATGATGTTATGTTGTTCCTTGTTATTGGACATGGCATGTCACACTACATGATACTGACACCTTTTTCTCTGCCCTTCCTCTCTCCATGCTCCAGGTTGGGTTGAGGTTGAGCCCCTGCAGTGATCCCAAGAAGAGGGTCAAGTGTTGAAGCCTTCGCCCACTCAGCCAGTGAACCGACGCTCACCACAGCAATTTATTCTTTCTGAAGCTTAAAGATCCAATACATTTTTATTTTTTTACTGCGCCTCAATCGAAATGAACATTATGTGTTTTTGGTTTGTTGATCAATTGAAATGAATCTTCTTGTGTTTTTGAAAAAACGCATATGCTCCACATTTACTGATGTTTGATTTAATATATATATAGATTATGTATATGTCTTTATATGTGTAAGTTTATCCAAATATGAAATTATCATGAGACCAACAAAATTATTTCTCTTTCAGATTCTGCAACACAAAACGACTATGCAAGATTATCATTCAAACAAACACAAAACAAATAGATGAATAAATTAAAAAAAATTATATCTAGTGCTGTCAGTTCACATTTTTAAACACCAAGATGGTAAACGTTTTTGCTTGAAACCATTATTACCAAAAAGTGCTCTCAAAACAGACACAGTGATACGCCTTGAAACTACAACACTCTTAACAAATACATAAAAAACAAATATATAATGCAATTCTCTTGTGTTGCCACTTAACTCATTTAATGTATGACGTTGAACACTTTTGGTTAAAACCATTAAATGCACCAAATTGTAGATTTTTTCTACAAACACAAAAAATACTCGATTGTTGCAGAATATGTTACAGTCGTATAAATGCTACACACAGTGCTGAGGTCAGGGTTAAGATTTGGGAAGGGTTCCTCAGATCCCTCCTTCACCCAGCATCTATAGCTAATTGCATTCCCCCGCTGCTCCATCTGCACACCACTCACCGATCAACCGTCCTGAAACACCAGCAGCTCTGAGGGCGGCCGACCAGGATCAAGTAGCACAGGGTGAGAGTTGACTGACTATTTATTTAAGGGCACTGCACACACACTCAGGTGTTTTAAATTCAGACTGAGCTCAGCTAACTTGAATGAACTATAATTCGAGTTTGATGAGATCAACAACAATAAACACACCTTAAAGGAGAGTAAAGGTGTAACCTGTCCACCTGAGGGGCAACAGAAGTAACAGGAGAATCAGGGAGATCAAGCTCAGAGTGTGCACATCCACACAGGCATGAGGGGAATACTAACCAGCTCAAAACAATACGTGTGGGTGGTAAAACGCTTATTGTTCATCTTAACCAAAAGGTTACCTCTCCATCTTGAAAGTTGTGTTGTTTTTAGAGAAATCTGCCATCATCCCAAAACAAATAATTATTGACTTTGAATTTTGAGTGATTGTGTTCTGGTTTGACTATTTCTAGATGATAAACCTGAATTTGAACGATGATCTTTACCCTAACTCTCTCAGGAGAGTTTTACAAATCAGAACACAACCCTTTAGTCACCAGCAGCACCTGAAATAAAAAATATGATGTTACTGGAACATGTGTAGGCCTCCATGCTAGCTACAGTAAGTGTTTTTAGTTCTTGTTCTACAGTTTATAATTAGTTTGTAGCCTGATCTCCTAAAAATAAGGCACTACGTTTTTGGCAAAAAACTGTATTGTCAATTGGGTTTCGGGGGAATCATATTTTCTCCTGGATCCCATTTGTTTTTGACATATCTCAAATACATTTCTGCTTGTAGGGGTTGGATGTGTGTGTGAAACAAAGTGTCAATCTCAATTTATTTTAATATGTGACAAATTATTGTTACAAAGACACCTATTTTAATGTTTTTTTCTAAACCTAAGTATGTTGCATTTTTGGTTTTGTTGCATTTTAAGGGTTAACGGCGTGTTCAAAATAGTATTATCTCAGTGGTAGAGCTGGGGGCCCAAGTGTGGATGCTCAGGCGGTTGACCTGCAGAATGTTTTTAGGCATGCCAAACCCCTTTACTTACCAATTCCAATGCTACAACTGGAATAAAGGGATTCTCGCCTGTAAAAATATCTTAATCCGGAAGAAGATATGTGCCGTTTGGTTGTATGGGTACCTAATTCTGTACAACACAGAGTTGAATATTGACCCTATTATTACAGATTTGCATGTATTTGCTTTTACTTTCAGAATTGATTACCTGGAACCTTATTTACCAAGTCTACCATATGTTTACCCTTAATAACATAGAGGACAATAGCCTACATTACCAGTCACATTAACACCCGGCAATTAGCAGCTTAGTCTTTACTTGCTGCGTGTTGTCGACTCCGACCCTTGTTTCTGAGGTGCGCGACGTGGCAGTCCTGAAGGATTATCAGCGCTCCAAATTACATAACTGAACTAATGAGATACATACTCACACAGTTTCAACCCCTATTCCCACCGGGTGCCTCGGTGGCGGAGTGAAATATTCCTCAGCTCCCTGCGGACCCCCACACATCCCCGCCTGTCTGGGGAGAGGAGAGCGAACACAGGAAGGAAATGTAGAGAGAAAATAAATGGAGATGTATCCTAACCAAAAGGTCTGACTGACAAGTAGCTAATATGCTGTAATTGTTTAGCGAGTGGATTGGAGCTCCTCTCTACAATGAACCAAGGTGAAAATGACTCCTCAGGCTAAGTGTCTGTTACACCACGGGTGCTTTTCTGCTGCTGATGCCTCATTAAATAAAGGCTAACATGGTTGTGTGTATGTCAGGGATGTATATCAACAAACTATACTGCAGAGGGGAGTGTGGGTTGGTATAATAGTTGCCTGTGGACAGCAAGCCACAATATTATTTCTAACAATTCAATACTAAACAGCGTGATTGTTGACTCTGTGATAGGAGTGAAACTGAGACCAAACAAGCACTTGGAACCACACCTCCACTCTCTCACACAGTGCAGAGAATTGAGGTCACGCTGTCATTTGTATTCATTGTAATATTGCATTGCAAATAACAGTCGGGATTGTTTAAAGTTCCAGGCTCCGGATGCAGGTTTATATGCTTCTCAACCGCGGCACCCAATTTATTTTTGCACCATTGCCACTCTGCTTGTAAATTTCAGCCAAAACCACAGCCTATTGATTTACAGCAGTTAAAACGGAAATGCTAACATATTGTTTAGGTGCTAAAAATGCCTTGGAGGATGTTAGTTCAAACACAAACCCTTAGTCCTAACTTATTTGTTGCACACTTGAACATAAAAGGGTTTCTGAATACACAAACACAACACATCACTGCAACGTGGCTACATAGTTAGGTCTAATAAGTGATATCTCTGCATTCACATTTGTTCTAATTCTTAAACTTTCTTTAAACATAAAATATCAAAAAGCTGTGCAATTAACCCCCTAAACACATTAACTGAAACTCTTCAGCAGACCCTGACCCAACTCACTATAGTTACAGGTAAACTAGAGGCATTAGTCTATTGTCTAGCAAATTATGCACTGTTTGAAACATTCAGCATTTAACTGGTAAAACAACGATAACGTTTGTTATAAATATATTATCTTCATTACTGTTAGTTTGTCACACTTTCACATACATTATACATCTGTGTAACTATTTATACATTGTTTCACTATATCTTGACTGACACAAACACAAGCCCACCGCTACAACGTGCCTGCATACTGACGGCTAGCTCTAGACCCCCCAAGCTACCATCTGTCCCTGGGCTTCACTCTTTGTAACCAACTTGACCTACTATTAAAGAGGACCTATCATGCAAAATGCACTTTTTGATTTATTCTGTACCTACATAAATATGTGTCCCCGGCAGATCTGGGAACTCACAAAGTGTCAGAAAATAAAACCCTCTCTCTTTCCTCCGTGCGCAAATCTCTGAAAACGGGGCTATAACGAGCTGATCCAGATTTGCCATCCGATATTACGTTATTTACTTCATATCGGATGGCACCCACGTGGTTGACCCACGGCCCTATCAGAAACTCGCTATCAGAATCAGTGCGCAACGTGTTTTGGACGTAATAGAGTGGCGAAGTCCCTCCCCTTCTGGTGGACCTCCATGGGACCTTATTTCGGAAAATTATGTATTGAAGTCAATGGAGAGAGAAAGATTATCTTTCAATCCCGTTTGAATTGTCCCACGAATTACACATATGATGTTTGTCAATTAAAAAAGATAATTTTGCAAGTCAAAAAAAATAAAAATGTGTCGTAAAACTGTGAAGTAACACTTTTTTTTGTGTGAAACTGTTATGAACCGAGACGCAGGACGCAGGACCCAAAAGCAGGACTCGAAGACAGTTGTCCAAAAATAGAATGTTCTTTAATAACAAAAACTAAATCGTACTTTCAAAAAATAGAAAGCAGTTAAATAGCCAAAGCTAAGTAGTACAGCAACACAAAAACTCACTTGGCAAAAGGTCTAAATCTCAAGGTAGGTATCAGGAGTCAAAAAAGGCTCAGGTTCTAACGACATGAAACATAACGAACTGACAAGGGAACAAAGAAACACCAGGGCTATATATAGGTGAGGGGGATGGGCACAGGTGAAAACTATCAGGGCAGGGCCAAGCAATCTCACGGGCGGGAAACACACAAAGGCAGGAAATGTGGGATCTGGAATGAGAGGGAAGATTACTTTAAAAATAAAAACAGGAAGTGACAAGATCCAAACACAAAACTAGAGTAAAAGCATAACTAAATCTAACATATCTGTCGAGTCACAACAGAAACGCTCAATGAACTACATCCCTGGTCTCGCAGACTCGCACAACAACACACGTCACCAAGATGACCGTCACTACTGTCTTGTCAAAAAAGGGATTGAGTACCCTCACTATCAACACAATGAAACACGTCCAGAAGAATGTCATGCAAAGCTGCCTGCCTGCCTGCCTTCCTTTGATTCTCTCTGAAATGCCTGGTCTTTTTAATGTTTAATGTCAACCATTTGTGCAGATAGCATGAAGTAGAAAAGATTGCTGATGCTAATGTAGTGTTAGCATTTCTCCCCCGGGCTTAAATGGTGTATTATAGAATGATCACACCGGTGTGACAGTACTCTTCAAAGGGTTCACGAAATATGACTAATACTCTTACTGTTTAACATTTTGGGTTACTTAATGTTACTTCATATTAAGGCTAATAAAAATGGCAAGGCTAAGCCGGCTGTAATGCTAACTAACGTGCTTGCTACTAGCTAGGTAGCTAACTTGATCCAGCCACTCCTGGTCCTTTCATCAGGCGGGAAGCGAAAGAACGAGCAAGACCCATTGCTGGTATGATAACAACCTGGTACTAAGCACACAGGCATCTTGTTAAAGTTATCTTATCTTAGCTATCTCTTATTTGGTGGAGGAAAACAATTGTGACATCAGTTATGACATCACTTACGCGATTCTGGGATTTGTAGTCTTTCTAGTTGCAAAGTCTTATATTTCAACAGTTTTACGACAAACTGTGACTTTTTTGACATGGAAATAATTTTTTAAGATTGACAAACATCATATGTGTAATTCATGGCACAATTCAAACGGGATCGAAAGATACGTTTTCTCTCTTCATTGACTTCAATACATAATTTTTTCGAAATAAGGTCCCATGGACCGGAAGTAGATGGGCGTGACTTCGCCACTCTATATGGTCTTTGTTTACATTAGCAAACATCGCTAACACTCAGAGCTAACCAGTACTGGAGAGAGCACATGTGTAAAGAAGCAGGAAATAAAAAAAGGAACTCACCTTGTGGTAAACCAGCCAGAGAGAAAGCCTTTGAGCTCCATACTGTTTCAGGAATAATCCTTGATGTGGTTTTGGCCTTTCATCACCGCAGCATTTATTTTAGACAGTATCTGCCGGGTCCTGCATGAGCAAGCATAAACTCCACCCCCTCTTCTTTTTTTTTTTTTTAAAGCTTTATACCCCAAATTAGCACTTTAGTAACAGGAAGTGAAATAGAGGGATATGAGGCATGCTAGAATGTGTGATCTACTTGGTATTTTGAGCAGTTTTTTGTGCATTTTTACATATCTGAGACCTATGCTATTGCCTAAAAATTGCATGATAGGTAACCTTTAAAGTTGGCGTTGCAGGTTAATATCAAGGAAAAAGTGAGAGGTTAATTAAATACAACAAATACAACAACTATGTGCGTTTGCAAAATTATACAGTCCATTACCAGGCCCAATTTTACAATGGGTCCCACATTATAATCTAAGTTATTACTTCCATACTTAAGAAATGTGACAATTGAATAAAGGAAGACTCAAACAGAAGGACTTTACACGACTGCCTTTGCCAAGAAAAATATTTAAAGGTGCCCTATTATGTTTTTAGGAGTTTTCCCTTTCCTGTATTTTATATAGGTTTTTGTGCATGTAAATGGTCTGAAAAGGCTAACATCCTGAAGTTCCCCTTAGATGGAGTTTCTCTCCCCCACACTGCATGAAAAGCCTCCACTGGACTCCTTTGTTTACTTCCATAACATAATGACATCACTATGTTACACTTGCGCTTTTATTGGCTAGCGAACCAATCAGAGCAGACTGGGCTCTTTGAACAATAAATCCATTCAACACAGTAGAAGCAAAAAATACAAATATGACCCTGAAAATGAGCATAATAGATCCTCTTTAAAGAAGGCACATATCTTCCAATGCCCAAACCAAAGTCATAAAATACATATTTGCCCTAAAAAGCTTATAGGCTCTTCTTAGTAAATGTGTTAAATCTTTACAACACTGATGAGAGGCTAAATGCAACTAAATTTGCTCTAGTAAAACAAAACAAGTGGAATTAAAGTCCACCCTAATAAAAAGAGGAGACAACCTAACTGGAGGGGACAGATTCACTGCATTATTTATCATGTTACAATGAGCTTATCCCATAATTACTGCATGGTAATTCCCTCATGGATGTCAACTGTGTTTTTCCCCCTCTCTCTTTCCCCATCCAAATTAAAATCTACAGTCTTCTTTATCATTCTAACTACTGTATATTACCTCTAGTGCTAATAATGAGGCTTTTAAAAGACACTTACCTCAGAAAGCTAATTGTTTTTGTTTGATTTTGGTGACACTTTATCAAGACTGGCTGTTAATTAATAGCAATTATACATTAACTATTAAAGGGGGCACCTTATTAATTAATGGCCTCAGATGCAATTAAATTACAGATGCACACACCAATTTAGCAACCAACTTTCCTTAATCCTGTGTAATTTCAAAGGGATTTCAGCAAGGGGGAAGCAATTCTATTATTATGGCTGCAGTAGGTGTTAATTAAGAAGTAACTAGCGGGTGCATCTCATATGAATGCTGTGTGTTTGTGTGTGTGTGTGTGTGTGTGTGTGTGTGTGTGTGTGTGTGTGTGTGTGTGTGTGTGTGTGTGTGTGTGTGTGTGTGTGTGTGTGTGTGTGTGTGTGTGTGTGTGTGTGTGTGTGTGTGTGTGTGTGTGTGTGTGTGTGTGTGTGTGTGTGTGTGTCATGGCAGGCATGGATTTAAGCGGGGTATTTGGGGTTTTGGCTGTTTGTTCAACAGAAACACATCATGGGAATTCACCCCAGAAACCAAGGCCACATTTCTCTTCCAATAGCAAGCCTTTTCATTTAGAGAGCTGTGTTCACTTATACTGCTGCTGCTTCTTTCTGCACTGTCTTGCTTTATTATGTATGCTACTTTTAAATCTGTATGGTTGATGTAGAGTTTCTATTTGGTTCAGGCAATCAGAAACAGAGTCCTCATGCTCTTCTGAATCCCATTGTCCATGGTTGAATGCTTTTTTGTATGTTAGGGTTAACTGTCAAGGCTACTATTCGTATACATACAGTATAAACATATACAAGGCAACCTCGTAGAGATGTCCCCAGGGGCGGACTGGCCATCGGGACGTTCGGGACGAATCCCGATGGGCCAGTACTGAAGGGGGCCGATCGGACGATGTGGGCCGGTCGAGAGTCCCGGGCTGATTTGTAGTCCCAGTCCGCCCCTGGATGTCCCGCCCCTTAGAATATCACGTACGATGTGTTGGACTGCTAGCAAATAGAAGAGCGAGTGTTACATAGTGATGTCACTATGTTCCTGAAGTAAACAAAGGAGTCCAAAGGAGGTTTTTCAGGCAGGGGGGGAGTGTGTGGGAGAAAAACTCTCTCTGGAGGGAACACAGGGATGTTAGTCTGTGCAGACCATTTACATGCACAAACACCTATAACACACTACAGGAAAGGAAACCGCAAAAAAGCATAATAGGGCCTCTTTAATTTAGTTCACTATCCATTTTAATAAGTTACAGTGAAACAAAGGCTTTCTGTATTTGGCTGTCTTTACTAGAGGTGATCATTACCAAATACCTGTCTATGACCCTGCTGTGGAAAATTCTCTCTGATTACAAAATGTCTTTGACTTTATTTTTAAGCCCACAAGTATACAATCTCCTCCAATAGTCTGAGTTAGAGAGACAAAAAGACGCTCCTGGGACCTGGATGTATGTACGTCCTCCATCTCTCTCTACAATGTTCAGAAGGACTGCAGCGCATGGGGGAATATAAGTCAACATGCACGCTGTCCGATTATGTTAATAGTAAATCCAATTATGCACTTAAGGCATAATGCTTGAGAAGGAAACTAGGCTTGTTGCCCATTGGGGTCCTCAAGATGTGGGACCGGTGTACGTTTCATTTGCAAAATGGTGGAATCAATAGTTTTTCATGCCCAGGAGACGCCCAGTAATTACCCCAATGTCTGCGTTTGTTGCATCAATGTCAATTAAAATGTTAGGAATGGTCAGAAAAGTTGGGAATCCTCATTCATTCCACAACATCTGCATTACTATAATAGAGAGCAGCTGAAACAATTAGTTAAATAATCAATTAGACAATCAACAGAAAATGAATCCTTATTAATTAGTATTAAAAAAAGAAAAAAATACCCTGGTTTTATTTTCATTTGCAACTGTTTTATTGTCCGACTACAAATATCATATAGCACATTGTGTCATAATTTATTTAGCCTCTGATTCAACTATCCTATAATTTATCATCATGGTTTAGAGTATGTCCTGATTTTCCTTGTTTTTGTTATTCAGAATTAGAAATATGCACACGCAGCTCCAGCAATCCTGATCCATGTGATTTAGACATTTTCCGTTTATGCCGTACATGAAACGCTCTCTAAAACACCCAACTGTCTGTGTCCACGCTAATTAATGTTTACCAAACTTGAAAGCGTGTACGGGCTACACTGGGAACCACAATTACAAATGTGCCTTCAACAACAATTCGCTTCTTGGGTGACAGAGAACATTAAAAGTGTGACTTAAATGAGCGCACAAAGCTAACAAACACATGTAATAAAACTATTTCAAGCCCATTTCTGATCCCCCAAGACATCCTATCAGTGACAAGTCCCTGATCGAAGAAGAAACTGCAGTCAAACCAGCAATTAGTGCAAATTAACAGACATTTTCGAAAAATGTCTTTGCTTAGAAAATGGCTGCTTTGTAGTTAAAAGAAAAATCCCACTTTGGCCTTAGAGTTGGAGTGTTTCCAGCAAATGCTTAAATCCTAAAATAAGTAGTGCAATCTTCTGGCACAGACACACTGTAATGCTTTAAAAACAATTTAGCAACTGTCATCGCTGTAATTACAGTAACTAATTACCATCCTCAGCAAACAAATAGCTTAACATAATACGCAGGCCCAATCAATTTTGAAGAAATGCAAATTCTGAAGAAAAAAAAGGGGGACATTTTGGCAAACCTGAAAGAATTACAGGGAAATAACACTTTGTTTTATCCCCACATAATTCCCAGGAAATATCATATCATAAATATTTGCATTCAGTTCTTATCAGGACATTTGCATTTGCTTCTTATCAGCCGGCAAGCCAGGCACTGGCAGATAGGGAGAGCTGCCTCCACGCCATACACACATTTCTAATGAGTCACGTCGCAGGCTGATATCATATTTTGGCTAGAACTTTATCACCAAAACGAGGAGGTCATTTTCTCCTGGAGTTGGCTCTTCTTGGAACTGTCTTTGAGTTTTTTTTCCTCTGATGTGATTCGACTGAGATTCATTTTTTTAAGCCCACAAAAAGGATTATTTCCTCTCCTCCCCCCAACTCGTAACAGCCCCATATCAGTGGCACGTATGCTTGCAATGATTATCATTCTGTCATAAAATATTTCAGTTTTATCAGAGTATTATTTTATTTGCCACAGCATCCCTCGGAACAGAGACTCTGGGGAAGCAGGCAGCTCATCTGCATGAACAGCAGTGGATGACAGGAGACTGCACCATCTCATTTTGGTACATGTGTATGTGCAACAGTTTCCAGGGGGGAAAAATTAAAGTAATTGTTTGATAACATTTTCAAAAAGGTATTCCACAATAACAATTTCATGGTGCATTGCAGAGTATAATTATAAATCAGCCTCTTTTTTTTTTCGTGGACAGCCAAGGAACACTGGGGGTCAAGTAAAGTATCGTAGTCAAATTCTCCTCTCATTAGTGCAATCGCTTCTCTCTGCTAATTATTTCCTCCCTTCCCCGCCCCCTTCTCTTTCCCTCTCTCTGGATTATCCTGAGCAACATGCAGCATTAGACCCATTTCATAAATTTTTTTATTGAAATGTGTTGTTCTTGCGAATACATTCATTACAGCTCGATGTGACAAAATGTTAAACATTCTTTTGATGTAATGTAATCGCGCACATGTCAAAATGCATTTATATGCATGCTCTGCGTTTTTTTATTCAATCGGGCAGTTGACATATTTTTTTTCTTGTATATGCAATTAAAAGGCAGAATGCATTTTCCTGCCCACAGTGAGGGGGAAGAGAAGGAGGGATAATTGAGAAAATTCAAACACAGAGTAATCATTAAAAATGTGCTGTAAGGAATGGATGTGACACATAAAATGATTTGTTCTCCAAGTAATTCACATGTAAATCCAAAACAGAAAAATGTTGGTGGAATGACAGGGACTTGTGATAAACGGCGGACAACAGCAGCGGCTACTCTGGAACAAACCGGCGAAACGATAGTAAGGAGTGTGACAAAACTAAAACAGAGTCATCCTTCTTCCTCTCATCTCTCTTTGACTATCTCCTTTTTTTCCTGGAGAGGATAAGCTGTAAGGAAATGCGAGAGGAGAATGTATTCATGTGCAGCCCCTGCCTTCTGGAGGTGGGTCTCTGAGCCTTTTCCCTCAGTCTTCATTATGGCTCTGTGCCGGCTGCAGCTTGGAGGAGGGCAGCTGGATCACCTTAAGGATTCTTCTTAAATCTTATCTGAGGCTTTGTTTAAACAGAGGAGGGGAGACATTCCACTGGGCCCGGCTCTGCACATCTATCAGGCAGCATTCATATAATCAGCAGCCTTGTTTTTCCAAGTAGCAGAAAGAAATTTGGATAGAGAACATGTTGTATTCCTGTGAATTATAACTGAACTCAAACCAACACCAGTCCATTATTTCTAACACATTTGTGACTGTTAATCTGTTAAGTAGTTTTTTCGCTCTTAACAACAGCACATGTTGTGGTCAACTGTAACACATTATTAACATATTTGATACAAAATGACACAATATGTGGTGGTAATAATCTAAGTTTGCAGGTTTTGTGGCTATCAGTGCAAAGTATGTGGATTTTATGGCTTACAGTGTCTCTACTGGACATCATTTTTTGGAGGACCAAGCAGCCTCAGGCACGCAGCCTGAAGTCTGTGTGGATGCTGTTGGTCTCCAGTCCCTCCACACAGCCTGACAGAGCAGGGCTGGAAACACTCGCCATACACAGATACAACTACTATTTGTCCAGCCAGTTAACTATCAAATGTCTTTGTCTCTGTTACAGGAACCATCAACCTTCTGCTGGTTTACCCTCAAATATTTCTCCCAAACACGTATTTCTTCACTGAAACACAGGGCCCCTTTACTAAGATTACAGAAATGTGCAATCATAATAATAAAATAGTATAAGTAGGCTCAATACTGCTCAATATTCTTGTCCTGATCTTAATTCATGCATTTCTGGCATTAAATATTGCATTTTTTTCCCGAGTTTTTTAAGAACAAGTGTTATATTTTGTATTTACAGCAGTAGTTTGAATTTCTTATTGGATATGAATTGAAATACCAAAGATATTAAAAACGTTTCTATCCTCTTTGCAAGAAGATTACTAGTGTGCTTATTCAAGTAGTAAGTTGTAATTGAGTCAAAAAAAGATAAAAACATCAACAATGTGTAGTGGTTCACAAGTATGTTGTTTAAATTGACAATAACAAGCACATACTAACTGAAGCTTCATAGAAAAGTTGATGTAATATATTTTGATATAACTTTTGGTTTTACCATACCGTTCAATGCAGTTTACTGCTTCAACCAGTAATCTTTGAGGTATAAGCCCCATTACACACAAAATGCATCCAGCATATCATAGCAGGGAAATTACATACATTGAAAATATACTAGATTTAGTTTTTGATTATATAATTGATAAACGCAATGAGGCTTGGAAAGTTATCAATTTATTGCTTATAGGCTACAAGTACAAAAATATATTAGTTAAACACTTTCGTATTTGTTAATTTTGAGTTTTAATTTATAAACTTTTTTGTTTTTTTTCATCTGGTATTATTCTTTCATATGTGTCAGAAAACAGGTGTATGCAATATTATTATTATTTGTGACAGGAAGTCAGAAATATTAAGTCTGCATATTTGGATTGAAACAAGCTTTTAACAGAGATAAATCATGACGCATGGTGTTAATAGGAATGCAGTGTAAATGGTGCCATCTGACTTAGCCTGGACTTGTGAGTACACTGGTTTAATTCACAATAACGTTTGATTTAATCAAATGGAACATGAAACAAAGAAAGAAGAATAATAACTAATAAAGGGCTGGCTTATCTAAAGCCAGTTGAGTAGCACTTGAAATGTTTGGCTCTATGAAACCTGATGTACTTATATGATTCTGTTTTCTTCAAGGTTGTATCTTCCTGGTCGAATGCACTTATTGTAAGTCGCTTTGGATAAAAGCGTCAGCTAAAATGCAATATAATGTAATGTAATGTAAAACAAGAAGGCGTTATCCTTACCTTCAATGGTTCTCTCTACTGTTACACATTTACATATAACAATACCCTGAAAAAAAAGGACATCTGGAGAAACAGTTCACGTACCAAGATAATTTAGGCGTTGATTTAAAAAAAAGTGCAGGTAGAACCGCCGCAGTCTTAGCCTCATTCTGGCACTGTATTTACATTGGTTTTCAACATTGGTGCAGCCCGTGGTGTCATTATGTGTCAGAATGCTTGTTGAGCAACATTACAGGAGCCTGGTGCTACAGCCATGGTTTTCTGCCTGGTACATGTGGGGTCGGCGCATTAGAGGCCAAGTTACCAGCCGCTCTCAGAGGGGGGCCACTGTCCACGCCGACTTTTACAACTGGTGAGCTGCCATCAAACCAAAGCGCTGCTAATCGCAAACTCATGAACAGCTAAAGGCCTCGCAAATGAGCGCAGAGATGGTGTTATGGTGTTTGCAGAGCACCGTCCAAATGAAGAGGAGTTTGGGGCCCGTCTTTGTCTGTGGATCTGGGTCTGGCCAGATCTCTGGCCCCAGCAGGGACCGGGATCTAGAGGATTTGAGCAGAGCTTCGGCAGCTTTTAGAAATAAGCTTGTTGGGGAGACGGTGCTGTGTAGTACAGCGGTGGATCACAGTGAATGCAGAGCAAGTTGAGAGGGAGCAGACTCAGAGAATAGTGTAGCTGATTTGTCTGCATTAGTGTTTGTCACATGTGTGACACCTTCATAAGACCTGCAACATATTCTATTCCAGCCGTTGTTTGGCCCGATGTATGAAGACTTAAATCTGGTTTTGGTTAGAAAATTCATTGATACCTAAGTAAATGCATATACAGTATACAATATTTATATATATTTTTTTTTTTTTGTAGAAAAACCTCAAGTTAATCAATTTTACTTGTGGTAAGTACAGAGTAATATAATAGGGATTATACAATAACTAATTTGGAAGAGAGATACATATGAGTGTTATTTTAAATTTATTAGCTTACCAAATGTTTCAGTTTTTGATAATTACCATAACATCTTTAACAACTCAAACGTATTTATTCAGGGCCTGGTAGTTATTTACTTCTTGTATCCAATTACTTTGTTAACTACTGAACTGAACAAATCGTTCTATTCTGTAATAGATTTCCCTTCCTCAGATCCACTATGCACAGAATGTGTGAAATTAAAGAAAACTTAAAATGAAGGAAATTCTTATCAAAGATTGGATTGAGTTCAAAAACTAAAACCCTGGCTTGAATCAGAAATCAGTATTTCCCCTTTCCTTAATTATTCAATTGAAAGAAATATATTGCTCCACAGGAATGGCCTTGGACTTCAGGTTAAAGCTGTGAGTCGGACTGAATTCTAACAACACAAAGACATGAGCAGAATCATTGGTAACAGCGGACATTTTCTCCTTTTTTTTTACTTTACAGACTTTTGATTACTCTTATCTGTAACAAAAAATACAACATGTTAAGCTGTTCTTATATACAGTGGGGCAAAAAAGGATTTAGTCAGCCACCAATTGTGCAAGCTCTCCCACTTAAAAAGATGAGAGAGGCCTGTAATTTTCATCCTAGGTATACCTCAACTATGAGAGACAAAATGAGAAAAGAAAAATCCAGAAAATCACATTGTCTGATTTTTAAAGAATGTATTAGCAAATTATGGTGGAAAATAAGTATTTGGTCAATAACAAAAGTTCATCTCAATACTTTGTTATATACCCTTTGTTGGCAATGACAGAGGTCAAACGTTTTCTGTAAGTCTTCACAAGGTTTTCAGACACTGTTGCTGGTATTTTGGCCCATTCCTCCATGCATATCTCCTCTAGAGCAGTGAGGTTTTGGGGCTGTCGCTGGGCAACACGGACTTTCAACTCCCTCCAAAGATTTTCTATGGGGTTGAGATCTGGAGACTGGCTAGGCCACTCCAGGACCTTGAAATGCTTCTTACGAAGCCACTCCTTCGTTGCCCGGGCGGTGTGTTTGGGATCATTGTCATGCTGAAAGACCCAGCCACGTTTTATCTTCAATGCCCTTGCTGATGGAAGGAGGTTGTCACTCAAAATCTCACGATACATGGCCCCATTCCCTCTTTCCTTTACACGGATCAGTCATCCTGGTCCCTTTGCAGAAAAACAGCCCCAAAGCATGATGTTTCCACCCCCATGTTTCACAGTAGGTATGGTGTTCTTTGGATGCAACTCAGTATTCTTTCTCCTCCAAACACGTCTAGTTGAGTTTTTACCAAAAAGTTCTATTTTAGTTTCATCTGACCATATGACATTCTCCCAATCCCCTTCTGGATCATCTAAATGCTCTCTAGCAAACTTCAGACGGGCCTGGACATGTACTGGCTTAAGCAGGGGGACACGTCTGGCACTGCAGGATTTGAGTCCCTGGCGGCGTAGTGTGTTACTGATGGTAGCCTTTGTTACTTTGGTCCCAGCTCTCTGCAGGTCATTGACTAGGTCCCCCTGTGTGGTTCTGGGATTTTTGCTCACCGTTCTTGTGATCATTTTGACCCCACGGGGTGAGATCTTGCATGGAGCCCCAGATCGAGGGAGATTATCAGTAGTCTTGTATGTCTTCCATTTTCTAATAATTGCTCCCACAGTTGATTTATTCACACCAAGCTGCTTACCTATTGCAGATTCAGTCTTCCCAGCCTGGTGCAGGACTACAATTTTGTTTCTGGTGTCCTTTGACAGCTCTTTGGTCTTGGCCATAGTGGAGTTTGGAGTGTGACTGTTTGAGGTTGTGGACAGGTGTCTTTTATACTGATAACGAGTTCAAACAGGTGCCATTAATACAGTTAACAAGTGGAGGACAGAGGAGGCTCTTAAAGAAGAAGTTACAGGTCTGTGAGAGCCAGAAATCTTGTTTGTTTGTAGGTGACCAAATACTTATTTTCCACCATAATTTGCAAATAAATTCTTTAAAAATCAGACAATGTGATTTTCTGCATATTTTTTTTCTCATTTTGTCTCTCATAGTTGAGGTATACCTAGGATGGACGTCAAATATTCTAATACTTATAATGTCGCATGACTTCTGAATAACTCATATTGCAAAAAATGCATAGTAATAACCTGCATAATACATCTATGCCATTTGGTGATAGAAGTTTACATTTGCCCAGTATTAGTTCGAACACGGCTAAACCACTCATGAACTCTTCTCTCTCGACCGACATTGTTTCAAATTGGTTATCTTTTGAGCGATCCTCACAAGCTGTACAAACTGAAGAGCTTCGCTTTGATAATGCAAGGCCACCCTCCACTATGACAGAGCCATCAACGCTCTCCGTAACCCTTTTACTCAGACGTGCCCACACACACACAAGCACACACACTCGCAGTGAAATTGACTGTTGGGAGCAGGGGAAATAGCATATGATGGAAGACAGGGACGGTGCTGGGGCGGAGCCGGGCTGATTAATTGATTGTGACCATTCTGTTACTGAAATGCTTTCTTCAGTGCGGCAGATAACATCATCCTTGGGCTTTATCTTTGTTCTTGAACTTATTTTAAACATTCCCCTCTGCTCTCCTTTCATTACATACTGTCCTCTCCTTTTGGCATCCAGTTTCATTACTGCCGACTTATCTCATACATCCTTCCTTTCTGTCACTCTGTTTATTGTGTGGCAGGGATTTTAAGATTAGCCGTTCCCAACATACCCCTTAGCACTACTGTATAATGAAGACTTGATGCACCAAATCATAGGCCTGTGTGCTGCACTAGGAATGAACTAAATATTTATTTATAGTTGGAGTAAATTAATTAGGCTATCTGAAGGAAGATAGCAGCAAACGGCTGTGCGTTTAATTTGAAATGGCATATCTGCAATGCATTTTTTTTCCCATTCTATAATCCCACAGCAAATAAGCCGTCTGCTCATATGATATAACCATTCGGAGCAGATTATTTGCATATAGGTTGCAAAGTATGAAAGGGTGTCTGATGTTATTTTGATTGATGATGAAAAGTGCGCATTGAATCAACTGATATGGAGTGGTCCTATTAAATCAAGACCAGGCTGGGATTTAGAGCACATGGCTGAATGCAGCTTACTGTTTACTGCATTGAAATCAAGGCCTCATCATGCTCATATCTGTTGTAAATATAAGTCATACAGGCATGTTGATAAATGAGGATTGCTCCCGAATGGCCCCCTTTATAACTCTATGAATGCTCCCATTATAGGGACATTTAAACATATCACGGAATTCATCATGAAGAGTTAGGCAAAAAGAAAAACAAGTGGAATGTGCTACACTCAGATTTAACTTTGATGAGATGTTACTGAAGCAGTTGAACAGCTGTTGCAAGATCCCTGCTCGCTGGTTGCACAATCCCTGTCTTCTGTTCTTCAGATTAGGTAGAGGATATCATTTTGTAGTATTTAATTACACAAATATAATGTGAAAATTAAGTAGAAAACAACTGCTGTGCACAGAACATCCAACATGGTCGAAAAGCTCACATCTTAAATAAAATAAATGAATGAACATGGTTTTAAAAGGGCCCTATTATGCTGATCTTGACATGTTTACATGCTTTAATAGGTTTAAATTGTGTACAATGCTTTTGTGTCTTTCCCATAGGTTTTTCCCTTTCGATTCTAAGAGACACATTTCTTTTTTCAGAGGTTTTGATTTTGTGACGTGGATCATAAATATATCACATATATATTTCTCTTCACACAATACGTCTCCTTGCAGTATCAGTAGTAATTCGGCTGACTTTTATATTTGATCCAATTGGTAGATAGGTTATATTTACACCATAACGGTGCACAGCTGATAGAAAGGGACTTGTAGTTTTTAAAGATATTACTCATTTTCTTTGAATTAAAGAATGTAAATACTGAGTTGAGAGAATAGTCAGGGGTTTTGGGTGATGGGAGACACATCTATGGAATCAGAATTTCAATAGCTTACCATTAAATGACGGATATACCTTTCTGTTTATGATATTTTACAAATCAGATATTAAGGTGTAGAACTACAATATGTGAAATAATATAGCAATATCCTGTAAAATTATGTGAAAACATAATAACTATATATAAGCTTCTATATAAGCTTCTGCAGTGACGTGCAGTGAGGTTCATGGCTGGTGAGACACTGGCACTGACAAATATTATATTTTGACCAAAATCAAAATATAATATTATTTTCAAAAGCTTTTTTTGTCTGATGCGTCGATTAATTTTAAACAGACAGTTCAACAAAAGGATACCCCAAAATGTAATTTGATCATATAAATATTGAATTGTTCTCTCTTAGTAAGATCCTATTTTCAATAAAATGGCGTCTTTCCTTGACTTGAATATGAAGTCCATTTGCCTATCCTTCTGGACAAAAATCTCTATTACTTTTTTTGTAAAAGTCCTCCTTATCTTCTTGTAGTTTCAAAAGTCTATCATAAATCTAATCTAATTAGATTTATGATTCGAAAATTATAAAAGTAGGGTAGACATGTGGATATTATCCGGCTGAACAAAACGTGCATTTATCTAACAGGTACGTTTCCCACAGCTCTTATTTTGAGCTATTTTCAAAAATCCTATGGAGAAATCTCATTGTTTTTTGTGGAGGCAAACCATGCGCAGCTTACTTCCGGGTTTTAGGACGCGCCTCTCGTCTTTTCTTCACACACCACACTTTTCGCGGCACACGTACTTACAGCCAATCAGCTCTGAATTATGTGAGATGACGTATGGTGGGGATGGCAGCTACGCTCAGTGCCCCTATGGTCATTATTTTTTTGCCACACACATTAGGCGCTTTCACACAGCAGTACTTTTCCCACAAAGGTTCATGAGAACTTAGTTCATCAGAACTCTTTAGTTCTGATGAACTAAGTACAGATCGCGTTCACACCGGAATAAGTCACTGGGGGTGGATTCGGCAAATGAAGCCGCTGACGTCACTTCTTCTTCTGCTTTGGGTTTACTGGCAGCCCGCAAACAACTTCATGGCGTATACTGCCGCCCAAAATCCCTGGCCGGAAGTCCCCGGAGTTGGGGACTGGCATCAGTAGAAGCTGCTGCAGCTAGCTCTTTTCTCACAAGAGAGCCGCATGAGAGTCCCTGCTCTTCAGCAGGGACGGAAAAGGGGGTAAAAAGGTTCTCATGAACTCATTTTAGTTCCGGCCCTTTTTGGTGTGAACGCGACATTTCGGAACTATATCGGAACTAAAGTGGGAAAAGTACTCCGGTGTGAACGTGGCTATTAAGGCCCATTCCCAAACCGCCCCCTACACCCTAACCCTACACCCTACCCCTCCATTTGCGCGTTCACGCGGAGGGTCTGCCATATTGAGGGCTGTTCCAAACCAACGAGTGTGGAGCGGTGTGGAGGGGGAGTGGGCTATCAAGCCCTCAAACAGCGAGGCTGTAGCGGTGCTGACTTGAGACCGGTCTCTACCTGACCGGAGTCACGCTGTATGTATCCGTAAGGAAACACGCTGTTTACAAGTAGTTCCAGCAAACATCCACTGATAAACTGCGATGTTAACAACCTCTTGATAACCTCATATGTTTTTAACTTAGGATCATACCTGTGTTTAGTGACTCTAGAACAAGGTAAATGTGTGTATTTTATTATAAAGTTGTGTATATTTACAGACTGTTGCAAAAACGAAGAAGCTTATAAACATCAGGTTTAAAACTAAAAGAGCTTTAAAAAAAGTAACACAATGAAAGATGTTTGGAGTTTTATTTGAGTTATTAATTTACATTTTTTGTCTAAGAGATGCTGATTTGAAAACCGTTGTTACATACAGTTACTGCATTTCCTGTTTCCGCCGGAGAGAGGGGAGGCCGTCCCAAAGCTTGCCGCTGTATTTACTCCCTCCATCTGACAGGAGGGAGCCTCGTAGAGCTGCGTGTGGCTACAGACGGAGTTCACTCCGTCACGGAGGGGTAGGGTCAAGGGAGTGGTTTGGGATTGGGCCTTAATAGGACAATACTCTGAGCATGCGCTGTGTAGTTTTTACAGTCACCGTTCACTTAGACAGTGAGAGGGAGGGGCATGATCGGGTTTTTTCCCACATGGCTCTAAACAGCTCGATAGGCACACACTGTAGACAATAATTAGAAGAACACAAACTAAAACAGCAATGTACAGACGAATCAGATGATTAACCATGATTTTAAAATATATTTAATATATTTTTTAATTTATTTTTTGCATTTTGTTGTAATCATTATTTGTAATACTTTCTGCTGACACTAGGTGGGGCTGTGCTAATGACCAGTCGCCACTGGTTATTTGTAACATCTTCAGAAACTACCTTTCCAGCTCCTCACCAGTTGACTGTTACAGGTCTATACAGGTTCATGGTACAATGCATAAGCTTCAAATCGAGAGACTGAAACTGTATTTTTCTTTACCGTTCTATTATTTAAAGTTAATAGTCATATTATGTTTGATATTATTATGTTTTATTAACTAGACCACTGAGTCATGTTAGGACCATCTTTTCTGTTTATTTGGTGTTACAAATATCAAAACAATATATGTGTGGATAACAAAAGAAATCCGTCATAAACTAAACTGGAAACTTATACTGGAAAGTATTATTTATTGTGTTAACACTGTAAGCTTGACAGTGGTTACAGCACGTTATTGAATTTTTTTGTTGAATATGTTATATTTGATGAAAACATTTAAATATTAAGAGTAGCCTACATACAAAATAGGGGGAAAGTAGAAGGTCAATGATAGAAATACAAAATAGAAAATATCAAGAAGATACTGTAGTGATCTCTACAATAAAACAGTTTAGTGTGGACGTCCAAAGATATTAATAGGAAGATGTGCAAAACAAACAAACTAATAAGACTTTATTTAAACATTAAAGAATACTTTAAGGTCTTCTTTTGAATAAGAAAAAAACGTTGGGGGTATCTACAGATAACTATTAAGCCTGACAAAGTACTTAACGTCTAATATATTGCATAGTTTATTTTGGCACTTGACAATCACCTTTCCTGAATTTTACTCAGGTGTAACTAAAGTCTTCTTTAAGGGTTGTTTATATTTCACATCATTAATCAGAATCTGCAAAGTAACTAAAATAAATGTAATGGAGTAAAAATACCAGGCTAACCTCTGAATTGTAGTGGAGTAGAATTACAAAGTAACAATAAATTGCATGTTGTACATGCTGCTGTAACAAAAACATTTCCCAACTTGGGATCAATAAAGTATATTTTATCTTAAGATGATCGATGGCTACTGCCATATTTGCAAAATTTGCCTCTGAACCTTGACAAGTGCATGTTTCAGGCTTATCAATTAACAACAGCAGGGGCCACAGACATAAGACCAGCTATTAAATAAAGCTATTCTGACCTTAGCTGTCATGTGGGTATATATTAATGCTGCCCATTATGGACACAAGCAATTTTCACCTATTTATTATTATATTTAGTTGTTTTACATTTGATAACACCAATGTGTTTCCCATCCCCTAAACCTCCAGGGATGTACACAGTTTAATACTGGCAACTTTTAATTATGGGAAATACGAAAACGTCTTTTAAAACTACAATTCCCAGTAGAGACGTGCCATAGAACATGTTGCGAAACACAATTAGCCAGCATGTGTAGTTCTGGGGGGTGGGGACTGGACCTGTTTGAGTCCAGTTTTGGAAAGTCTGCCATGTTTTCATTCCATTTCAAAGAGCTATTTGACGCTCGGCGTAACCTTGGCACACTGCCACTCCAACATCCAATCACAGAGCTTGAGCACTAATCATGGGGTTTGTCAAGCAAAGCGGTTGTTCTCCCAAATGATAGCTGAGGATTATGCTTAGTGTAATGTCTTCGGCCATCCTAAACTCCGAAAAAACTATTAGTTTCTCTGAATCGAAGGTTAAAAACACAAAAACATTGTACACAATTTAAACCATGTTTATACATGTTTATACTTCCGGTTTTATTATGAAAACGTTGAGACCGGAAATACTGTTTTCACCCCGTGAGGGTTGACGCCAACTTTACATGTACGCTGCCATCAATAGAAATGAATAGGGGAAAGACGTAGTATATACACGTTCTCCTGACGAGACCTCAAATCATCTTCGTAATATCTATCAAACTGTAGATCCTACAAATCCAGTGGACATAGATTTTAAAAGTACAATACATTTCTCGCTAGAAATCTAATCAAAAAGCATTTTAATGGCAAAACTATCCTACAATTTAGGATTTTCCAGAGAGGGTTATTTGTGAATATACGACCCTCCGGAGCATTTGGAATCAACGGGAGCATCAGCCCATGTGCCACAAATTGTTGTTTCTTACACAACCACTAGAGATGCTAGACTTTAAAAGTGACTATACTGTAGGTCGTCGTAATAAGCTGCTGAACAATCTACCTATTTGGTCGTTTTTTGGAGGAGGACAGGCTGGAATGTTACATATTGATGTCACTAGGCTACATACTTAAACCAATCAGTCTAATGAATGAGTTTCAGGCAGGGGGGAGTGTGTGGGAGAGAAACTCCCTCTGGAGTGAACTTTGCGATGTTATAGTTTGCAGACCATTTACACAATATATTATAACTAGGGCTGTCAGTCGATTAAAATATTTGATCGCGATTAATCGCATGATGTCCATAGTTAATCGCGATTAATCGCAAATTAATCACAAATTTTTTATCTGTTATGTACCTCAGAGGAATATTTTTCAAGTTTTTAATATCTTATCAACATATGAGTGGACAAATATGCTTTATGCAAATGTTTGTTTATTATCATTGGAACAATGACAAATATTCTCCTGAATATTCTCAACACAACAACCTGGAACCCCTCTCTCTCTCTTACACTCTCTCCCAACCATGTGTAGGCTACTTCTTTGCACTGAGCCAGTTTCTCAAACAGACAAGCCTGTTTACAGTTGTCGGCGAAATGCCGCTCCTCTGTCTTCATCTTCAGTCAAAGCATGAGACTGAAGTTCCCACCTAGGGTCAAAATAACGCGCTGTGATGTGCAGTCGACACGTTGGATGAGATCCGAATTATCCAATGCAACGTCCTCCACAATGTTAAGCTGTAGCCACCCATTTAGCTATCGCTGTTGTTGTCCAGGCGTCTCCCCGGCAAACTTTCAAGCGTGGTCTGCCGCAAGCGAGCGGCAGGAGCGGACTGGCCGTCTGTAGAATCTGGAGAACCACAGAACGGCCGGTCGTCAAGTACCGTTGACGGCCGGTTCGGTTCGCTGACGGCTGGCACCGCCCTTACTTTATTATGTTTTTAAACGGCCTCATCGAAGTTGCGCCGACAGAGGTCCACCGTTTCCCCTCAGCGAGGCTTCCCCCCCGTTGACAGTTCACTAGCACCCCCCCCCCCTCTCCCACCATCCAACAAACAACAACAACGTCAAGCCTTTGGGCTCTGAAACTACGGGGCGGGCCGAGGACAAATACACCTGCATTAATCGCACATTAAAATAATTAGTGGAGTTAAAGAAATTAGTGGCGTTAAAAGATGTTTGCGCTAACGCCTTATTAACGTGTTAACTGGACAGCCCTAATTATAAAACACTACAGGAAACCCCCTCTTTAAATAGACTCTATTATACTCCTCCCCCCGACTGAAATGTCTCCTTGGTTTACTTCCGCAACATTGTGACATCACTACGTAACACTTGCGCTTCTTGGCTAGTGCTCCAACACACTGAGCAATCAGAACAGACTGGACTGCCATACAGATTTAGCACTCTAGAAAGGACTCCACCCAGCGGATTCCAACCAAAAATCCAGCGTTTACCAGTGGCTGGGATTTTAAAGCCCTCCCACTATTTCCTGAGAGTTAAATTTGTTCAATTTCAGGATTTAACCATGAGATGGCGCTTAATTTACAAATACACAAAGACAACTGGGTGAACTTTGATCTTCAGTTGGTTTTCCTGGACTTTCAGTACTTCAGTAATGTTTGCAGCTCTGCAGGCGGGAGTTGAACTCTGATGTCATCGTCGAGCCGTTAGTGGCCGACTCCTCCTACTAAGGGCTTCTCAGCAACTCTGCAGAATCCTATGGGTGACGTCACGGACCCTACGTCCATTTATATGTACAGTCTATGGGTCTGCCGCAAGCGGGCAGGAGGAGCGGGGCTGTCAGCATCAGCTTGTAGATGGTATTTTAAACTCGATGCGCTCTGAAACCACGGGGCGGCCGAGGAAAAAAAATCCACATGCGTTAATCACATTAAAATAATTAGTGGCGTTAAAAAAAATTTGCGTTATTAACGCGTTAACTTGACAGCCCTAATATTTACCAACACATGTTCTACGCCACTACATACTTACATTTAAATGTGTGCTGCGCTGCGCCGGTTCAGCCATTCTCCGCAAGAGTTTTTGAAATTGGTCCGTGCGCAAAGCATTGTGGGGATTTGAAGGACGCGAAGTCTACCCATGTGCAGCCTCGAAATTACCCCCAAACCAAGGACGTGGCCTCGGTGGAATTCCAAGTATGCTGGAGATTGGAACAGTCCTTCGGCGGCACTCGATGACGTAGTATCCTTGAAATATTGGCTTAGAAGTCAGTTTCCTCGCGATTCAGAAACGACCACTGATCTAGAGAATTCGAACAGCACTTATCATGGCTGCCACTGAGGGACTTCCGGGTAATTTCACTCCGTTAGGAAGGTTCCTAAGCTAAATGGACTATTCAACTTCAGCCCCTGTTTCTTCCTCCCCTTGTGTGTTTTTCCCGCCATCATCAGTGTCTGCCCCGCCCCTGATTGTTTCCACCTGTTCCCACTCACCTCATGTTTAAATAGTCCTGTCTCTCCCCTGTCCTGTGTCAGTTTGTCTTGTTTGTTTCCCCAAATGATCGTGCCAAGCCTCAGCTAAGAAAATATCGCTTTCACTCATGTCAGGTTTTGTTGTTTTGTTAATTTTGTAGGCTTAAGTTTCTCTCTTAAAAGTCACCTATCATGCTATTTGTAGGCAATAGCATAGTGATGGGCAAATGAAGCTTTGAATGAAGCATCAAACCACTTGGACAATTGTATCGGAAATAGGTTCATTTCTCGAAGCTTCAGTTACAGCGACCTCTCCTGGCGAAGTGCAAGGCTGCAGTGGGTTTAACGTATCTTTGCCTTGAAACATATTCTCCACACACACACACACACACACACACACACACACACACACACACACACACACACACACACACACACACACACACACACACACACACACACACACACACACACACACACACACACACATCATGTTATATTTGCAATTAAAGATTGATAATTGTGATTATGTGGGATGGGGAACACTCAGAGATCTTTATTGAGGTAATTATTATTTTGATTTTATTTATTTTGCATCAGTTATAGTATTAAAGTTGAAAAGTGGGCAATGATTTCAGGCTCATCCATTCCAGGATTTGAACCTGCTGCGTCGAGGATGTCGCCACATGTGGGCCGCCGGCTCTATCCACTGGGCTATCAATTCATTAAACAACTGAACTTTTAAAAAAAATTAATAATTGTCTTTTTTTTCACAACGACCTATCTTTCTTCCTGGCTTGCTCTATAATGAACCAATACAAATGCAATACCAACAACAATGCAAACTATGACAACAACCCACAAATTGCGCATTGTTTAGAGCGGTTATAAAGTGTTGAAGCGTTCAAATTCTAAACTGTTTCAACCTGTCACCTGTCAGAACCGAGACGAGGCAGTGCATTGAATCACCTGATTGGACGGCGAACCAGTGAGTTGATTCATTCAGGAAATGAAGCAGTTGCTGCTTCGGACGTCATATATCACGTGATTTGAAGCAAGCTTCGAAGCACTGCTTCTATGGAATAGGAAGACCAGGGTTTGAAGCATGTATCGAAGCTTCAGTGTCAAGCTGCATAGGTCTCAGATATATAAAAACTAGGGCTGTCAAACAATTAACATTTTTAATCAGATTAATCACAGCTTAAAAATTAATTAATCATGATTAATCACCATCCGAACTATGTCCAAAATATTCCATTTCTTTATGTATATTGTTGTGGGAATGGAAAGATAAATGAAAGAAGGCGGATATATTCATTTCACATACAGTATGTATGTTTATTATAACATTTTTCTGTGTGTCAAAATGAAAGACAGCCCACACACCTATCAATCATCAAACCGAGGGGTCTTAATTCATTACGTGTTGATTTCTATCAACGGGGAAGTACTTCAGGAAAGTCGACGTGGGTGGGGGGGGTTGTGGATTACTTCGTGACCACAGAGTGTGAACGTTGTGATCAGCTGTTTTAGCGCAGTTCTCCAGTGAAAGGGGGGAGTCTCCCTCCGCAGCCGGTTGGCGTAGTTTTGGCACAATTCCGTTGTACAGACCGACGTTAACAGCAGCCCTGTCTGTGCACACAGAGACCGACTCTGTCGTCCGGTGATCTAACCGCCTTCTGGAAAAGCTTCACAAGTACGTCGGTACGCAAATGCGCTTTGTGACACAAGTGAAGGTACGCATTTCAGATTACGCACATAACCTGCGTACCAGTTATGTGCACCCCTGTACTACAGCAAAAGTATACTCCGTCGGGACTTCCTGCAACAACACCACGCCGTTATATTGATTCTGATTGGCCAGAAGACATTATCAAATATGTTCTATTGAGAAAACGATCACTACGTGACAAAAGTTTTCAAAACCCTTTCTGGTCTTCGGTATTTCCAGAAGTGGCTACTGAAATCAATCTTACTAACTGCTGTCTGTGCAATTCTCGGCGCGAGTTGGCGGACTTTATTTTGCTTACTTTAACATCATTTTTCATGGTAGGGCTAAGCCATTTCTTGGTACGGGTGTAGCCTACCCCAGCCATACCCTGGCGCTGCCACTGGATGTAAGGGGCGGGCCATTCTGCACATGCGTTAAATGCGTTAAATATTTTAACGCAATTCATTCAAAAAATGTATTACCGCCGTTAACGCGATAATTTTGACAGCATTAATAAAAACATATAAAAAACATGTCTATGAAGGGTTTTGGTTAAAATACCAAACAGATCACCCATTCTAGCCATGCATGCCTCATATCCCTTTATTTAATCACTTCCTGTTATAAAATTGCTGATTCTGGTTAAAGAGCTTCTTTTTTCTTTCCAAATGGCTCATGCCACACACACACAGAGCAGAGCTTGAATGAAACACAGAGACCCAGAAGTAAGCTACTTGTACTCACGGGGCCTATTATGTGCAGAATCCCTCTCGCTTTCAGTTGGTTTTGATTGAGTGTCCACACGTGGACGTTTAAGGACTAAAAAACGATCCATTTGTCACTTTGCTGTTAGCAAATAATTTGGGGCTCCAGCTAACAGGAAGTCACTCAAGTGTCACAAAGTAATTTAGCCTATGGGTAGGTCAAAAATCTAATGGGTGCTGGCTAGGCATGGGCGGTATCATTTTTTTCATACCGTCATACCTTGCTGACATCATACCGTGGTAAACGGTATATGACGGTATCAGTCCCAATTTAAGGGGTAATTTCTCCCCCCCAATTTTTTTTTACTCACTATATCAACAGCCAGCTCCACCAAAAATATTTTCCACCAGCCGCCACTGACGGTATGACTTGGGTCGACTTGAGTGAGGTGGCGTTCAGCGGCAAATAGATGTTTCGAACGGTATATTATATGTTCGGTGTAAAATGCAGCCCGAGCCGGTAGACGCTCGCAAAGTGCCGCGACATGCGCGCAAGTGCAAAACAAGGGCTGCATACATGACACATTGTGCAAATGGCACATTTTGAGATCGGATACAGGACGCGTTTGTAGATGTCCGACGTTGTTTCCATAGTGAGCTAAGTTAACAATATATCATCATACATAAACATTTTCCGGGAGTAAATACTTGACTTATGTAAACTGTGTTCGTTATTCTCCCGTCCAGGAGAGATGCTTTAAAAGGAGACTAAATGGAGTCTCTGTGAAAGTTCAATTGGGTACTTTAATTAAAAAAGGCGTGGGTTGGTCACAAGCATGATATTGTTCAGTCAGACAAACAGCTGTGATCCGCTCCTCGTTAGGGAAGCCAAGAGTTGGATCTCTCCTCCGGTGCTGTTATATATCCTCTGCTTGCTCCTCCCCGCCTGCCGGCTCGCCTCGTCTCCAATGTCCGTTGTTGCATTTAAACGGAGGATTGGCTCCTTTCACATCCAATATATGCTCAACACGCCTTTTTCTCCTCATATTCTCTTTCATCACTTTTCATTTAACACATTCTAAACGCTGTAATCAATACTCTAAAAAATACTTCTCGGCTCGTTTGGTTTCCGGTCATTCCAGATGTTGTCACATGCTACTCTCGTCTGTAAACAATAATGTTTTCAAATAAACTGTACCTTCATTTAATATTCAGCATGGTAGTATCTCGACATCTATAGTTGTAGTGTTAAATCAGTAGGCTTCGGTTTGCACCACTCCATATCATTTCGCTACTAAATTCACCTCTTTAGGAAATCCTATATTAGCCACATGCTACATGCGTAGATGAAGGATTTTCAGAATAAAAGCTTAACTGCTTGTGCACAAGAATTTCTGGTTTTTCAGTATAAAAGAGCATTAAAACTGACGGCATGTTTAAACTACATTTCCCCATTAAAACATTGATTTTAATTTCTAACACTTATTGAATAAATGTTGCTATATTCGCTAACTAGTTTGGCAATATTATTCCGTGCATGTGTTAAAAACCTTATTTCCATTTTATTCATTGGATTACTCGCGTGAATGTTTAGCACGTAAATGCTTTCGTTTTTAAAACCGTCCGACCTCGACTACAAAACCATCAACCAGTTGCATAGGATTAAAAAATGTCAACACTCACTCACCCCGTCTTAAACATTCCCAAAGTAGTGCCTCCGTCTCTCGTTGTGCTGGATGAAGTCACTGGCGAGGAGTAAACCCAAAATAGTCCCAAACAGTCGCAGAGGCATTTTTCTTTTTTACTAGTTGTCCGAGTTCGGGGCCGGCAAATGCTGCCGCCATCTTGCTCAGCTCAGCTCTGTGCTGAGCTCTGAGAGCGGGAAAGACGGACTGCCCTCCCCTGCTCTCTGCTGGTGCGTGCTGTGCATTACAACCAATGTCGTCCCTGTCAAAACTCCGTGTCAGTGTAATAGAATGAAACGCATCTCTGATTTGGCGCACAGTCTGTGACGTCACGGTATTGAAAATCATACCGACGGTATTTCGAAATACCCTGGTATACCGCAATACCGTCATACCGCCCAAGCCTAGTGCTGGCCATTGGGCTAATCATATCACCTGTGTTGGTTTTATGTTTTTAGTCAAACATTTGTTTGTTTCACATTTGCATTGATGTAATCAATAATTTTTCTGATTTAATTTAATAAAAATAATAATAATAATTTTCGATTAATTAATTAATACATTAAATTAATTAATACATCTTGGGGGTGCTATGGGGGTGCTTTGGCAATCCTCGGGGGTGCTCCCCCCTGGCTGCGCCCCTGCTCCCGGGGGAAGACCATAGGGGCAGACGCAACATCTTGCAAGAAACAGCGTCTCAAGGCTTCTTAACATTTAACAACCTATTAATGATGCATACCCACTTAACACGAAGAAACTCAGCTAACAGACGATATCAACCATTTTACCTACGGAACAGAGGTCCAACACCAAGTCTAAAATCAACACTTACAGTAGCAAAACGGGCTAACAGGGCGAACGGCTAATTTAGCACATCACTGGCAAAAGCTATCTTTTCTACGTCATTTTATCTGCACAAACAACATATCACATGAAAGCTGTGATTCCTATATATAAGTCTCATCATGTACATCAGTGTTGGGACTAACGCGTTACAAAGTAACACGTTACTGTAACGCAACTACCTTTTCGGTAAATAATAGCGTTACTAGTTACCTATTCCCATTAAGTAACGCCACTGTGATTTAAATGGGTTACATTATGTGATGGAACTGAACCGAATCTCCCTGCGGATGTAATTTACAGGCGAATACAGCGATGTCCTCTCACAGCACCATGGAAAAGTGAAAGTAACCAGAGAGGAGTGATGATTGGTTAACGCGGGGTAACGTTTCAGGGTAAGCCAATCAGAGACAGAGTTGGGCGGGTCTTGCCTTATGGGGCACACACACACACACACACACACACACACACACACATACAATGGCAGATGCAAGTATCAGCGAGAGCAGCAGCGCATTTGCAACTTGGAAATATAACCACTATTTTGAATTTGTGGGGATAAAGGACGCAACAAATCTTACGGTAAAATGTAAACTGTGTGCAGGACAGAAAGCATTGTCCACATCGAAAAACAGCAATGCCAATATCCTGAAGCACCTAAGTAATGTACATCGGGCTATAAAACTAGTCGCCAAAGACCCCACCGTCTCAACCACCGGCAGTGACCCAGATGGAGCAACACCATCTAAACAGCCAAAAAACGATTTTTTTAAATCGCCACATGTCACCCAGAGTCAACTAAATAGATTGATTGCCAGGTATGTTGTTGAGGACATGCTGCCGATCGCAACAGTCGAGTCTGTCTCCTTCAGAGAACTAGTCAGCAAAAAACAACACAGAAACTTGTATTTTTATTGTCATTATTTTTAAAGTAAAGTAACTTATTACTTTTATAATTGACTAACTAATAAAGTAACTACTTTTTTGAGAGCAGTAACTAACTATTACTATTTACTTTTTAAAAGTAACTTGCCCAAGACTGTATGACCAAAGCTCGCTGAACTAGCAGTCAAGAAGAGCAAGAAAACAACTTCACTTTATGTAGCCATGAGGATAATTATGTCTTACCTTTGCTGTTTTGTGATCAAAAGTTGTGTTCAAGGGCATACAAACGGTTAATCCAATGTCTCTGTGTAACTTTAAAATGATTACTGATAATCCATCATTACAATCAGTGTGCGAAATACGGGGGGGTCCGGGGGAGCTCGACCCCCCGTTTAACACCTGAGCCCCCCTGAAAGCCTTAACAGCAACATTTAGGGGGGATCTGAAATTATAATATGTATTTGTCACTTGCAATGGTCATAACATGGTTTTAAGCCTACTATGTCCAGTATTCATAATTCAAAACATTTATTCACAAATAACTTCTATTTTGGCTGTCAAAAGCAGAGCCAGCCGCGTGACACAGGTACGCTGCGTGACGCGGACACAAATTATGCAAATTAGCCATGCGGCAAAGAGGAGAGAAAGACGTTACATTAGAGGACTCAAATGTCTAAGAGAAAGCTAAACCAAAGTGTTTCACTCGCGCACATCCAAAAAAGTGACACCACGAGATGACCAAGAGACACCCAGAGATGATGCTGATGACGCAGCAGCTAGCACAGCACTCGCTACCAGAACCGTTAGCGAGTCGGGGGCTCCTGTCCCGCCCAGTCACTCCCCAGAAGGAGGTGAAGTTGAGGCAGAGCGCTCAGAAGACGCAGCAGTTGCGGAGGTAGCTGCTACTGCTGCTAGTGACTTTCCGCCGGGTGGTTGGACAACGAAGCAGGTGGGCGAATGGAAAGACCGCAACCCTTGGCTTGACATTAAGGCTGGAAAGTTAGGATGCTTAGTGTGTAGGAAAGCAAAAACGTTGCTACTCTCAGAAAAGGGACCGGGTTTACACCTCTCGGAAGAATGGATCAATGGTGATGTTACTAGCCCTGATGCAAAACAGCTACGAAAGAAGATATATAAACACAGGGACAGCCAGGCCCACACAAGGTCAGTGGAAATAGTACAGATGAAAGACAAAGAAACCCTCCCAAACTGTTTTATTGATGTACAGTCCGATTTACTCAAGAAAACAACAGTCTCGTTTAGAACAGCTTACACCGTAGCAAAGGAAAGGCTATCTTATAAAAAGCTCAACCCCCTCATGACAATGCAGGAGCTGAATGGAGCCGAAGTTGGGAATATCCACAAATCTGACCATGCATGCGCAGAAATAATAAGTCACATTGCAAAGGAAATGCGCCGCAAGTTCGTCTCTAATGTGAAAGAAATGGATTCAAAGGTATCAATCACAATTGATGAAAGTACCGTTCACGGTCGTCCCTATCTAATCATTTACGTAAGATGTGATGTCAGTGGTAAGGGGGATGTAGATAATGTTTTCCTGGATATAGTGGAACTCACAGATGGGGTCGATGCTGAATCAATTTATAACTCGATGATGGCGAGTCTATATAAAGCTGGAATGGATGATGACTTTTTGAAGACGCACCTAATAAGCATAGCCACCGATGGGGCTGCAGTGCTCACGGGAAAAGCCAGTGGGCTTGTCGTCAGACTCAAAAACAATTTTCCGAACGTGCAGTCTGTACACTGCCTGGCGCACAGACTAGAACTGTCAGTCAAAGATGCTCTTAAAGATGTGGGTGGCACTAATCACTTTGAGATATTTATTTCACATTTATACTCACTCTACAATCAGTCAACCAGGAATTCCAGATTGCTGAAAGAAGCAGCGGCCGAGCTCAACATGGAAATACTTAAAATAGGTCAAATTTTCACAATCAGATGGGTTGCCAGCAGCTTTAAAACAGTAAAAGCTGTATGGAAAGATTTCCCCGCACTAGCACTCCATTTTAAAACATCCAGTGAGAACGCATCACGTAATGATCTTGAGAGGCAAAAATACAAGGGACTTCTCAAGCACCTAACCAACTCAGGATTCGTGGAAGATTTGGCTGTCATGAAAGACATCCTGCGTGAACTCCAGAGCCTGTCTCTCAAGCTGCAGAGAAGAGAAATGACACTTGTGGACTCAAGTGTCCACATCAAACAAACCATCAATGTTTTGACCGCCATGAAGACGACCGGGGGGAGATCAACGAAGAAGGCTGAACAGGGCGTCTCATCGGGCTTTTTTAAGGACGTAGAGCTGACAGAAGGCAGGGGGAAAATAAACAAGCCTCGTTTTTATGAATCGGTGGTTGCTACTCTAACCAAGCGCTTACCGGAGTCAAGCTTGGTCCAGACGCTCAAAGCTCTTGATAAGCGCTTTTGGCCAGGAGAGCGGGAAGACTTGACTTTGTATGGCGAACAAGAAGTACACTGTCTGGCTAAATCGCTCGGAGAACCAGCTGGGGACGCCGTGAGGCAGTTTAGAGACTGGAAATTGCAGGGCACTCCACCGGGCAAAACACTGGAACGGCTATGCATAGCAAGTCGCACTTACCTCCCCACGTCTGCTGAGTGCGAGAGAGGCTTTTCCGCCGTGAATAACACCGACAACCAGAGCCGCAACAGGTTGCGCGAGGAGAGCCTGTCTTCGCTTCTGTTTGTGGACCTAAACGGACCCCCTTTGGACAAATTCGACCCAGTGCCGTTCGTGAAAAGCTGGATTAAAGCAGGACATCGTCTCTCTTCTTCTTGGAAACCAGGACGGCAACGAGAAGAAGTCGAGCCAAGGCATCTTTGGTCTATTCTCACTTAAGGTAAAAGACTATTTTTTCGATCTTTGCTGTGCATAAGATGAGCGTGTGCGTATGTCCTGTGTGGATTCCGGGGTTAAGAAGAAAAGCATAATTAGCCTTGGCGTTCAAGTTGGTGTGTGTGTTTGTGTGTGTGTGTGTGTGTGTGTGTGTGTGTGTGTGTGTGTGTGTGTGTGTGTGTGCAGGCCTGCCCCTCCCTACACGCAGATCACGCAGACTGTGTGTGTGTGTGTGTGTGTGTGTGTGTGTGTGTGTGTGTGTGTGTGTGTGTGTGTGTGTGTGTGTGTGTGTGTGTGTGTGTGTGTGTGTGTGTGCGCGCGTCTGAGACCAGCTCTGCTCCCATTTCCTCGCATAGAATCGAAAACAGATGGTTCTTTAACGGTCGCGTATTCATTCATATGAACGTTAGAATATATAATTATTTGACAGCGCCCCGGTTGAGAAACGCTGCTACTACTGATTGTCTTGGATTGCATCCATGAAATATTGTATAGGCCTACTGCATATTGAGAAATATTCGACCGGTATATTGCGCAATATACGGGAGATGGGGACCCCCCGATTATTGACGGGTATTTCGCACACTGATTACAATTATAAATAATAAACGCAATAGAGAGCCGCAGTGACGCGTCGTAAAACCCGGAAGTAAGTTAGCATTTTTAGCACTTCCGGTTCCTTCCTCAAAAAGCAATGCATTTTTTCCATAGGGTTTTGGGAAATAGCTCGAAATAAGGTCTGTGGTTGACACAAATTTAAGAGGTAATTGACGTTTTGTTCTACGACATTAAATACATCAGCAGTGACCCCACTGGGGATTTTTGAAGAGTTTACGTGTCTGAAAAACGATGGTTGTTACCGAATGGCTGAATAGGACTACAGAAATTGTCGAGGCCGTTGTACGTCATTACGCCGAACACGTAAACACTCCCGCTAAGTTTGTTTTCCCCTGTGTTCTGCTTAAAAGCAAGTACCTGCCTATCTTTAGTATCTGTATATCTATATCTGACCATTAGAATCTGTATTTTTGAAATTGTCGTTTTTAACACCGTAGTTTTACAAATTATAGAATAATTAATTACCAGTGTTTTCCAATTTTACTCGGCAGTTCGTTTCGTTGGCTAACGTTAGCTAAAGCTAGCGCTACTAGTTAGCTACGCAATGGTTTGTTGCTTTGCTCCGGGTTGCAGCCATAGGTCTTCGCATGAAATGTGCTTGTTCTATCGTTTCCCGGCCAATGTTTTCCAAAGGAGAGTCTGGATTCGTGCCATGAGGTAAGCTGACGTTACATTTTTGTCCATGTCACTGAAATGTAAATAATGGGTAGTGACTGTATCGCCGTTATAGAGATGGCGCTGCTGAAAAGACCGCAACACAAGTAAAGATAATGAATACATCCTATTAAAACCTGTGTGGCTTATATGATAAGTCTTATTAGTACAAGCAGCATAACGTTTCACCATGTAACTAAAGATTGTAGTCAGGGAAATCAGTTTGACATATTGAACTAATAACAAATCACCTCTGGCTGGCAGAGAACTCTCTGCTCCATAGCTTCTCTTGGACGTAAAATCACATGTACATTTTACATGTATATTCAATTTAATATTCCATCCCTCACATACTTTTGTATATATAATAACTTATATTTTGTTTTTCTTGTTATGCTGCTGCAACACAAACATTTCCCAAATTGGGATCAATACAGTAATATCTTATCTTAATTAATTAAGAAATATAACTATTATAATTAGTGTAGCAGCTGACACCTATTTTCAATATGGATTAATCTACCATTTATTTCTTTAGTTCAATTTTCATCTATAAAAATGTCAAAATAGTGAAAATGTTCACGAGACTTATCAAAGTGCAAGGTTATATCTTTAGATGTTTTGTTTTAGCCTATGTACTGTATGTCTTAATGCTCTTACAGTATATGTGACGGTGTGACTTCCATGAAACTATATTTTATATCTTCCCAACAGACGAGCTGACAGAAAACCTAACACTCTAACAACCACAACATTGCAAAGGGGAGTAAATGTAAATTAAAAACAATTCACAATTTTATTATTTCTTCTTCTTTCTTGCAGTGAGGTGAAGCTGACCTTGCACTTGGTGCCAGTAAGGATGTTCCTCACGCAGGCTGAATGTTTCTCCTTCATTACTGACAAAGAAGCCCTTGATTTGCAATGCTTCACTAATTGTCATTTCCCTTGCTCCGTAGGGACACTTTACCTCAAGCACAGCGGAAGACCCTACCAGACCATCTGGAGATGCCCCCAACAATCCTGATAGGGAGATCCACAAATCTGACTCATGGACCTGCATCTGAGTTGCAGTGGTGAATGCCCTGACGCCCTCACATTCATTCATAGTCCCCCACTGTACAGACAAAACACCATCAAGGGCCTGTTGTTGCCTTAGCACCCTGGCAATAAAGGAAGCAGTCACACGCTTTGACCTCAGGACAGCTCCAAAGTTGCTGGCAGTCAACCTTCCTTTCCTGAACAAATGCCAGTTTGGGCTGGTTCGCTGACCAGTGGTAGCCACCTGAATTGCCCTCTGTTGCTCTTCAGACAATGCCATGCTTGCCACAATTGCCTCAGGTCCCTGATGCCCAACAGATTTGATAATTTCAGGAACAGTAAGTGTTTCCAAGCTGTAGTGTTCCTCTTCTGGCTCGGGGGAGAGAAGCCAAGAAATTCCTGAGAACCTGCCCCCGAGTCTGTCCCTCAGCCAGTCACGATCTTCGGAGGTAGGCTCTCTTGTCAGCGGGTTCAATTAGTTATTGGTTTCAACAGTCACATTAAAACAGTTACTAAATCGGCTTACTATCACCTAAAGAACATATCTAGGATTAAAAGACTAAAGTCACAGCAGGATTTGGAAAAACGTGTCCATGCTTTTATCTTCAGTAGACTGGACTACTGCAATGGTGTCTTCACAGGTCTCACTAAAAAATCTATTAGAAAGCTGCAGCTGATTCTGAACACCGCTGCTCGAGTCCTTACTAACACTAAGAAAGTGGATCACATCACTCCTGTTCTGAAGTCTTTACACTGGCTTCCTGTGTGTCAAAGAATAGATTTCAAAATACTGCTGCTGTTTATAAAGCACTGAATGGTTTAGGACCAAAATGCATTTCTGACCTCCTGCTAAATGATGAACCATCCAGATCTCTCAGGTCTTCAGGGACTGGTCAGCTTTCTGTCCCCAGAGTCAGAGCTAAACATGGTAAAGCAGCGTACAGTTATTATGCTCCAAATATATGGAACAAACTCCCAGAAACCTGCAGGTCCGCTGCAACTCTTATTACTTTTAAATCCAGGCTGAAGACTTTTCTTTTTGTCGCTGCTCTTAATTGAACTATCAATATCTTAGACTGCACTGTAACTTTTATCCATGTATTTTTTCTTTTAATGTTTATTTTATTAGCTTTTCTTTTTAATGACTGATTTTAAATGCCATTTTCTTAATGTCTTTCATTTTTTGTAAAGCACTTTGAATTGTTTTGTGTTGAAAAGTGCTATATAAATAAACTTGCCTTGCCTAATAAAGATTTCATGTGACACATAAAATTGATTTGTTGATGGGAATTAATGTGAATAAATTAACTCGGTCTTAAAAGGTTAACGGTACTCTTGCTATCACTACTCACTGACACTATAAACCTTGTCCCTCATGCTAGCCCTGACAACACCGGTAAGCACACCTTCATCTAGGCTGCACTGTAACGTTTCCTGACTTGTAGTGGTTCTCTCCTCTATCTACACTCATCTTGTCATCTTTGTAAAACGATATCAGACTGGTAATTGACACAGCCATGACTTCTAGTTAAATTCAGTGTGGCTATAATGAAAAGCTTTGTTAAAATATGCAAGCACGCGAAAGTCAAATTCAGCTTTATTGTCAAATTCTACATGTGTTATACATCCAGAAATATCGAAATATCGTTTCCCACAGTGTGACACGATACATAAAACAAAAAGGGCCTAGATAACCGGGGTATACAGTTTAAAATGTTAATATATTTAAAGTTTTTCAAAGTGCAGTTTCAGTGCAAGTCAGTTGAAACGATCTTAAGTTGGCGTGACGTTGAAGTCGTGCGACCCTGGTGCTGTACTGGCTTGTAGTTCGTTTATAGCATAACGTTAGCATTTTGCTTCTGCCGACTAGATTTATTATTCAAAAATTATAAAAGTAGGGTTGACATGTGGATATTATCCGGCTGAACAAAACGTGATCCATCTCTTAAATATGTGTCAACCACAGACCTTATTTCGAGCTATTTTCCAAAATCCTATGGAGAAATTGCATTGCGTTTTAGACGAAGGAACCGGAAGAAGTTTACTTCCGGGTTTAAGGACGCGTCACTGCGGCTCTCTTAGACCGGAGCTTCCAGTTTAGGAGGTGCGCACGCAGCGTCTCGTTTTTTGAATAATGGTCATGTTTACATGGATTTATGAACTGCCCTTAATTACCGCCCCCTTTCCAGACACACACTGTCAAACACACTCATACTTGCTTGGTATGACATTGAAAAAGTTACATTAAATGATAAATACAAATAAATTACAATACAATGACTGTTGTTTAATCTTCACATTTTGTAATCCTGTCTATAATTTTGAGCACCAGATTATTGAAAATTATCGATAAGATTATCAAAAAATACCGGTATCGATAAGCAGCATCGGTATCGATACAATCCTAACGATACCCATCCCTAGTCATGAAGAATATGTTTCTCTGTTGTCCACGTTCATAAAGCATAAAGCAACAGCATCAGAGCACGGTACAGAGTCAGATGAGTTTATAGTAGTCCGCCCTTCTTATTATACATCCATGTAGTCCGCTCACTCCGCTGTATAGAAAACTGTAGTTTCCCCACAGCAGCAGACGCACATTCATGACGTCCGCTGGCGCATCATAAACACGTCTGATAGTGAAAGTGCAGTCGGATTCTCAAAGCACCTTAGTCTCTTCTCCTAAATCCTTTTGAATTCTCCTATCCACTATCCCTTAACCCTGTGACGTTTCACACAGAAGTCAAGGAATAGACGATAGGGATAGACGTAGGAGCTGATTTTTGGACTATTTGACCGCAACCCCAGTGTGGCAGCTTTTTAATCACTGCTCCCCCTGGTACATTCATGATCCATTGCAGCTGGTTTCCTTATAATTTATCAAGGGGGCGTATCAAGTAATGCGGGGGTTTTTCCTTTCTGCGAGGATCGACTCTATGCCGATCACGGCCCCACTGCGGTAGGGACGTCCGAAATTAGGTGCTACATCTGTACATTAAATAATAATAATAATACAAATAATAATAATGCATTTGATTTATATAGCGCTTTTCCTGGTGCTCAAAGCGCTTAAGCAAAGCATGTAAACATGTCACAGTAGAGGCACAAAATACAAATATGAATAAAAAATTGGGCATTATAGGGTCCCTTTAAATTTGCATCTGTAGCCAGTCGTCTACATATGTGATCAATGACAGTCTTTCTTAAATATTAAGATAAAATAAACGTAATCCCATACTGAGAGATTAATTTCATGGTACAAAAATATAAATAACTGTACAAAGAAATATAACGTTTAAATGATTTTAAATAACAAGTGCTGCCATTACAGTTAAACCAGATTTTATACATTTCCAAAAAAAGGACAAAAAGAATAACACATTTGTTCCTTCTATTGTTGCAAGCGGAGGCCTATATTGCATTACTGAAATATTGCAGTTATCTACAGGCCACTGCTTTATCTCCACTGAAGATTTAGTGGATTCTACCAGTTCTACTGCCTGCTATTGATATAGATAGAAAACATGAGGTCATCATAAGCATCACCATTTAGATATCTACGAGTGTTGGATGTGAAAAGCTCTCAGCGTCCATCCAAAGTGATAGCGTGTCGTTTTCATCTACATTATATCAACCCTCGTCTGTACCACAAAGATGTAATTGCATCACTCAACAAGCAGGTTAAGAGACGGGGTGGGAGAAATTAACATTTTTTCTTTCTTTTTTTTACATTACAGATTTCCCTAGTTGTTTTAATAACCCATCTTAAACCTGTGATCTAATCTACGGGAACAGTGGAAGTAATTAAAGTTGAAATTAATTACCGTCTGTGCCTGATATTCTAATAACGGCTTTGAGTTTTTGTAGCAGGAAGTTGATATTTTGTCATCGGTCTTTTATCTCTCACGGCCGTGCGTGATTGTCTGCTCTTACAGATTATTAATGTAGCCAGGAAGGGAGCAGGAAATGGCAGATAAAGGCGCAGAGACTTTCCTTTCTTGCGCTCCTCCTGACCACAGTGGCCCCTCTTGACAGCTCCAAGCCCCTCCCCCCCCCCCTCCTCCACCACCAGCCCTCCTCTTTTAACAGTTCCCTTTATCATGACAGTATTTAGAGGAGATACGGTAAGACTGAGCAGGCCTTATGACTGCTTTTGATAGAAATTATACAATTGTTCATTAGCGGCTAAGATAATGCCCTCACCCCCAAGCACCACACACCCCCTAGCCTCAGCTCTGCTTCCCCTTTGGGATCTCATTTAAGACGCGCAGCGTTCAGCAGTGCATACTGCAAGGGCTGTAGATGTGACACCACACACGACCCGCCGCAGACATGCAGCTGGAAATGTCAAGTTAAGTGAAGGTAACTGTTCGGCCTGCACACTCTGGTAAGCAGGGTGTACCTCCCTGTGGGGGTGGGCAGGGGGGGAGGAATGTGCTCCCACCGCCCGGGTCTGTCCCTCTTACAGTGGCTATCGTGTTTTTTAATGAAAAATTGTCAACTAAAATCAAATATTAAGCTTTGATAACCATAGTGGAGGAGCAGTGTCTTTTGAAGCGGAAATAACCTTTCAGCTCTCTTTATTCTGTCTCGCTTCGCACCAACTCAGGAGCTTCAAGTTTGCTCCACTCGCCTTCAAGATAACGTCAACGCTTGGATACTCATGCCCTGTTAGATCTTATCAAGCCGTGCTGTTCAACGCATTTCACCAGGGAACAACTAAATGAGCTGTAATTCCTGGTAATTGATTGTTTCTTTTTTGGTTGAATCCACTTTCTGTCAAATAAATGCATCTATTTCTTGAGAAATTCTTAGAATACTTTGAAACCCTTCAGAAATATGAACTGAAGCAAGGCTGAGTAACTTTAAAAAAAAAAAAAAAAAAGTAAGACCTTTTTTCCTGTTGAATATCTTATGAAGCTAAAACTAACTTTTGGTCTCATGCGACCCAAATATGATATCCCTGTCTCCAAAAACATACCTTTGACAACAAAACTAACATAACGTACCTTTATTTACATCACGTTACCTACGTTTTGTTGTATGGCAAAGTATGCTAATTTAATGTATTGTTCCAAAATATTTTATCAAGCAACCCCTTTGGCAACTCTTTTCCAATAGAAGTAGCTAGCAGCATTAGCTCTAAAAGTCGCTAAATGTAGCATGATTGTTACGGTGCGTCAAGCAGGCCGGACGCAAATGCAGATATAAACTGAAAACTCCTTTATTTCAAGGCTATGCGATACAAACAGACAAAACAGAACACTCACCGAAGAACTAGTCATTGCACAAGACGAACCGACAAAGACAGACAGAAAAACCAGAACTTAAATACACACAAGACTAATCATACAAACAAGACACAGCTGAGGAGGGAGGAGAAAACACAGGGACACCAGGTGAACACAATCGGGTAAATTAGACAAACCAGGGAAACTAACGACAGGGAACCACACACAGATTTAAACAAGACAAAACAAAACGCAGACAGAAAACCAAAGACAGATCTAGACAAGACACAACGCAGACAGAAAACCAAAGACAGATCTGGACAAGACACAACGCAGCCAGAAACAGGCAAGACAGGAGGTGAAGACCTTTCCAAATAAAACATGAAACAAAAGACAGAAAAAGACAAGACAAAATACAATACAGACAGATCGTGACAACTATAGTCCCAAGTTGGCAATTGACATCCCTCCAAAGCCATTACCCCAAGTGTATCCATATAAATGTTAAGATGTCAGTAAATAAAATAGCAAACACCGACAAATCACAACATAGTGACAAATATATCATTATATAAATATGTTATGGACATATTCAACAGGAACCAGTTTTCAACAAAGCCTATTACAGCCTATGTGTTATATCCTCTACTGTTCAGTAAAAATTAAAATAACTGGTCAGTCAGTCACATTGTAAAACGAATAAAAAAACACAGCCGAACCTATCTTCCTTGCCAAGACTGAAGTTGGGTGACAAACAGCCACTTTCCCCCTGTCTCCTGGATCAGCTATAAGACGATTTCAATGACATGCAGAAGATCAACTGTTGGGAGAGTGAGGACTGCGAGACAGGGGCTTAGAATCGCGGCCGGATCAGAATGAGATGAACATACAATCAGAGGCAAAGCCACACGGGCTTATCTGCCCTTTCACGATGGCTGTCATCATTTGAGAGTTCCCTCGGCTGCTCCTCCGCCAAGATGAGAAGGCTTTCTGGCAGAACCGGAAAGTTTCTCTTTTTCTTGCTTCAGAAAAAAGTTTGGGATGAGGAAACTTGTGAGTCCCGACAAAGGCGCACATGAAAGTCCTTGAGAAGGGGGTAGAGCGAAAAATGAGAAGTCGGGAAGTGTCAACCTGGGTGAGAATGACAGAATCAAATACAAGGAGGGCGAGATATCGAGCTGCGGGGCATACAGAGCTCGCTTAAATAATGCATGGATCTGTGCAGCGTTTTTAGAATAACGTTTATTTTCAATTACAAGCTGCTCTTCTCTCTCCCCTTTCTCAATTAGATAATTATTCTGGGATATGTTTTGAACATTGAAACCAACTTTCTCCTTCCACGACGTCCCGCTGTGATATTTAATGTCCACATACAGCGTGTAGCATATAGGTTATGCTAACCTGAGGTGTTCTTCCAAAAAACAGCATCCCTCGGGTGTGGTTTTGATGTGAGCTACTGATGGACTGCCGGCATATGTCACAAACACTTCATACAAAACCTCATTTGGCATTAGTGTTGTCGGGCAGTGTGGGAGATCTGTAACATGAGATGGATCCATTTCAGCGCACATCACTGAACATATCCCATACAAGGCTGTGGCCAGTGTTTATAGTTTACCCCCTGTGAGGTATTGGCATCCAGTAGCGGCTCTATATCTGAGACAGTATGGTGGTTGTGTAGTCTTTTCCCATGTGAGCCCTGCTATGCGAGGTGATTAGAGCATCTCTGTCAGTGGCTGAGGGGACAGATGGAGCAACAGAGGACTTTCTGGAGAGGCTATGGTAATTAGGAGTGAAAGGAGAGAAAATGACGTCGTCAGAGCAACTGGGTTCAGGGAGAAGCTTTAAACAACACTATTCAAGGGGTGCGGGGATTTGTATGCCCTTTGGCCAGTCAGCGTGGCATTGTTATGTTCGTGTTAACATGTTTCTCACATGCTGGGAGGTTCTCCCAACAGTATCAGGATTATAATACAAAACTATTTTAAAAAGATTTCATGATTTGCAGTACAAATGTATTTTCTAATATGCAAGGGTTAGGTTCAGCCAAACCAAAGCAAACTGTATAAGTGTGGATGATTTATATGAGTGACATGGATACCCCAAATTAACCATTAGAGGTAAGGCAAGAAAGGCATGTTTATTTGTAGAACACCTTCCAACACAAGGCAATTCAAAGCGAAAACACATTATAAAATGGCATTTAAAAACAGTCAAGGTGACAAATAAATATATCTATTTTTTTAAATGTGTAATTTGTATGAACTTAACTTAAAGAAAAAAAAATATTATTTGTTCTTAATAAACAACGTCAAATTCCTCAGCTATGTATTTGACCTTTTTGCCATGTTAAAATGTTGTCATGATGTGAAGTTTCGCCTACAGAAGTTAAATGAATTTTATGAAAGGGTCAGTCCACAAATATAATCCTAAATTAAAGATCCTGACCCTTTACTGCCATACAACAGAGGAAACATTAGTTTTTATTGTGATGCTCAGAGCACTGAAAAACTAGAGTAAAACAAATTATCTCTAGATTAAGAAAAATAATCAACATTTTTCAGCAGTAGTATTATTTATCTGGGGACAGTGCTGGGATGGAGGCCAAACCTCAAAACGTACTTTAGTCAAACCTTTTTTTTTGTAAATTGCCCAATTGTAAAAACAGTGTTTTTATGTGTAATATGATTAGAAACATCCATGCGACACTTTCCTTGGTTATTTGTGTACAGTTTGAACCCTCAACAAGGCATTATAAGTTGTTTTCACACACAGTATTGGTGTTATACTAAAAAAAACATGTAAAAAAACAAGCTAAATTACCAAAAAATGAGACGTTTTCTTCCTTACCATGTAACATCAACTGATATGTTGGATTAATTTGGGTTGAAAAGGAAATGGAAATAAATGCAATTTCATCCTAAAGAAAATCACATCTCAAAAGTCACAAGTAACATTTCTGTTCAGGCACAATGCCTCATCTCTGAACAGCTTTACAACGTATTTGACAGAATGTAGTTCAAACATCGTTTCTGTAAAGTGATATCGGTATTGAATTTCCTAAACATATTTGTCTTTCTTTTTCTTAAATATTTAATTATATTATAAACCTTAACTTTTTTTCAAATAATGAAATGTTCATAAAACTTGGACAAAAAAATATTTTCTATTTGACTTTTTAATACTACATAGAAAATATTTGTAATAACGTGGGTGTATTTCAGATACAAAAAATATATTTGATTGCTAATTTGAAAAAGCCTAATTTCCTCTGTACATTGAAATGATTTAAAACACAGAATTATCTCATCACTGTTGAGAGTGTGTGGCGGCTACACACACGGAGGAGATGGTCTCTCCTCCATGTGATTAATTGCTATGTCAACTATCAATCTCGAGCACCATAACATAGCCACAGGACCTGCAGCCAGCAGGTTTCTGGTGGAATGATGGCTCTGGAATCCCCACGGGGCACATATTAATGAGGCGACAGCCAGAGTTAACAATTCGCCATTACAATTTAATGCATTCTTTAATTAATTAAGCTCTCATTTATAAACATCCACCACTTCGCTCTCACTCCAAATTTGACCTAACAATAGAGTGCTTAATGTTTTATGGTGAAGGCATAACATATTTAAATGTCATTAATACATGAACAGTAAGATAAACATACTCAAAAATTCTATTAGCTGTAATAGGAGGTGTCACCGCGAAGAGTGTCCCCCTGTTTTTAAGCAAATAATTCAAAATTAATTTACATTGCAGCTGACATGCCAGTGCTGGACTTAAATAAGAAATATTTTTAGTCTGAGAGGAGGTAGATACACACGCAACATCAAATGATTATCAACCAACTCCCCCAGATTTAAACTAACTGAGGATCTAATTTCATGTCACACATGCTCAATAAAAAAAATCAAATTGGCTCCTAAATTGGTTGGTCACTCCAACATTGAAAAATAGGTCAAAGTTTCTTCAATCCGAAGTGTCCGCTAGGCTCTATGATTGCAGATTGATATGTGGGGGAGGATTTTATTTTTTATTTCCTTGGCAAGGCAAGAGCTAGAGATCCCAGGCACAGTGGGAGTTTTCAGGAAATGTAGGTAAGATGTACCCAACTAAACAGAAAAGTGGAATCAAAAGTCAAGAAACTTCAAACATGTTAAAGATGATGGATGCTATCTTTGGAGTAAAATACTGAACTCATAATTGTGGTCATTTGGTTGTTTGGAATCCATGGCTTTATTATTAAACATTTGTATGTAAATACTACATTTCTGAGAGTTAAAGGGGCCCTTTTATGCCCATTTCAGTTTCATATTTGTATTTTGTGTCTCTACTGTGACATGTCTCCATGCTTTAATGTTAAAAAGCTCTTCATTTTTCTCATTCACCTTCTGTCTGAAACAAGAGCCCAGTCTGCTCTAATTGGTTAGCTGGCCGGCTCAGTTATGATTAGACAACCTCCAAGAGATGTCCCGCCCCTTAGCCTATCATGTACAATGTATTGGAGCTCTAGCCAATAGAAGTGCAATTGTTACATAGTGATGTCACTATGTTACGGACATAGAACAAAGGAATCCAATGGAGGCGTTTCAGACGGGGGGGGGGGGGGTATTTGGGGATTTGAGCCTTTGCCGACCATTGACACGCACACAAACCTATATAAAACACAAAAGGAAAGGGAAAACCCCAAAAGCATAAATAAGGCCTCTTAAAAGCAGAGTGGATGAATTCCTTTGTTTCAGATGACTGTGGACGTGCTTACAGCTTTATATCAGTCAATATGCAAATGTGAGTTTTCCGACATTTGTCTGCTGGTGTGAACTGGTTGGGTTCAGCTGAGCCAAACTGCTCCCGCTATAATCATTTTGATGTTAATGATGTCTGCAGAACTGCAGCGTCACCCCTGTGATTTAATCAAACCTAATTTGGGTCAGTCCATTTTGGATGCAGCTGTGCCCCTCAACATCATCATTACGCTCCTTCAACCCGACCTCTACGCTCACCCTTGACTCCTTTCCGAGCCTCGTGCGGTCCACAAACAGCTGTTCCCCCTCCGTCTTGTCACACTTACCTGTCCAGATTTCGGACATGGGCCTCGCACATTCTCCAGTTTTGGTTCTGAATTTCACCATGATCCGAATCAGAAATGAGACTTTGTGTTTAAGATTTCACTTCCAAGCTCCCTCTGCCTGTGGGACCTGCTCCTTGGGCTTTTCATCAGCTGCCATTTTCGACGGCATGCAGTAATTTCATGGCTCATTGCAAGCGCTGAAAACCTTTGAAACTGCAAATGTTAACTTTGCCTGGCCTGGAGCCATTTAGGAAGCGATTAATTTAGCAAACAGAAGTGAGCCACTTTCTCCTCCTAGCCTGCGCATAATTTTTGGGGGGCTTCTATCTGTATTTGAGTAAGAGTGAGCAATGTAATGACGGTTCCTGTAATTGTGGCAGTGTGAAAACGGTTCCTACCTCAGCCTCGGCTATCTCCCTCATCTCTCCTGGCTGTGCCTCGACAGCCTCGTACAGTGAGAGCACACGCAGATTGAGAAGAGGTGGAATCACTTACACCGTGCTTGACCTTATTTCTTGTTGCGAGTTGTTTGAGCGTGTGAAAAGAACATGTTTGTTTGCAATTTCAGCACCCTCGCCGAGTGATGCTCATATTTGCAAGCCACTGACTGAACAGGCATTTTCTGATCATGACTATTCCGTATCTTTGATAGCAAATGTGATACGGAAGCAGCGATTCAATTTGAGAAAAAAATAAGTATTGGAAGTGTGAAGCTTTCTTGGCTGTGGCGCTCTCAGGAAATAGTGCGGATCCCATTGAGAGGCTCTCAGTGTTTGCCCAGTATTCCTGGAGGCTTGTTTTGTCACAGACTCTGTGCAGCTAGGCATGGGAGAGGCAGAAGGCAGCGGGTCGGCCAGCCTTCCCCCACAGCTGTCCTCCACCATCCTGGCACTCGGCTCCACCAAGCCAATATGAAAACAAATTCTCGTCCCTCTTTGCAATTAATTTTCCTTTGCAGCGGGGAAAAAAAAATCAGTCTTGACAACATAACATATAGCAGGTTGTGTACAGAAAATCTGGCTGTACACAGGAGCAGGAGTAATTTTTCACTCTGCTGGGAGCAGTTGTCGCAGTCGCACATATTTCTCCCCATGTGCATATAGATCAGTGTAGTCCACTAAAGTAAAGTAAAAGTATGCATTTCCACAGGATTATATCATTATATATAATGTATCATTTTTTTCAAGTACTGTATGACAGGATTCTTTCTCCATTCAAACAACCACTATTTTCTATATTGTCATTACATATGGAATAAAAACAGCCTTTTAAAACTTTTTAGATCATAGCAAGATATAGTGTGCGCCTATTTGTCATTAAATACAAATAAATATGAAGATAAATCATAATAATCCGATATTTTGTTTTTCTTCCTGTAAAGAAAATGTATGTGATTAACATTTGAACCTATAATGTCGTAACATCATCTCTCAATCGATCTGCAACTTTTATTGTCTTGCTGTGAATCATTCAAACCCGCCCACTTTTTAGCAGTCCAATCAAATGCAGAGTAGTGGATTTAAATCCCTCTTGTAACTGTTAATTTTACATGCTCTAAATTCCATATTATTGGGACTTTGACTTGGCTATTTTAAGGACATATTCTATTTATAATTTACTTCTCTGGACCAAATAAAAGTCAGAAAAGGAATTAAGCAAGCCAAACTCGCGGGAGTCTACAAACATATTCAGAGAATAGTGCGGTAGGTCAAAGGCCAACAGGAACACACAATGACAATGATCCTTTTGCCTCGCACATTCAACCACAAATGAGTGTGTGTGTGTGTGTGTGTGTGTGTGTGTGTGTGTGTGTGTGTGTGTGTGTGTGTGTGTGTGTGTGTGTGCGTGTGCGTGTGCGTGTGCGTGTGTGTGTCCACGCTGTGTTTAGGAAACGACTGCTTCCTTACCTGGATGCCCTCTAACCACATCTGCATCCTGTTTTATACCACGGCCCCTCTGCAATCTCCCCCACACCATTAATTTTACTGAAAGCCATTCACAATAACCATGAGATACTGGGCAGCGGTGTTCAAACGCTTTCTTCCCCCCTTCTTATCATAAAGGTCCCACATGTCTTGGCAATATCCCCAAAAAATAAATAAAAAAGATAAATTTGTCCTAATTACATCCCTCGAACAATGTTGTTTGACGGCCAAAGACATCAAATTAAATACTATTTTGATTCGGCAAAAGTGGTGTCAAGGTCTTATATTTCCATTGCAGGTACATTGACTGATAAATATGAGGGAGAGAAGAGTAATTATAGGGTGGAAATGACATCAGAAATTAAGCAAATTGTGAAAGGGTTCGCCTTTAAATGGGTTTGAGCCATGAATTAAAAAGACCATTAACTGGGAAGAGGCAGGTGTTATCCTCACTGCCCAAAACAAAACAAACAAAGAGGGTGTGTGTGTGTGTGTTTGTGTGTGTGTGTGTGTGTGTGTGTGTGTGTGTGTGTGTGTGTGTGTGTGTGTGTGTGTGTGTGTGTGTGTGTGTGTGTGTGTGTGTGTGTGTGTGTGTGTGTGTGTGTGTGTAGAGATGCAGGTGTGTGTTGTTATCTATGAATCCCATGTTATTACAAAGTGAAGCTGTATTTAGCTCATTTTCATTTCAGTTCTGTGGTAATTTGCAATTCCATAAATAAACCACCCTGCACTGTGTCCTTTATATTCAGAGCTGGGGAACTGTCATTAGTGTGAATACATACTAAATCTTGAATGCTCCTAATTATTGTCTATCTATTATTATAATTTTAACTTATATGTGAAAATGCATTTAGCCCTTAAATGAGCAATCACATATAAACATTATATAACATTAATTAATTGTTATTTTCCACATTACACCCTTATTATAAAAGGGAAACCGTTATTTCACAAATATTACATCAATATTATAACCATGTTACACTGTTATTACAGCAATATTACACATTAAAACACCGCTATAACACAGATATTCCACTCTTATTACACCATATTACAGCCATGTTACACCATTATTGCACCTGTATCACACCCATATCATACCCATTTTTTACTGTTTGAACACACGACACATTAATACACCCCTATTACAACATAATAACACTGTATAACGTCCATTTTTTTATTTTACACATGGACACAGCCTGTCATATAACTGTCTCCCCAAGGATACAGAAACCATTTAAGGGTAAAAACCTGTTTGTACCTATATATTTCAATTCAAAGTTCAGTATTTTTTTCCCATCATATCCATTCTCAGCAAGTCTACATGATTCGATATTCCAAAGAAATGTACTACAAGTAAATTGTTGCACAGTGACTCCACCAGATATCAAAAGGCAGAGGATCAGAGTCTCATTCCACCCCATTTTGTGTTGCCATAGTTTTTTTTCTTTCATTTTTTATCAAACCTGTGTCTGGTCTTTTCATGAGCCCAGAGAAATGTAAAGGTGATGAGAGGTCCTCTGCCAGATAGGACACAGGACCAGTGTGGTGATCAGACAAAATTACATCAAGTTCTCCCCCCCTTTCGACTATGCTTGTCTTTTTTTAAATTTTATTTTCATTTAATCAAAGCTCCTGCAGCCTGATGCTGCCCTCTCTCTGGGCCAGGTGTCAAACGGTTTCCATTGATGTCAATGCGCCGGTAATCACGACGTCTATCCACAGATGCCTGCTTGCACCGGCGTTTCACTGGGGCATCGCATTCTCCGCTCAACACCTTTGAGGCATGTAAGATTATTTCTGCAATCTGAAAAGAGAGAATAACCTCTAGGAAGAAACCAAATCACAATATAAAGTAATTAAGCACATTATCAACGTGGAGGTTAATTAGTGAGACCCTATTCGTCGGCACCACTGGTAGCATTGTAAACAGACAAATGCTTTCGTGTTCTTCTCTTTTTTGACCACACTCCAACACATGCACACACACACACACACACACACACACACACACACACACACACACACACACACACACACACACACACACACACACACACACACACACACACACACACACACACACACACACACACACACACACACACACACAACTGCAGGTGCTTGATTGTCACTGTTTGGGGCTCTGAAATTGATTAAACAACTTGCAATCCAGTTTAATTAATGGAAACTATCTGTAGTTCAAAGCTATTTAGTGGAATGTTGTGCCTTAGCGCTGCCCTCCTGTCTCGTTTTGCTTAGACAATCATATAAATTAATTGAATTCCGGCATTACTGTATATGGGAGTACCTTAAAACAATGCTATAGCCTATTAAAATATACTCTATGTATAAGCACACACAACCTTGAGGAGTTGATATACTGTTAGCCAGTGTTTATCCTTTAACATTAAAGAACTGTGCCAGGCTGTAATATCACAATACAGCGAAGACAACATGGCCAGCCTCTATATCTCTGAAGTGCAGCTGAGTCCAAAATGGCACTTTGACAACAACATACACAGAAACAAAAGGCAAGGTATTCCTAATTATTGACAAGCAACATATATTTACTTTTCCTCATTTCAAAATGATAAGTCCTTCAAGCACCAGTCAGTGTCTGCAGTGTGAAGATGTCCCTATCAAGAAGTACAGGCGTACCTGTTTGTTCAGGAAGGCTTGGCAGGAAAACCCCCCCTTCTGTTGCAGCACTGGGAAGCTATTAACCACTTTAACTTGATTTTTTTTGTTCACATATTATTTTTGATTCCTCCTCTTGTGTGTCATGCCTCATTTTATTGCGCTAAAAAAGGGATAAAGCTTCAAATGTAGAAATTAACATCCTTATTTCTTGTTTTTAACTCAAGCTACTCATTTCCAACCAGGGTTAACATATTCACGGAGTAACAAAGCTCAACACAACCAACTTAAAGGTGGGGTATGTAATTTATTTCAGAGACACTTTTTGTTATATTCCATGGAATGCTCTTAACATCCCGATAGGAATGAATATATTAAATGCTTTGACAATAAATACATAAAAAAATATCATCTGTGGAAGCCGTAGTACTGTAAAAAGCACGGCCAATCATCTGAGTCGGCCCGGCTAAAATAACTGGATGGCCTACCTGCCTGTCAGCCTTCCATCTGTGCACAAACTTATCTCGTGCCCTCATTGGTCATGTGCGCGGTCGTGTGTGTTGGAGGAGGGGCTCTGTAAGGAAGTCTGAAGGAAGAGGCAGATTTTTTCCGGTTGTGTATTTTCTAATTCTAGCGCACTCGAGCTGGTTTCTCCATTCCTACCTACCCCACCTTTAACTAAAAAAGAAAATAATTACATTTTAAAAAGCCTTTAATCGATCATCATCTATGTGTAGCCTATAAGAAGAGTTAGACAAAAGACTAACAGGATAGTAAATTGCTTTTGTTAGTAGGCACATTTTGCATGAAAACCAGTTAGAGATTGACCAAAAAGAAGACAGGAAGTCCAATCGAATGTATAAAAGACTATGAAAACATTTAAATGCTTCTATTTTGATTTACAACCCCAGTAAATATTTTCTGAATAAATTAATGGTTTCAATTGCTACAGTGTCAAGATGTCTTCAATACAGCACAATGTTTGTCTTTTGTTAAATTATAACACATTTCCAGCGGATGAGAACTATAAAACAGTCAGTTTCAGTAAAGAAATATTGTACCAACATCCACTTTCATAATGTTTAAACATGTAAACATTCAGTTAATCTGTTCCTAAAAATAAGCTTTAATGTTGAATGAACCAGTTTAAACATTTGCTTAACAAATTATCTTTATTTGCTGTTTTAAGTTCTGCATCATAATAGATTTCCATGCCATAATAACACAGAAGATATCTTATTGGATCAGTCACTATTTTTTCTAAACTTCAGTACAAAATGATTTCCATTACAACAAACATTGTTAGGACAGGACCACATTCAATGCAACATACAAAGTGTATATAGATACAAATATTATAGATTACAAGTATAAATGTTAACCTAAAACAATAATAGAGTATACACGTACGTTTCAATTCAGAAGTTATAAATACTAAATAAATTCCCCACACTACAAACAGTTAGATATGAATGCAAGGTATAAGAGAAAGTGACAGATTATAAGAAACCGTTGCTTTTTGAAAGGAGATATAAAGCTTAATGCCAAACAAAAAGATGTCAAACAGCTGCTTATTTGCCCCTAAAACCTAAAACCAGGATCAGACAGCCGTCTCCCCCTCTCCCTCTCCTTTCTCTCCATCCCGCTGCCCGTCCCCCCTCTCTTTTTCTTCTTAAATGGCATGAAGGTTGAGATGGCTGGAGTCCAAGATCATCGCGCCTGAGACCACACAGATGGGGAGAGATAAAAGTTCTCTGTGAGCCGCTCACAGTGCTGCCATTTTCCACACAAGTAGAGGGGACATGGGGTGGGGGGGTGGGGGGGGGGGGGGGGAGCCACCTGCGGCCGTGACATCACCGCCTTATCACATATCATGTATCACCTGCAGCTCCACGTCAAGCCCAAAGAGACAGATTTCATCTGTCATCTCTGAGAGGATCTCAATATAATTTACTCTGCTGATCTGACATCCAGAGGAGAGGAGGAGAGTTGCCAAACCTAATCTTACAGATGAGGACTCTCCTCTTTCTGCCCAGTCATGTCCCTGTGTGCCGATGGAAAAGGGGGAGAGGGGTTGGCATATCAGATGTAGCTGTTATTTGAAAGCAGCATCTCGGGTTAAGTGGCTCTTGTGGTTTCCTTTCTCTGTCAACCCAATACATTTACACGTCGACTTACTGTTCCGTTTGTTCCAAAGAAACATCACACGGCTACGTATGCCAAAATATTTGAAAAATGCCCAATATTTAGCAAGAGATATTTGGTACACATGGACATGGAAATGCAGACTTAACCCAAATGTGCTCTCGTCTCCACGTTTGTCATACCCGTCTGTGTGTGACTACAATGGAACAACTTTGTAGGCAAGTATGCAAAAAAGAGATTATCATACATAAAAGCCAGAAGCAAAAAACACAAGTGGTATCAAAAAGCATAACCTAATTAGAAAGACTAATCAACTTTAATGTCTTCATATTTAAGGGAGAGGGAAGAGATAATTAGTCTTGGGGTTCAGCCTCCTTTCCTCTGCAGTCATGCTACTAACAAGAGTTGATGCTGTCTAGAACGGCCACCCACATATAAGCAGCTAATTGCAGGTCTTCGCCCTCAAGCACCCTTCTAGTCATAGAGACAACAGGGAAATTGGCCATTTCAGCTGTGCTGGGTATCATTAATAATTAATGGCACTTTCAACAGTCAGACTGTCCCTAAAAACCTAAGCAAGAGGCGTTTTGGGAAGTATGCAATGTGGCATTTGCTCTGAAAGCAAATGTTGTCTTTTTACCTTATTTTCTCATGAATGCTGTTTTTATTTTATGAGATGTTTTGTAGTGTGAGAGAAGTACTGCTCTGAGATTTGTCACATTTTCAAAATCCTAATTAACAACACGGTGAAAAAAACAGTACATTTACTTGAATTCTCTATCCTACAGCAGAGACTACACACATTCAAATATAAGTTGATACTGATGGCCATCTGTTATCATACTGTAGGTCAACTTCTCTGCAGGCCCCCCCTCATGTAGTAAACATTATTTGAAAGCCCCCCTATACACACACCTAGACTACATGCACACAGTCTCACGTGCAATTGTTGCTTGAAAAGAGAATTCTTTTTTTGTGATTAAAACATTAGTGCAACTTCAGTGTGTGACATCGTATCAGAAACACTTAACAAATCAATTAGAAGAATGTTATACTGTGTAAACCAAACAACTAAAATGTCCTCTAATATAAAAAATGCCATGTTTGCTATCTCCCTGGGAATGAACAAAAACCTTCAAATTTTCTCGGTTAGAATTATACTTCTAGTCATTTCCTAAAAGATTCTGAATAAGTCTATTTTGATTGCTTTTATTACTGTTTTACTCATAACAGGGAGTTAGACCATGGGTTCAAAGCAATATATGAAGTAAAGTCCCTATGCAGGATAACATACTCTGCATGGCTTTGTCTGCTACTGACTTGTTGCAAATTAAAAAAACATGTATTAATTCATACATATCTCAAATTCAAATAAATATGGTAAAACATTAAATATGTTCTTATCTGGTGAAATACAAAATAATGTATAATGTTTTTTTGGAGAAAGAAAAGGATAGAAAATAATTGTTTTCCAATGATTATACAATAATAATAACAATAACAATAATAATGTCATTATTAATATTAACAATACAAGGGTTAAATTGTCATTATTTAGTATTTGACACCTCATTCTGCTGTTACAATACTGCTGCGCTCTAGCAGCATGTTTTTGAATTTTCTGTCCATAAGGCAGCTAATACATTTCATATTAATAATTGTTTCATGTGGTTACTCATGTGAGTGATGAAATAATAAACTAATAGTTTCCGTGTTCAAAACAGTGAGGAAGAATGATTTCCTCATAAAAACAGCGGCAGTAAGGATGATCACATTTCCCCCTCCTAGGAAGTCATCCACAGCACTGTTCAAGGGTAACCAACCACTGTCTTATAACTTTATTATTCTTTCTTAATCGGTTTATAAATATTTATGAATCGCCAAAGCCACCCTAACTCGCAGCTGAGATTGAAGCCGGAGCCGAGTATGTACATTCCAAGCAGCCGGGGGTTGGGAGGGGAGAGATATCGTGGACAGGAGATTTGTGACAGAGCAGAGCATGAAACCCATCAGTTGATGAGTGGAAATCCCTACTTTCTAATTAATAGAGGTACACAGGCGAGGGGGATAAGGAGGATCAGTGAAATGAAATCAGCAAAAAGATACCATCACTCATTTCTGAGGTCCATTGTCACACTTCAGAATCTGCTGTAATGAATCACTCAAGCATTCTGCAGATACATTTGAATGGTAGGGGGAAATTCATTGTCCGGTGGAGAGCATTCGATAAGGATCTTTTCTCTTGCCTCTCCCTTTTCTTCAGCCTCTTCTTTCCCTCTTTTGTCAGAGGGTGCTCTGATCAAAAAGCGAAATCAAGGCTCAAGCTGCAACAGGTGCACCGTCTGAAAGGCTGCCGCAATCTTCAAGTGAACTGGAAAGCTATCTCGGATAAAAAAAGGAACCGATTCGAGAAGTTCCAAGGGATTTGCTTTTAGGGGTTGAGAAAGTCAGAATGGGGTATGGAGGAGGTCCATAAATTACTAAAGGCTTATGACAAAAATTACAGAAGATAGGCTGAGTCTAAATCAATTCTTATGTACAACCTGCAACACACCAACTCCCCTTTGAGATGAAGCATTGATTTGAAAAAAACAGCAAACAGCAAAAAAAGATGGGAAATGATCTCATGGTAAAGCGTAACAATAGCATGCCACTGTTAAAGACATTCTGTGTGTCATATATGTATTAAAATGATTAATGTGTCATTCAATTGCTAATTTTTTTAAATTCCCAACAATATGGAGGCAATTGGCAGCAATAAACGTGTGGTTATTGTTGTGAATTTAAACCAAAGTACTTGGTTAAGTTTGGACAATAAATGTACTTGGTTAACAAGTTCTTATGTTACGTAAATTAAGTTAGTTAAGTATAGTCCACGTAAAAGATCAAACTTGACGCATGGTCGCAGTAACCAACTTGCCGTTAGCATTGTTAATTCAAACAAAACTAGTTGGTTATATTTAGGCAACTTCTCAGTGCGATGTAGGCAACTTTGTGGTTTGTGTTCAAAGAACTCCCGTACATAAGTTAAGAAGTCAATGTTAACCGCCACCTGCGAACACATGGTCGCGGTATCAAACCTACCGTTAGCATCGCTAATCCAAACTAATTTAGTTTGTTATGTTAAGGCAACAGAACGTCTAGGTCTAGGCAACTTGTGGTCTGGGTTAAAATAAGTGCGTATGATACTAGGGATGTAACGATACCAAAAACTCACGGTACGATAATATAGCAATTTGGGGTGAAGTGTCTTTCCCAGGGAGACAACAACATGCTGACTGCAGTGGGGTTTGAACCTGTGACCCCCTGATCCAAACACCAACGCACTAATCCACTGCGCCACACACCCCCCTGATGTACTGATGTTGCTGGGACATAGACATATGCTTTGGCCATGGGTGACAGTAGTGGGTAAAACTGTGCATTGTCTCTCCACCACTTCAAAGACAATACAGTTTTTGCCAAGAAGGTGAGGCTTATTGACAGGGCGAGATATAAATATACTATTGGTACTTGTCAATGTCTCTAGGTTTGTACATGTAGCCCTGTAAATACGATGTCCTTTTGTGTTATCTGTTGTTTTATGTTCATGTTGTAACCTACTTGCTGCAATGTTGGACAGGTCTCCCTTGAAAAAGAGATCGATGATCTCAATGGGACCATCTGGTTGAATAAAGGTTTAAAACAAAAAAATGATAAAACAAAAAAACAAAAAAATTATTTAATTTCTCTCGACGGTATTTAGACATTTATTTACCGCGATATCGCGATATTCGATATATCGTTACATCCCTATATGATGCGTAAACTAAGTTACATAAGTAAGTAAGAAGTCAGCTTGAACCGCAACAACAAACGTATGGTCGCAGTTTCAAACACGTCGTCAGCATGGTTAATTCAAACACATTTAGTTTGTTATGTTGAGGAAACAGAATGTCTAAGCTAGGTCAAGGCAACTTTGTGATTTGGGTCATTTAAAATAATCACCTTTAAAAAAAAATCCTACTAAATCACCTGACTTTCAAAGCACTTATATTGCCAACATTTAACAAATTTAACAAAAACGTGCATTATTTATATGTGGGGCTGTCACATTACAACTCGTATATGTTTTCCATCCTTATGTTTTCTTTTTGGGAGTATCACTGTTGAATGTAACACATGATTTATCAGTGCTCTTACCAAACACTGTGAAAATGCAAAATATATGATATACCATTATTGGCTTGTAACCCTTATTCGCCACATTTCTTTTGAAGCATGAGGACAAAGGCAGACGTCATTCTACTCATCCTACATTATTTACATTTTACTGTCATCTTATAAATCCAACTTATATGATGGCTGCTATGGCATTAACCCTTTGCCCTTAATACAGAATGTTTTTGTAACGGAAAAAGAGGTCTTGAACCTCTCGCCTGTTTGTAACTACTGTACAACATTAACAGCTTAATCTGCTGCTCTTTAAGCAATAAGAGAAATGCAAGCATAAGCCCGGCACACATTAGCTGCAGCTCAGGGAACTGGCAGGCTGAACACAGCTCCTCGACACCCTGGAATGCACGACTGTGATGGTGAAATCTGAAGACGACATGAAATGAGAAACAAAATGCAGCACATATCTTTCCATATCATACATCCTCAGAAGGGATTTGCCAGAACTGCCTTTAGACATTATTATTCCTGTTTGCAAAAGGCAACCAAGTGCACATTTAAAAAAGACACACAAGTAAATAAATATACATTAGCTTCTGTCTAGCCTTTGTCTTTGTTTGCTTTGCAGAGATCATTTAAGTTTTCAGTTTTAAGTAGTTCAATCCAACCCAGGGGAGCGAAACCCCTGCGAGACAAGATTGTTTTAACTCCTTTTTCTCTCTTTTTTCTTTTTCATACATCAACCCTTATATCCCAATGCAATTATTTAATATACACCCACTCATAGTCTGCATATGAGATATGAATATAATTGTATGTTACTTTTTAATTACAGGAAAAATCTAACTTGTAAGATGATGGGCTGGAAGGTGCCATTGCATTGTTATTTTTTTTCATCCTCGTTTTCTGATTATGTGAGCTGGGCTCCTTTGCTAAGCGATGATAAGCAGAATTTCCATGTTCTCTGCATAATTAATCCATCTCTGCCTCTCTTCATGCCAACTCTGCCGTTATCGCCCGCACATGCCTGAATTGCAAAAGAATCCGCTCTTCAATTGGAACTTATTGATATTCTAAAAAAAACTGGAAATCCTCAAATTTAAGCCACAGATTGTTAAATGGATTAATTTCGCGGCAATCGCAGGCATCTAACGCGCTGAGACAGGCAGAGCAAATTGAAAGTATCTGTTTGTGGAGTTTTAGTCCCAAATGATGGGGTTTTATTGGCATGTTTTTTTTCCTCCATAGTCAGAAATTACCATTTATTTGCATGCCATAAAATACTTTTATATGGTTGAAAATTCAGAGGAATCTCTTTCAATGCCTGTCGTTGGATTCATGATAACAACTTCAGCTCCTCACATCTGGACGCTTTTGATACTGGCTGAAAGGAATGTCTGAATATTTAATATTTTTATCTGTTTTCATCGATGGTTTCACCATTAAGGATGGCTCTGCTGTTTGCATGGAGCCTGGCAGATGTAGATTTATTTTCCGAGCTGTCTACGGCCTGCCTTTCTGTGAATATGTTGATGCATTTTTCCATTTTGCTATGCACTGATGCCTCTGCATATGTAATAAACCCGCAGACACACTTATAAAATGCATCAACAGACTGTATTATAATGCTGCGTTTAGATGTGGGTCCTCAGTTACTCATGCACATATAGGAAAAGGGGGAAGAATCAGTCACACATATCAAATATAATTTACTTGACCTCATGAAAATGAATAATGTTAAGTCACATGATGTCAAAACACACAATGTTCTCGTGTATACAAAAGCAAATATGTTATTATGACATTTGCCATGCAACCTGGAAACAGTGATATATTGAAACATGGACACAATCTGCTATGGAGTCAGCTATAGTGTAGTGCCCATTTGAACTAATGTAAGAGCATTAGATTAAGACAGATGCTTACATTGTTCAATTTCATAGATGTGGAAATAACATTCAATAAAATAATGAAAGACATTGCACAATAATATCTTTGTTGCATCCAATGCATTTAGAAGCTATCACACTTAAGTTGCACAGCTGGGATTATTAAATGGATACAAATACAAACATTTTGTGTGAGCTGTGTTTTATTTTTTAATATACAAACTATTGTGATTTAAAAAAGGTTCATTTTGTATTGAAACGCAATGACAAACAATAACAGTATCAGGTAAACTTGTTAAAAAATGTGGAACATTTGTTAAATATGTGTTTGTTTGTTTGTTTACTGTGTCTCAAGAGCCTGGAAAATACTTTAAGATGTACAAATTAAAACAAAAAAAGATCATAATACCATATTGTAAGTGTTTTTTGAAGGTGAAGGTCTGAAGAAATGATTGTGAAGGTTGTTCAAATTGGTTTCCTTTATTTATTTTATTATATATATTTTTTTTTTATGAGATCCATGTATCCGGCTTACAGTATGTGAATGTGTGCTGTTTTGCAGGCCAGAACTTTGTTAAAAAATGTATATATATTTATTCATCATTATGCAGGAGTTCCATATTTACACAGAGGTTTCATGTGATAGGTAAACACAAAAAGTGGTAAGGTATTCTATGTTATGCAGTCATCATACTGTATGCAAATTGACATATCATTTTGAAGACATTACTTCAATCCAGTTGGTCCCCACAAACAATAAACACAGGAAACAAGTGTCAACCCTTCCCATTGTCTGACTTTTAATGTAGCTATTAATACAGATGTATTATTACAAATCCAAAGGTACAGTATAAAGGATCTTATTTCTTTATGAAATTGACTATTGAAAGGTTTTTTGTTTTATGTTAAAGGCTCCCAATGAATGATGTATTCATTCTACAGGCTGCATTCACTCACCTGCCCCTGTCATTTCAATTTAACTTACTTATAATGCAATATTATTATTAAAAAAATGAACTCCTTGAAAGGAATACGGATATTTATGATGTTAATCCATAAAAGGCTTGCTGGTTATCCCCTGGAGGTGTCACAATCTCTGCTTTTGACCACATAAAAAGACAGTGAGATTAGCAGGGAGAATATACTGCCCCGTGGTTCCACCCCCACTCTAAAAAAAAACCTTTATTTACCAGATTGAACACACTCCCGAAGGGAGGAGCATAGTGTGTTCATCCCGCCTTCTTTTAGTACTCCCATCCCTTGCTTAGACTTGAGATTTTTGGTGTAATCTTAAAAAGCTTTGGGGATGTGTGGTTTCATGTTTTTGAACATTCCGACTTTTTTTTGGGCTTTGTTTCAAATTGCTCTGTGTGTTATATATCTCCCTGGTAAACGGGTGGGTTGGGTAGGAGATGGAGGAGGTGGGGTGGGGAGGGAAGGGTGCTGGATGGTGGTGCGGGGAGAGAAGCCTCCCTGGAAGGAGATGGCGTGGAGGCCTCCAGGGCCGCGGGGGGTTCTGGCAGGCCGGCCGACGATGGGCACTCTCTCAGACATCTGTTTGCTCACTGCTGCTGGAGCTGCTGGCTGGGTGGATGGATGTGGGGGGGGCGGGGGAGCGGGAGGGGGGGGGGGAACTGGAGCATTCAGCCACAACCAGCACCAGCATCTTACCCAGGAAAAACAATAGCAAGTCAACATTAGAGCTATTTAAATGATATTTGTGTGGTGTCATGTCATTGGAAGGGTTGCTTTTTTTTTTCTTGCTATAAGTTAAACAGGATCTTCAAATTGTGGACGTCTCTGTTGGTATTAAAGGTGGATGATGTACAAGTAGTTTACTGGTAGTAATTTAACACTGTAACAAGTATAATTATTATTAAGTAAAGGTATTATCATCTAATTTGCGCAAAGTACCAACATTAAAACTCATTTTACACTATGGCCGATTTAACAACAATATTTTTAATATTAATTTACTGTAATTATTGATGCATTATTGTTTTAGTTTCTTTTACTTCCTTATATATATATATTATTGCCTGCTTGTGAATTTCCCCAAGGGTTCAAATATCATGAACTAGAAAAAATACATTAAACATTTCTCATGATTTTATTATGTACTATTTATCTGAAACCAAATAGTCAAATGTTATCAAATATAGGATTTAAGTGCTTCTACATTGAAGGGAAGTAGAGGTGTAAATTAGCAGGAAATGAAAATACTCTAAACAAACCAAAATACCTCTCCGTCTGTACACACAAACTGAAAGATTGACATTAAAGCTAACTTTGACTTGACTTTGACTTAATTACATTTGTAAAATAAACATACTAAAATGTCATCTCGACCAACATTATACAGTACACCCAATTGCAAAGAATTATGGGATACTGTACAAAAAGACTTTGCAGCTTTACTTTGGCTCTGAACAACTTCCTGTTTCAGATGTGTTTCCATTTTTCCCTGTTTCCCTGTCTCTCTCTCTGTCTTTTCTCTCTCACACACACGCACACATGCACACACGCATGCACGCACACACACACACACAGACAGACACACACACACACACACACACACACACACACACACACACACACACACACACACACACACACACACACACACACACACACACACACACACACACACACACACACACACACACACACACACACACACACACACACACACACACACACACACACACACACACACACACACAGTCCTTACACCCTCTGGAGACACACCAGTCCCCAGCAGCCAGAGGGTGCCACCCCATCAGCAGCAGCCTCTCTCTGCTGCTGCTGCTGCTCCTTCAGGATGGAGCCCCTTCCGAGCGATGGCTGTCACTCGCAGCGCCACCGGACATGTATGACCCCTTATAAAAACCTGTGATTTGTCCTGCCAGGCTCCTTGTGACATCACCCGGTCTCCACAGCAGCTCACTGAAACAGACTGCAGTCGTTATTATCGCAGTAATTCAGTTTAGGATGGTTGTTAAATTAATGCTGGCATGACAACGTTTGGGAACACCTGGGGAAGTTACTGCACAGGATGATCATTTAAGACGTTGCATTAATGTTGTGACTTTGTTACAATGCAAAAACATGTGATTTAGGATCTGTTGGAAAATAAGTATAAGACGAGTGGGGGTCAGGAAGTGGGAGGGATCCATTTTGCACCCAAGATGTTTCAAGGGAATAGGAGAGGGCCTTTTGACTATTCATCAATGTATTTGATTCCTCTTTAGAGAAGGAAAAAAAAGTGAAATATCTTCATCAAAAAGGTGTTTTATTTCTATGCCCGCCAGTCATTAAAGGTGTGTGTTGTATTTTTGACAACATTGTGTGAGAGGTTATTTTTCTTCACAAAAAATTCAAAAGGTAAAATTGCTATTAATTTGTTATTCAACGTTAAATCAGCAACAAGTAAATCAACACTAAAAGCAGAAGTACAGTTAATTATTTTGTTAAATGTGTCATACAAAAAGACAGTGACTACTCATGTTTGAAAAAAAAAAAACATATTCTGGGAAATTCAATAAAATAGAACAACTCATTTATCTATGATTCCCTTAATTTTGTTAATTCCACTCCCATTCAAAAAACATATAACTGTCTGAACATCTTAAATACTCTCACTACTGTATAACGCCAAAGTGAGTTGTTCCAATGGAATATTCTCATATTTTGAGATACTGTTCAGAATAGTGTTGCATTTTTGGGACGTAAATGGAGGGTGCAAATAAAATATTAATTAGGCTATGGTAGGTCATGCATATACAAATAGGCTTTAGCTATCCTTTTTTGCACAGTCCCTTACTATATAATGTTAAAAAATGTGTTAAATATGAGTTTCTGCACGAAGATAAGGGTACAACAACATGTTTATTTTTACAAATTATGAATGTACCTTTTAAAATGACCAGTGACTAGGTACAACTGAAGAAAACATGTTATTCATTCACTTCTGAAACATGCCATTGCTTGAGACAGAGCTGTCAGTAAACACATCATTTAAAAAAAGCTGTATCTATTATTTAATATCAACATGTCACTCTCACAAAATATTGTCAGGCTCTGAATGAGACCCAGTTGGTGCTGTCTTCAGTACGAGCAGTATTGGGCATACCAATGAGGAAACACACTTTCTTCTGAAGCATATTTTCTTTAAGTATGAACATGATGAAGCCACCAGACAGCCCACCTCCACGCCCCGACCCTGAACGGCGTTCCCCAAATGTGACTTGGCAGTTCTAATCAAATGATTTAGCGCATTAAATCAACCTTTCCCCCTGTAATCAGATTAAGCGAGTGCACTGTGCAGCATCTCCACAGCATACAGTATACCTTAACCTATTAATATGACCAACCTTGTGTCAGTGATTTCCCCTGTGATGGAAACAGTATCATGTTAATTATCACAACCATCTGGTCTGAGCAGTGAAAAAAAGCTTTCTGTTCCTCTCGCAGATTTGTACCTGTCAATCAAAGACGGCTTCAAACAAGCCACTGGGGCTGAGGAACAGCAGAGAAGAACCTCGCTGCAGTCTCAGAGGATTTAGGAGTGGCGTTAAATTAATCTTCAGCTGGCAATTTGACTCTCCCTCTCTCTCTGTGTTGTTGCTCTTACCACAAATCATTATTGATTTTGGTGCTGGGTTCCCTAAATTGGCCAGTAAATGCTATTTAAGGATGTCATTTTCAAGGATGTGTAAGGCAGTTTACTCATTTAAATTTACTACTTTTTGATTTGTGGATTTTTTTGGATTAGTTTGACAGAAAAGTTAAAAAAATAAACCTTTTTTAATTGTCTTTTTCTCCCATTTATCACTATTTGTCTATCAATACATCCTTCCTGTCATCCTCGGGTCCGTTTTGACCCATTTCTAAATGTTTTTCTGTCAGAATTAAGGTGTGATTTAATCTTGGTGCCACAAAAACAACTTGAATTATTTCATACTTCACTACTTTCATTGAATTATGTTTTATTCATCGTGTTTTATTTAAATGTATAGCATCTGGTATTGTAATGTGCTGCCATTAAAATTTGAAATGGTTTCAAAATAGAATCCTGACTAAACTTTGAGATACATACATCCAAATATGTTCCTCTGATCTTAACTGCAGTCAAAATAATATTTTTTTGGTGCACTTTTTTACCTCAAAATAGGTTTTCATTTTGTATAAATGGGGTTTATTGACCATACATGATAAGATAAATAAAACATGTGTTAATACGTTGGAATAAAGCTGGCTTAAAAAAGAGTAACACAGATTTGGTGATGATTTATGACAAAGCTGAGATATGAAATGATTCACTGTCCCATGACATCACTTGTGTTTGGATCCTGACCAAAGCTGTATGTGGAGAATAAAGAAAAAACTTCAGCCACAGGAGGCTGAAGTGGAGAGGGGGGGTTGGGGGGTGGGGGGTGCAGGAAGAGACAAACCAAGGAGGCTCGCGAGAAAGATGCTCTCCTCAAGGTGAACCGTCGCTGACCCGTCTGCCACATAAATTATTCTGTAGTTTCAGACTCCATTCCAAAGTTGTGGAATTGGGTTACAAGATAATTTCACAGGCCACTTGCTTGTCTTCCTTGGCAGTCCAACTGGCTAATTGAAGAGAGTGATTTCCAGTTTGGGCAACTATTCAGAACATGGCAGTCAAAATCTGAATGATTTCAAGCCTCTCCTTTCCTCTCTCTCTCTCCTGCTTTAAATAATCCGAATATTTTTCTCTGTCCATAGGCAAGCTAATTGTAGGCAATGATATGATTGACAGTTTATCAAATATTCATGAATAAACAAGGCATTAACAAGCTGTAAATCCACTGAATAAATTTGACAGCAAGTGTACAAATGTTTTGGTATAAATATTGAGGTAAGATGTTTTAAGTAACTCCAAATGTGGACACACTACTTTTGTTGCTCAAAATGTGGAATTCCCTACAGTACATAGGCTTACAGAACTCATTCACTCAACATCATGTTACACTCAAATTGAAATAGCGTTTAAAGACAGCTCAGATATGAATGATCTAGTGTTTCTTGTTTTATGGTGCTTAATTTAATTGTTTTATGTGTGTTTTTGTGTTGTATTCTGAATTTGTGTGTTTTTGGTATGTATTAATATTATTGAGATTGTGTTTTATACTGTATCTTCAGTTTTTTTTTTAAATCCTGCCGTGCGTTGCATTGGTTTGTACATACATTTCCTTAAAAATAATAAATAAACAAAAGTACAAAAAATGCACCAGTCTTTTATAAACTTGCTGTGTGTGCTATACAAATATTAGATTGTAAGTTACTTGTTTCAGTTTTTGGCCAAGAGGTCAAATAACTTGGGTCATGGGATCTCAAGCCAGATCAGAGTGCATTATGGGGGAATGAGTGGCCAGGCTGCATCTGAGCTATTCCTGGAGTATTCAGCCATTAAAGGTTCAGATTTGCTGCTGATAGAACCACATTCTATATTAAATTATCCCATAAACACCTGCTTTTTCGCATAATTGGTAAAATATTAGTGTTAAATTAATCATATTGATGATTTTAAACCTACTAATGAGAGGTGTGAGAAAATGTTTACCCGAGAAAAGGCATCTTAAAATATGATGTTTTTATTGTGACTGCGATGGCTCATGTTGATCCCGGGCTGGAGCTCAGTGTGTCTCCATCTCCGTTTATATTTTCCCCAAAACACGCGCGCTAATTAAGACCGACGCTAATTAATAGGTGGGAAGTTTAAAGTAATTGTGGATCAAGTGAAGTTCACCGAGCTGCGGCTACGGTACCCGGGGAGGAACAAACCTTATCTTCAAACAAAAGCGCGAAATGCTTTCACCTCCCCAGTCAGTCCGTGCGGATCGCGGCGAAGCGCAGCCTCATCACGGAGCACGGTGCTGAGAAAGAGTGAGAGAGGGAGAGAGCAATAGAGATAGAGCAAAGGAGGGTGTGTATTCGTGTGTGTGTGTGTGTGTGTGTGTGTGTGTGAGGGAGAGAAAGCCACAGCCAGAGCCAGAGAAACGAGAAAGATAAAGGAAAGACAGACGGAACGATAGACTTGTGCGTAAAAAAAGTACCGGTGCCCCCCTTCTTCTTCTTTTTCTTTCTCAATTTACCATCAGACAAAAACCCAAAACCGGCTGCTTGGATGAACCAGAACCTATCGATCTGTCAGTACTACACCTGGATTCACTGACCAGCCGCACAGCAGGCATGTCCCGAAGGAAGCAGAGCAACCCCAGGCAGATCAGACGTAAGTTTATTTTGTCCTTTATTTCATTTTTTTTGAGCCGCTGCTCTGCGTCTCCGAGCTTTCCCAGAGTTTGCGGGGTTTTGTGGTGATAGTGACCGCAGAGGAGCTGATTCAGCAGCCCCTCATGTGTTGCCTGTCACGGTCCAGCTCCGTCCCTCTGCAGATAGGTTTGTGTTTCAAAAAGATGATTTACAATCCAAATCCCACCGTGCTGCCGGAGGAAAAGTTTCCAAGTTGTAGCAAAATCAAGTTTATTTGTTGTCCGTTTGATGGGACTATTGTAGTTTTCATCCACAATTGTCTATCAGCTACTTTGACTCTTTAATCACCATTCTTAATTCCAGGCCTTATTACATCCTGGAAGTGTACCACGTTATTGCTTTAAAAGGCCGATTTGCTTTTGAATTGCATTGCTATGAAATGTTTTATTTGTAGACACACTCGTGTCACACACACTCCATCATGTTGTTTACTTGCACATGGTGTCTTTGCATGAATACGTGTGCACACACTGCTATACAAACTCCACAGTAAAGGCTTTTTAAATATGAATCTTTATTGGCTGTAGCTTAGTATGGCAGTCAAAGTGTAGCACTAGCAAGGTATGAAATATTATAATTTCAATTCAACTGAACTCTATAATTGCAACTGAACTCTATAATTGCTCTTAACAGCACGTTTTATTCTGATTCTGATTTACACATATTTAATATTTTAAATGTAGTTTAAATGAAAATGAAATGGGAATATTGTTTTGAATGCTGAGAATATTAATACAGTAAAACATTATGGTGCAAATAAAACAAAAAGTGTGTCACTTTCACATTTCTGAATTATTGTCAACATATTTTATATTTTTAATAAGAACTTTTCATCATTTTATTGATTTTAAAGGGCCTGTAGAGCATCCTTAAATACGTAGTGATTGTTACACACACACACACCCACACATACCCAAACACACTCCAGCAGACATCAGTGTGTGTACAGTGTGTGTGTGTGTGTGTGTGTGTGTGTGTGTGTGTGTGTGTGTGTGTGTGTGTGTCTGCCGTTACTCCTGTCTGCTGCTGCCTGCTGTCCTGCCTAAAAAGCAGAATGGTTACTTTGGGATCAAAATATCAAATATCTAACCACTTCCACTGATTTGTGTCGCGCCCAGGATACTGTGTATCTGCATCGAGATATTAGGGAGAATTCAGAACTAAGGCAACATTTGTATGTGTGTGTCTGTGTGTGGGTGTGTGTGTTTGCATGTGTGTGTGTGAGGTCACATGCATGCATTCATGAGGGCATGTGCATGTTAGTATACAAATCTGTTTTAATACATTTGTGTGTGAACGATTCTGCGACACATGACATTTTTGTGTGTGTCGTGGTGTTTTGTTCTAATTATTATGGTTTCACTTTTGAAATATTTTTGGGGATAACATTTTTTAAGTTTTTAGGGCAATATGGTTTGGAATTTATAATTTGTTGTTGCCTTTCTGGTAACACAATTAGGATTTATGAGTGTTTCAAATTGTTTTTCAACAGTATCTATGATTTGTAAATATTCAATTCTAAGATAATCCAATTTAGCATTGTATTTATTAATATTATGTGAAAACGTTTTGCACTTATTTCTCATACAGTTAGAACACTTTGATTGCCATAAACTCAATATGGAAAAATATTTTTTTCAGAATCATCCTTTTTTATTAATTATCTTTGAGTTTGTACTTATGTATTTGTTGGCATCCACCACAAACCTGCAACCACTTTAAGTCAACAAAGAAGCATGACAACGTATGACGTGATTGGCCCACTCATCTCTGGACCAATCCCATCGTAGCATCCAAATTTTGTCGTCGAGCAAAAAGAGCGTCTAACGTTTGTGTGGTGCTTCGTGACCTGGCCTTGTGTGAATTAGTATGTCATGTGTAAGATCTTGTTAATATGGAGCCGCTGTGCAGTGGTATAATCAAGATAGTTAGAAACAGAAAAGGTCACTTGGAGCCTAGATCCTCTCTCCTACCCCGGGAACTCTGGGGAAAAAAAGGCAGGGGAGGCAGTGCACAGAAAGTCAGGCACAGACAGTCATTCTAAAGGACAAAAAGGTTGTTGGGCGCACTCCCACCGCCCCCTCCTCCTGCATACATTGGACCGTTATCTAAAATTGTGATTTATGCAGTATTTTAATATTTTGCTTATTCTTTCCCCTTGGGTGCTCTCTGAGCGGTGATAAAAAGGCGATGCTGAAAGAGCACCATTAATTTGCTCCGATGACTGGGGCGATAAGGCCAGATAATGGGAAAGATAAGCAGGGAAGATATACCATCAGAAACCCGATTATTACCATTAAAATTCCAGCCCAGCAATCTGCAGCTGGCTGATAATTCCTTCTCCGTTTCCACCACTTTGGATGATAAGGCAAAAAATAGTCACTCAGTGCTCCTTGATTAGGCTGCCTGGATATCCCGATAATACAGTGATAAATTATGTATTTTCCCCCCTTGTTTTTCCCCCTGAAACATTACATCTGATTTTTTTATATAGATATAAATATATATTTCTGACCCCCTTTTCTGTGTAACCCCCCTCCTCCTTGTTGCTTTTCCAAGAAAGGAAAAAAAAGCCATACACTTTTATTGTAATAAGAGTTAGATAGAAAGAGCAGATAGTGGTTGGAGGTGTTTTGTGTGGGAGCACATATCAATGTTATCAGCTCATCTCGCAGGGCCAGCTGCTAGCTGCTGTTGTTTTTAGCCTTATCACCCTGTGCCAATATGCCAATAAATTGCCCAGATTGTTAGCTGTTCCAAGGCGGGTCAGTAGAATTTGACAGGAATGATGAAAATATCGCTGATGCTCTGCGGATTGCGATTAGCTGCTGTAATATGATGTGTGAATTCCACCAAGCTCCCTCTCTCCACTATCCTCTCTTCTCACCCTCCCTCCTTCCCCTCCCTTCCACCCGCCCGCCCCCCCCCACCTCTTCCCTCGCCTCTCCCCCTGCTGCTGCTGCTGCTGCTGCTGCTGCTGGTGTCCATACCTCTATTCGCACTGAGAGGAGAACATTTTGATGCTTAATAGGAAGGGAAGATATGAACATGGCTGAATTGAAACCAGGCCCCTCAGAGTAATTTTTCTGTAAAATTGCCCCCCAAAGTTTCGCGGCATAAAGGGGAATCTGGATGATGTAGGGAGCGTGCCTCCGCCAGTGTTTATGGGAACATATCGAAGCGGCCCTCTGAGGCCATGTGCGGACGTCTAATGTCAAATGTGCTTATTAAACTGACTTAGTGCTCTCCCCTTTACTGTTGTCTTCTCCGTATGGACCCTCTGAGAATTCATGTTGCTTCCTTTCCTTACTCCACTCTGTCCACCCACCATCAGGCAGCGTACTGTAGTGATTACGCTGCTCTGTTACTGTAAGTTTGAACAGCACCGGAGCGGCTAGTGCACAAGTCCCCTGAGCTCAGCACCGTGTCACACTGTCCAAATGACTTGTCCTCTCACGTGATAGAGATCTGTAATGCTGCTCCATTGCAGTTACACAAATGTTTTGTTTTGACCCATAATGACCTGTGGTTAAAGTTGGAACAGGGGCTAGGGATGCTTTGGTAAATATGACCTGTTTTGTGCATTGTTTTTATATATTCGATTGTTCGGCCTTTGATGGAAACGTTGCTAATTGTGAGAATTGATTAATAGTTAATTCACTTTTTTAGCATCTCAAACATTGAGATTACCTTCCTTTTTGTATTCATAGCATAATGGAATAAATATATTTTTTATATTTTACTGTAAAAACAAAACATCAGCTTGGATCTTTTGAAACTGGACACTTTTCAAAAAATGTCTGGCATTTATGTAGAAAATTATCAAAAGTTTAATCGTTAAAAATATAAATACTAATTGCAGCCAATTATTTACTGCTCCTGTTTACACTGAGGTACCTTAAATAGAACACAACATACACACAACCCTCGGATTATTATAATTAGCCCCCCTGCTTTTCCCTGCTAGTCAGTTTAGAGCTGAATGACAGCCAAACAGCGTTCTCTGCGAGGAGCTAGAAGTCTGTTTTTTTTATCTTGGAGACCATTTTCTCCCATCTCCGCTCCACAGTTAATCTCTCCAACTCCTTAGCATAAGGCCACTTTATGTAATGTCAGCATACTGTTTACCATATCAGGTGACATTTCTATCTTTGAGGGGCATTTATCAGAGGCAGATTACAGTAGTAAGGGATAAGGGGAGTGTTTACTGAATTGTCTGCCAACATCCTGTATCTGAATTTGTGTGTGTTTGCTTGTGTATACATCGGTGCATGTACACTATGTGCAACGAGCATGTGTCTGTGTTTTTGAGCAGAGGGACCGGAGCTGCTAGATTTATTTTTTTTCTCTCTGGGAACACAACTCCATTTTTTCCCCCCTCGTTACTACGACTTAGTGTTCTAATATAGTGAAAAGCGTGCTAATGCTGTGGAAGTCGTAGACGCCGTGCTTCACCCTTGGCCCGTGAACGCTGGCAACTCCGGCAGTCAGATGTTTTGGGGGTGTAAAATCAAAAAATGTTTGCATGCCAGCCTCGCTGTATATTTAAGGGTTTCTCTTTCATTGGGTGACAATCACGGCTTGTCTCTTGTGTTTCTCTTGTTGATTTCTGTCAGAAGAAGAATGGTTGTTGAATGCCAACTTTCCCTCAAACATCTGTTCCCTGCCAATAACAGCTTGTGCCGTTGCCTCGTCTTAGCTGAAGGATCCCCAATTGCCTCCTCACTTTTGACACCGAACAACAATGCAGATGACTGTCGTTGTCGTCTTGTAATGTATTTTCTTTGCCATTGTGTCTACTTGTGGAGAAAGTATTCGCCGCGCTGCTGTTACTGCTTATGTCTCTGCAGCTATAGGGAGAGGAATGTATAGCAGTTGCTGCTTCCTTTGTTGCAAACAGAGCTGTGATGTGTGGATGAGCTGGATGGATTGACGGTGTGATCCTGTCGCTGCACTGCCTGGACAGCAGTGTGAAATGTGGGCAGGGTTGCAGCAAAGGTGGAGGTCACTTCCTCACGCCGTTTCCTCTTTATCTTCCTCTTTCCTGAATTCCACTGCTATTATTCCAATAACCGCCGCTGCAAGCATTGTGTTTTGATTCTGTCACAACCTGAAACAAAATGTTAATTTTAGCAATTTGTGCTAAACAAAAGCTAAATCTACTGTTGTGCATTTCCTCTTTGATATTACACTGGAAAAACTGAAATAGATCAAATGTGTTATGTCAACAAATGTTACATATGTTAGTTGTTTTTTGTTATAAGTTGAACCTTATTTTTTTTATTCAGACTTAATAATATTGCTTTCAACTAACCTAATACATTTATGTAAAATCTGTTGACATAATACGTTTAATTAAAGTCAATGTTTCAGTTTCCTCAGTGTACGCCTCACTCCTTTGACCGTATTCCTCTCTGTTTATTTAGATTTTATATCAATGACACCCATTGAGCCCCCAGGTAACAATTGACTTTCAGCCTGCTTTAAGTTAATAGCCTTGTCTCTTGGTTGTAGGGATCAATATAGGTATTAATTAATCACCATTATCAAGAGCGGGATCTGGTTCCATTTGTTGTTACATCAGCGAAATATCAATAGAGAAAGTGGACTCCCTGATCGTCATGGCAACTTCATCTCTTAGGTCAAAGAGAGTTTATCTTATCTTGCTGCCGAGAGTGGCAAACTGCTTAGGAATCTAGTTTAGACTCAAAGATCATTGATTTCAGCCTTTTTTTCACCCCCACCTCGTTGTTTCAGGAGAGACGGGGTGAAAAACAACAGAGAAAGGCGGCATTCTAATCACAACAGAGATGTAAGATTTAAATATTGATGTCCAAAGGCCATTGCAGCAGAGAGGGCCTCTGGTCTCGCTGTTGTTCAAGTACGTCCTTTTAAGATCCAGACAAAGCTTTGATTATCAGAGGTGTCACCGTGGAGTGCGTCTGTAGGCTGACAGTGAGGGGCTGCAGCCACAGAATGCTAACACGTCTACATCCTGGCATTCTGCAGGCCTCAGCTGCAGTGCATCCTGGTATCACTGTGTGTGGGGCGCAGGATATTATTGAGATGTGGTGATCTGAAAACACTGGCAACATTTTCTTTCATTATGCATCATCTTTAGGCACTTTATTCTTGTAGGTGATTATAGTCGTGCTTATTTTCACTAGTGTCGTTTTTGACCACTTTTCCAAAGATGGTTGAATTATTATATATTTTTTATCTTTATCTGCAAGGTAAGTACAGTTGCAACAAATTAGAAAAATAAGCACTTGTTTTTTTTAAATAATCTGTTTTTAGCATTAAAAGTCAAACCAAAGCAGTAATGTTGGATAATCAAGTAAGTACAAGCTTAAATAAAATACTCAAGTAAATGTACTTTTACAATTGCCTATAAGAGAACAAAAAAATTGTATTTTTCGGGCATATTGTGAGTTATCTGAAATTCAGTAAATGTTTCACAGAGGCATTGCACTTTCATGTACATGAGCACTGCCTTGAATTGAGGAATTTGACTAATTAGTAGTGCATGTTGTTGTCTAAAGTGGAGGGAGGTCTAGTGTGAGGTGTTTGGGGGGGGGGGGGGGGGGCAGGGCCTGCATGGGTGCTGCAGAATGCTCCTCAGGGTTGGAGCAAAGAGCAGGGGCACTGCCTGCTTTTTTTTTTTTCTTCCTCCTTCTTGCCTCTGGGACACAATTGCCTCATTTAACATTCTCTATTTGGCCCCTGCCAAGAGGGGAAATAGCCAGGGTGAGTAAGAGGGGCCGCCACACATCATGAATTCTTCTTTCATTTCACTTGCACAGTCCCTTTTCACCTTGCTGATGCACATGGATCAGGAACGGCGATATTGCTCAATTAAGGGGATTTCTGAGGTTGCTCCTGAGGTATTGCAGTTATTTTTGTGCCATGCCGAGGTTTTGATGTATCATGGATATGGATATTGAGTTCATCACATTTGTGTGATGCTTTGACATCTCCATAGCCCAGTTCTGCAACTCGCCTTAGTCAAGAAATAAAGTCTGTCAGTCTCCCATTTAAAGGGATGTAAACAACTTTTATGTCCGTATTAAGATCCTTTTTGTCTATTTCAGTCTAATTAGCCACAGTTCATCAAAAATATTTTAAATGGGATTTGTCAAAATAGGGATTTGACTGAATCTTGGACGAGGGAACGGAAGAGACTCCTGGAAATGTGAGTCACGTTTTGCAGCAGGCATTGTCATCATTTTGTCAGCAATATACAGTCAAATCCTTAGCCAAGCCTTGAGTTTGACTTCAACCACATATATTGTTTCAGTAATTAAAGAATTTCATGATTTATTTTCTTAATAGATGATAAAGAAAGGGGCTGATTTGGAGAACACCATTTCCTGTGCTGGCGCTCAAGAAAGTGACCCTAATAGCTGTTCGGTGTAAATCTCCAGCTTGGCAGGAATTACCGAGGATATATTTTAGGTGGGGGTAACACCATGCACAACTTTGCATTGGGATGAAATGCAGCCGGCTCTATAGTTAAGGGATAGATGGATTAAGTAACAAGCTTTTCAGTTCAATTTGTACATCAGCATTTTCCGCCCGACGGACGCAACAAAACGCATCGCATCTTAAAGCCTCAGCGGAAAATCGCTAATGACAAAGCTTTGTAAACAGATAAACAATTTATGTCAAATATGCTGAAAATATAAAACAAACTTCAAAACATGTTAATACTTTAAAGAGGCTGTGTTTTTGATTTGCACCATTGCAAAGCTGCTAAAGCTGTTGACAGCACAGCTTACACATCATGTGATCAGAGGCCTATCTGCCTGCCTGTGATTAGCTACGGAGCACCGCTACTGAAATAACCTTAATAGAGCCTTCTGCACACAAATAGCGATCGATTATTTACTGTAAATCATGCAAATCACATTAGATATTGGACATTGACGAAACAGAGTGACGTGTTGAAAAAGTGCACGTCTCCTGCTTCTTATTATTTCAAAGCCGGCTTTTGTGAAGTGACAGAGTAAACATCCGGAGAGAAATGCAGCCGCTATTATTTCAGAATCAGCCAATTTTCTCTCTCTGTGTATTTCAGAGAATGCTTATCTGGTAATTACTAAAAACTGTTGACATTGAGCAAGTGCTGTAGCCAACTAAAATGCCTTTTTGTCTTATGATATCAGATTGGATTTTTATCTGAGGTTCACGCAATCACGCATTCCTGAAAAGCAAAGATAACTGGCTCAAACTCCTTATTTCCACCATGAGTGCAGAATTAAGAGCCTCATTTTGAAAATAAATCCATTCATTACATCCTCTGTTCATTTCTGTTGGTGATAATATGTTCTTTCCTTCTGGTTTAGACTACAGAGTGAATCTCCAAGACATACATTTGACCATAATCAAGTTTTTTAAGCTTCAGAAACAGGATAACAACTGGGTCAGATGATAAGCCTGGGCAAAACAGGGGAAAAAAGCCTCCTGTGATAGACGAGGAGAAAATCTGATTGATTGATGTCTGCTGGCTCTGCCGCCATCACACGCAGCTTGACAGTTAGTTTGGGATCAGATGATTTCACTCTTCAGATTGGGGTTGAGGGGAAGCTAGGCAAATATGAAGGACACAAAGGTCAATGGCTTCTCTCCTCCTCTCTGTATCTATCTCTGCCTGCAATAGCTTGCTTTGACAAACTGTAATATGTTGCTAAGCTTTGTGGCAGCAGGACACATGGTCATAGTTTGTACTGTAATATCCTATTGCAGTAATCTCACAGGGAATGATTGAAAGTGCTGCAGGAATCTGGTACGAGCAGAGACCCGTTGACATCATCAGCTGCCGTGGACTGGCAGATGTCTCCTGACTTGTTTGAACTGAATTTTCCCATGGGATTGAATAAGTTAAACAACAGCTTTGACTCAGAGTGAATCTGTTATTGTAAGAAGGATCTGATAAGACGGCACCGTATTATGAGTTTGTGTATCAAAGAGGCCAAAAATGGAATCTCCAGCGAGTGTCTCTCTGTGGTTTCGGAAAAAAAGACGAACATGGAACTGTGACAAAGGATGATTGGATGTATATTGTAAATAAACACCCAACTCTTTTGCCATTGCCTCTCGGTATCTGCGTAAAGACGTTCCATACAACATTTCATCTGCTCTCGCTGCTCAGATCCTGTATCGCTCAGATGAAGTGACAAGAGTTGCTCTCGGTTTGACCCTGTGTGGCAAAAATAACATTAACACTTGGATTAGGTTTAAGCTAAACAAACTCTAGGAAGATGTTTTTGGTAAGAAAAAGCTGCAATATTGTCATCATAATTTTGTACTTTTTTCTAAAGAGGCCTTATAATGCTTTTTGGGGCTTCCCCTTCCCTGTACTCTGTTGTATAGGTTTTTTGTGCATCCATTGGACTCCTTTGTTTTCTTCTGTAACATAGTGACATCACTATTTAACACTTCTTTTGGCTAGTGCTTCTGCTCCAACACATTGTACATGATAGGCTAATTGGGGACATCTCTAAGCGGTTGACCTACTGTATCACAACAGAGCCGGTCAGATGACCAATCAGAGCAGACTGGGCTCTGGTTTCAGACAAAGGGTGAACAGAGGTGCTGCAGAACAGGCAGTATGAGAAAGATAAAGAGCTTTTTGAACATTAAAGAATGGAGACATGTCACAAAAAATAGAAATATGAACCTGGAAATGAGCATGATAGGGCCCCTTAAAGTAATAGTATACCTACTATTGGGCAAATTAAATTCCAATTTTTTTACTTTATTTAGACTACTTAAGATCTTGCTTTTAGATAAACTTAAGTATTCAAAAGTACATTTTGTTTTCTAATGTCCACCATTGTTGAATTGTTGTCACAATGCATTTGTAGACAGCTAATGAAAGCACCTTAGAACCAGTAGAATACATTAGTTTTAGATGATGCTACAAAGCCAATAGAAATGCCTCTGTTACTGTCCACCACTGCCTTTAGATATTGTTAGAAGCTGAAATTAAATAAGACGGGCCTTGGGTGCCCATTGTGATGTCTGTGATATTAAATCGAAGGCCTTGGTTCCTCCATCTCCAATAGACATGTCCATTAGCTTTGTATGGGGGACTGCTTTCAAGATCAAGGTCTCACTTGTAATGAAGTGCCTATGCAAATGCAAGTCAAATTCCACTATTGTGAATCACTTGTTTTAATCAAGTTTTTGCTGAAGGAAATGTAGCCTCCATTCAGAGCCACTAAACAATAAAAAAAGGATAATCCGAAGACAATCCCCATCCAAATGGAACCGGACATCATTTAGGGGAAGAGACAACAACTCTTTGTTTGTTTGAAGTGGCTGATATGACAACCTTCTTGTCAAAGACTCAGGGCGAATAAAAGGGATTTGTAATTACCATAATTATCTTTTATATGTTTTCACCTAATGATGTCCATTAAATGCCTGAGGCTTCATTTAGAGGCTGCCTCGCTGTAGGTTGGCATAGACTCATAATACAGCATGTTACATTTCACGGCGCACCAGTAATGAACTTCTTTCATCAAAGATGTTTATCGCGCAGTGCTTCTGGGGGGAAAAGCCAATATACTTGAGCTTTTTGTTACAGTTGGATTATAACAATTCTCATAGTTCCCACTTATCTTTCAAATTTTCTCTACATGTGATATCAACCCAATTGGCTTCATGTCTAAACAGGATGGCTCTCTAATCTAGACCGCTGTTCGTTTCATGTAAAACATCTCATTTTGTGGCTTAGGCTGGTGGCTGTCTTATCGTTACATAATTCGCTGCCCTCGCCGTGATTTCTTTGTGGCAATTTATTTAAATTCCCCCATGTTTATATATTTCCTGTCTCCTTTCATTCAACATGATTGCCTTTCATAAGTTCAAAGACTCATCTTCAAGACTTTTGGTAACTTTCGCAGATAGGAATTCACAGTGGGGAGAAGGAGAGAGAGGAACAAAATAAGCTATTTTGTTGGAGAGCAGGAGAGGAGTGTTAGTGCATGTCCATCTCTGTCTCGAGGCCTAATCCAGAGGTTGAACTAACCCCCGATGAGAACGCAGATATAGCACTCTAACAGTCCACACCTCAGCAAGTAAGCATTGGTGAGATCATGCCTGAGTACGTGTGCTGTTCTGCTGCCGCGCTAAGGCCCCTCAGTCCTGCATGTGGCTCTGCTCCTGTGGTTGCTTTGGTCTTTGTCCGCCACCTATCAGCATATCAGCAGTGTCTCTGAAGCCCAGTTGTATAATGCACCATTTATGGCTTTGTGGAGGGAGATGGCGGTCGGGCGGCGGAATAGCTCCAGGCCTTCCCCTCAGTGAGTGGATTAGCGGCGGCCTGCTTTAGCACACACTGCCGCGGTGTGAAATCGGCCCCGCTTCGGCGCCGGCGATGAATCTCCCTCTCTCTCCCTTTTCTCTCCCTTTTTCTCTCTCTCTGTTTCCTCACCTCCATGCAAAGCCTCTCCCGGCCATCTGTGAAATGTGGAAACTCTGTGTCTAAGTTGAGTTCAGATCCCATCCCCTCCGTCAAGCTGAGGCCAGGAAGCAAATGGGCAGGCAGTCGGTGGAGGAAGGGAGGAGGGAAGAGAGGAGTAGGGTGGCGGTGGTGGCGGTGGTGGTGGTGGTGGTGGTGTGTGTGGGGGGGGAATCAGCTCACTGATGTCGTGCCGCGTGTGCAGGAACCCTGCCTGTTCTCCGCGGGCGAGTTGGAGGAGGGTCCATGCCTGGGTGCCGGCCCAGAGATCTCTGGTTCTCTGGACGTGTGTGTGTGTGTGTGTGTGTGTGTGTGTGTGTGTGTGTGTGTGTGTGTGTGTGTGTGTGTGTGTGTGTGTGTGTGTGTGTGTGTGTGTGTGTGTGTGTGTGTGTGTGTGTGTGTGTGTGTGTGTGTGTGTGTGTGTGTGTGTGTGTGTGTGTGTGTGTGTGTGTGTGTGTGTGTGTGTGTGTGTGTGTGTGTGTGTGTGTGTGTGTGTGTGTGTGTGTGTGTGTGTGTGTGTGTGTGTGTGTGTGTGTGTGTGTGTGTGTGTGTGTGTGTGTGTGTGTGTGGAGGCGAGACGGTGGCACAGTTCCCCTGAGCCCCTGCCCAGTCCTTTGAAGATAAGATGGTGATACAGAGTCCCTTTCGGTACGTCGCTAACCGATGGTCTTTGTGCGACACACATGCCTCTCTCCTTTGGAGCCTGCAGCTAAAACACCTATGGTCTTTACTGAAACCAATCGCCTGTATTGCCGCAGGTCAAATTAGATTATGAATAGCTGACAAAATCCTAGATCGCACATTTAGGATTTTTTTTTTCTTCACCATTTCATGCCGATAATGTAGACTTCTGCAGAAGTTGATATTGTGGTTATATTTTATTCCCCTAAAGCCGAGAAGAATCACTTTCCTCATACAGCCGCTGCAGACTTTTGCTGAAAAGATTTGAATGACTTGTCTTGTCTTGGTTGCAAACACCCCAACAACTATGATCACATTTTAATCAAAATCTTGCTTATTTCTGGTGGTGCACAGAACTGCCTGATGTGAACAAATGTACAAATGTTCACTCATAAGAAGGGTCTCAACAAATTAGTATCCAAAAAGCACATTTGTATTCTGATAATGTAGTCTTCTGCTGAGGTTGATATTGTAGTTCTATTTGATTCCCCTCCACCGAGAAGAATCACTTTCCTCATACAGCCGAATTAATTTTTTCAGTTTTCCATGGCAACGAGTTGTCATCTTAACTGATTCCTCTGCTATCTGCACTGCTCTTGATCATGACAGTTTCTCCTCTGCATTTATAAGCATATTTTGCTGGCCCTCGCAGGCCAATTCTCCCACTCCTGGCTCTCCACAGCAGCTTTTCACAAGAGCCACCATCATAATCAGGCTTTTGAGTTATGAACTCAATATTCTCTTTACTTTTTTTCCCCTCTATCCTGTGGCTTTGGGGTTCTGATCTGTGCATAATGTCTTGTGATTGCATGGCATTATGGTGGTTTGGAAAGCCTGAATGAAGGCCCAGCCACGCATCATCTTTCCATAGACAATGTGGATCTCTGTGTCCCTCTGAGCTCATCAGGGATGGGGCGTTGATTGCTTTTTGATACCCCTCCAACGTGGATGAGGTCCTGCATACATCAGCTAATTAGAATGTACTTATAGTGGTGTGTGTGTGTGTGTGTGTGTGTGTGTGTGTTTGTGTGTGACAGACCCAACACTTCTCATCAGATCCTCCTCAGCCCAAGTGCTCCAACCACACTCACTAAAGGCTTTATCAAATTCTCGACAAGAAAATAAAAGAGGGTGGGAGGGATAGGGGGGGTTCTGTGTGTGTGGGATTTGATGTCAGGGAAAAATAAAACACAGAAAATAGAAAAAAGGGAGATGTAAAGCGAGTTTTTGCAGTACATTCCCTAAACCCACTTTATACACAACACATAGGGAACATGTGATGACAGCTGTCCGGTTTAAACCATACAGAGATGACTTTGTTTGGGGAGAAACCACCTCGCTACTGTTCCAGACCACATTCAGAAGAGTCTGACATGAAACCGAAACGTTGACTTTAATTATATGTATTATGGCAACACATTTTACATAACTGTATCAGGTTAGTTGAAAGCAATATTATCAAGTTTATATAAAAAATATGAGTTTCGACTTAATATTATTGCTAAACACAATTGTAAAATGTGTTGATATAATACATTCAGTGTACTGGCAGCGGTGGAGTTAACTTCAGCTCATGTGGCTAATGACGCCCGCTTAGCTGGAAGCTGTGAATGGATGGCACAGCGGCGGGGGGGGAGGTGTAGCAGCTAATTACGCAGCACAAATGACTGAGTGGTATCGTCCCGTGCACCTTGATGATATTACGCTGGCGGAGCGTCAGAGAAGGAACTGGGGAAAGTTTTGCCGTTGCCTCACTGACTCTTTGAATTGTTGGATTGTTTAACGAGGCCGTATTAGTCAAACACACACCAGCTCGTTTCCTTCTGCAAAACACACACACACTCCGAGCAAGGCTTGGAGAGTGCAGGTAACAAGATGATGTAATCAGGATACAAAAATTCCTATTCTATTACAATTACGTTAAACAAAATATGGATCAGATTCCTGTTACATTTACAAAAAAACAGGATTACAGTGTTGCAATACTATTATCTTTTCAATTTACACACGGCATCTATTGCACGTCTGTCCGTCCTGGGAGAGGGATCCCTCCTCTGTTGCTCTCCCTGAGGTTTCTCCCATTTTTCCCTTTAAACTGTGGGTTTTCTCTGGAAGTTTTTCCTTGTACGATGTGAGAGTCTAAGGACAGAGGGTGTCGTATTGTCATACTGATATTCTGTACAAACTGTGAAGTCCACTGAGACAAATGTAACATTTGTGATATTGGGCTATATAAATAAACATTGATTGATTGATTGATTTTGAAATAAAGATTGATATATTATAGGTAGAATGAATTTTCTTTATGGTTAGGCTAATTTAATTCTTCTTTTTTTTAAATATATTATTTTATTGCAGTGGGTGGGCACAAAATAAAGCAGTGTATGCTTCTGATTAATGTATTGAGCTAAAACAGCATTTGTAAACTATTACTTTTACTACATTTTTTATATGAAATATCTTGTTTCTTCTGTTCTAAGGTCACGGTAAAAACATTTTATTGTTATCTATTCTCTCTTGTTTTTATTTTCATTGCATCTGATAATCCAAAAGTGATCAGATTACATTTGATACTGAGATTAGGATACTACTTACATTGTTTTGACATGTAACTAGTTATTGTAACGGATTACATTTTTAAAGCCCTGCTCCTAGCTCACGTCCTAGCCCATGCTATGATCTGTGGAAGGTGCTGGAGAGTGTCTATATATTTCATAAAGGCATCCTATTACACCCCCATGGCTTGTGGGGAACAGTGCACTGTGGTGTAGTCCCCGAGCCGCGGAGAATAAAGTGTAGGACGTGGCACTGGAACAGAAATCTAACTGCTGTTTCCTCAGGTAATCTTGACTTGGATCTTAATTCCAATAAAGTGTTTTTTTCTTTTTTCACAGCATAAGCCAGATCCAAGCAAGAACACTCCACTCGGTATTTCTGCGGTCATACTTTATTGAATATCATTTCAGATAAGAGGTGTAATCCTTTGGGTGGAAGTGATGTATATTGACCAGCTCTGTGATAGTGATACAGTCAGTCTGTGATCTGAATGTGGTAAATAACGATTTGTGTCGTCAGCTCAATTCGGGTGGAATATTGAAAACTGCCCTGTTTTTTGTCCGTCTCCAACTTTGTGCGACTCTGTCTGGATTTTTAAACTGTCACTGCAGGTAGTTCTTCTTTCTGTTGACTACAGACGCAACTGAATGCTAAATACATGAATGACACGATGAAAACGGCAATCAATTAGCTCATCAATCACTCAATCAGATCCGTGATAAAAGCCTTTGAGCAGCTGTCAGACTGATATATATTGTTGTGCTCATTCATGTCTGCGGCTGATACGCGCTTCAGTGGTGGTAGACGTTTCCAGCCTAAATATAAAAAAATCCTCATATTTAGTTAAAGTTAACACTCAAGAGATCAGTAGATTTTTTAATGTCAGTAGCTTGCCAACACAGAGAAGCAGCACCACAACTATCATCACCAAATGTTGAACAGAACTGCATAGTGTTCACAAATCAAAAATCAGGGCAAAGAAGCAATGCAACAAATAATAAATTAACAAGATTTAACTATTTAAAAAAAGGTATAAATCGGTTTCTTTACAATTATATTTTTATGAACATATTTGTACCTGGAATAAAAACTAATGTCAGTGTTTTGTGTGATAAACAAAAGCATCTCTTTACATAAAAATGGTTAAGCCATTACCTTGTATCTGCCTAAATAGGACAATATGATCATTGTATACTTTAATAATTTGCCTAAACACATTGTAGCAAATACAGTGTTATATAAATGCATCACACTTTATAACCCCTACATATGTTTTCTAAGTAATATCTTGATTTGCAAAGTCATTTATTAATGTAATAGAGGTCTACAAGTAATGTACAGTAGCAGGGTTGCTATTTATTTAAATGCTATGTCAAGATTTGTTCCCATCTTTACAATTCACGTTAAACTCTACACAATCATAATTACTGTGGGATGTTTGTTTTGGCCGTGAAACACCTATAGCATTAGAGTAAATCCTCTCCTCTCTAAACAGAGTGTAGTGGAGTTCAAGCGGTGAGCCGGGTCACTGGGGTCAGAACGACACAGTTACAGTCTCACCTCTCCTCCATCAGTGCACAGCAGCCCTCTCTGTCCCAGCATGCCTCATTTCATCAGGGTTTGTTTTATCTTGACTGGCCAGGCACATGACCCCGGAGCACTGATAGTCCAATAAGACTGCAGGAGATCACCGAGGTATTGTGGGGACTGAAACATAACTAAACCGCGGTTAACTTTCCTTTCCTTTTTAACTTTGTGTCTTTCTGCTAGCGTGTGTGTCTGCTAGCAGGTGTGTGTGTGCGTACATTACTGTGTTGAGCAAAAGTTCAGTTCGGAAATTTCAGAAAATCCTGGAATGACACTTGAATGGTGACAGATGTAGCATGAAATATGTATCACGAATGAAATGCAAATTCATCTTTGAAGCCATTTTCTAAGAAATATAGAATATTCCAAAGTCCGGTCGAGCTAACACATCTAATATTAAAACACAAGAAAGAAAGAAATGACTGGCTCACAACTGTTCAATTCCATGTGCCTGCAGAGAGTGCCATGTTTACTTTCCTTTGCATAGAAGAAGAGGAATGAGCGCTCCGGGTTTCCTGTAAAGACAAACATGAAAGGAATCACCGAGAGTTCTTTAGGTCCTTTCTCTTGTGTTGTTGTGTGTAATGCAGCTGCCTAACTGCCTAGGTAGTCTCTGCCATCTGACTGCTGTTTGAAGTCAGCAGAAGTCGACAATATTTGCTTTTCAGCAATTCTCGCCCACTGTGTCTCTCTGTTGCGTTTGAAAAGTGTGACCAGTGTGGAGTCTATCAGTTCGCTCCTTGGAAGAAATGGCTCAAATTGGGCGTTTGGTTCGTCTGCGGTTTGACGATGAGGTCCTTAAAGGGGTCGGTGTTCATTGTTGTTGCGGGGTGATTGGCAGCGGTGGGAGGGCGGAGGGGGTGAGCAGTGATTGGGGAAGTTCGACTCAGAGTGGGTGCAGGGTGCCTCAGCTCAGACCTGCTGGGGTGCGATCTCACCAAAGCACCAAGTGTGGGCCAATCTCAGTCAAACACCCAAACCAAAAATAAGTGACAGAGGGGAGACGAGAGAAGAAAGGGAAGAGGAAAGGTGCTAACAGTGCCAGACAGAAACAGACAGCGATATTCACCAAAAGTATGCTCATGGTTTGTATTGTTCATAGGGGATGGCCGATTGATCCATACCAGTGCTAGAATACTTTTAAATGCATTTTTTGAGGAAATAAACATGAAAAAACTGAAACGTTGACTTAAATTAAATGTTTTTACTCATTGAATTTCACATTACTGTATTAGGTGGGTTGAAAGCAATAATATTAAGTTGAACCTAATATTTGTTATATAAAATTCATAGTATTGCTTTCAACTAACCTATTACTGTTGTGTGAAATCTGTTGACATAAAACTCCTTATTAAAGTCAACGTTTTAGTGTTTTTAGTGTATGTCAACCAATGTATCAAACCTTTTAAGAAATATATACTTTTGATAAAATGTCTAAAATGAGCTACAACCATCAAGTATCCAAGACTAAGAATCTCAGCAACTATTTCTTTGCAACTTTCAATACTCATTTCTAAGAAGATATTTTAATTTATTCTCCAAAACTACTATAACATGCATATTTGGAGCTCCTCCTTTGCGTCACCTTCTTTGCTGTTACATACAGTCTTGGCTGTATAGAACCCACGAAATGACCAGATGCAGCACTGCCTATTCCCTATGTACTGTACTGTGTTTTTTCCTAGCGTACACATCTTTGTGGGTTTTGAAGCCCAATGTGCATTTCCTAATGGCATTATCCAGTGGGTGTGTGAAAGCTGCTCCTTTTCTCTAGTGGGGTTGCGTGTGGGTGGGTTAGAGGGGAGCCTGGGAGGCTGCTGAGACCCCGGCGTTATCAGCACCAGATGCAGGTTGACTTCAGACTTTCAATGGAAGGTAAAGAGAGAGAGGCGGGAAATTAATGAGTGCCATAAAGCCAGCAGGATAAATAATTAGCCAACTGGTCCTAAGATCCGTCCCTTCATTAGCAGCCACAAATAAATTCTCCTTGCAAAGTTTGTTCGTCAAAACTGCAGCCTGATCCTTTCTTTTTTTACATTTGTTTTTTGTCGCATGCATGTGTGCATTTTTAAGATTTGTTTGTTGCTGTTTTGCTGCGCCGTCCTTCTTCATTTGTCATATATATCCGAGTGACAGGTTTCTCTGTCCTGCCGCCGGTAATTGGCCGGACCGGAGCTTCCCTCCAAACGTGTGCAGCACAGACAGACAGAATAAAAGACAATTCAGCTGTCATGACTTTCTTCATAAATCATCTGGATGAGGGTGTCATATTTGTGTCCACATTTTTTTTTCGAATAATCAGAAGGATATAATGTTGCTTGTTTACTCGTGGCTGGTGTTCACCATTTCTAGAAACAGCTAGAAAACACATTGCTTTGTACAGATACAGAGGCAGACGTGCCTCAAACCCGCATTTATGTCGGACAATTGATGTCATTGCACTGAGCTGCTGCTGTGCCGTGCCCCTCGTCAGGATCAAAGCTAATTTTTGCTGCATTAGAGGACACTTTGTGCCAGTGTGCTGTGTGTTCATCTGGAGTGTTTACATGCGGTTCACTCCCCGAGGATTTTGTATTATTGTTGTCACACTATATGGAGCACAGCCACTCGTATTGTTCTAATACTCCACCGGTAGATTTGAAAAGAGCTGAGCATCCACGGAAAGACTTACATTATCCTCCGGTCTTTGATCGCTATTCATGTGTCTGGGCTAAGTAATCTTCCACACTAATCACATTCACAGATATAAATAAACAAGTAATGCTCTAAACGAGAGGGAGCACACGAGTGAACATCCAGAGGATTATGGTAATTTGTGGATAAATGGAGTTGTTTAAAAAATCTGACTTTTATATTCGAAAAAGTTACTTTTCTTAAAAAAATAAGAAAATGTTTTCACTCCATGAAACAAGAGAAATTCATCAGTAAATTGTATTTCACTCCAAATGTCTAATTTTTTTGGCAGATTTAAACAGAAAATTCTTTTTTTAAATGTTACATTGTTCTATATGGTGCTCCCTATAAAAGCCAAATTCCCCTGGGATTAATTTAGATGATTTAGTCACTATTGATTTACAACTGGTTGAATATAAACCCCAAACACTAACCCTCCGAATCAACATGGCCCATATTGCCGATTGATTTTTAGGACATTGCTCTTTTTTCTCATCTCTTCCAACTTGACATTTGGAAAGTCAGAAATCAATTATGTCTCCTTCCCAAATGAAAGGTGGAAAAAACTAGTTTATGACTTTAAAGTCAGCCTAGCTCGCCTTTGACACGGCACATTACAAAGGGAAAGGAAAATCACACTGCATACCTGATCCATACAAAAAAAAAGCCTTTGAAATGGATTGCTGGGTGGGATCCAGTCTGGCACAAGTCATGGCATTGATGGCACAGCCCCTGGGCGCAGGGATACTTGGCCTGGACAAGACGGTAGCTGGGCCCGTATCAGTGGGCACGGGCCCATCCTCCGGGAGCTCCTAAGCCATGCCGTCTGAAGAAGAACTGATGGGGTTGGCAGCACATATGGGCATGCTACGGGTTTTATTTCAGTGAAAAACACTCCCGATGTTATCCCCTTCAGCAGCAACATCGGCGAGGTTGATTGAGAAGATTGTGTTTCACAGGGGAAGAGAAAAACTCTACAAAACAAACTTTCCTTTTGTCCCATCTGCACCGTTTCTTTACTTTTACAAAGCCCGGGTTTGCACATCTAATTGCAAAGCACCGTTTCTATCGTCCATATTGCGTCAAGGTGAACATTTGTTCCGGCTAATTGGAAATATTGCCTTCCCTTGCGCGCAACATCAGCCTATCACAAACGACGTTGATATGATAAGCATGACTAGCCTCCACTGTTCTTTCAAAAACCGAGACAGGAAGTTGACAGCTGCAACAGTTTTTCAGTAATAGTTACTCGATAACCATCCACGGGGTAATGAAACTTCCACCTTTGATGAGAAGTTGAAAAGAGAGTGTTTGGCTGTTGGCTTGGCAGAACATTAGACATGGCTGCGAGGCAGGCGGGGGCAGCGAGGGATCGAGCCGTTTTAATAGGGCTCATCCAGAGGTGACGGGAGCACCGCATGCACTGAACTGGAGGTGTGAGCCGGGGCTGCCAGTACATATCTTTTGTCTTTCATTATCTTTATTTCCTTATTATTTTAAATGGCCGGTGTGTGTGTGTTTTTTTTTTTCTTCACTAGAAGCTTTTTTGATATCCATTTAGATTGGAGCTTCATTAAAAAACCTCAGACAATGGAGTGACTTCTAATTAAGAAGCGCCGCATCTGGCCCCTGGCACCCTATCCCGTTGTTCCATCTATTTTGCTGGGGAGAATTCATTTGTTTCTTAATTAAGAAAAACACCAATAGCGTGAAAAATCTGCTTATGGTACCTGAATCCTAATTAGTTAAATAGTGAGGGGAAGGGGGAAAACACATTCCAGCAGCCCTAGAAATGAACTCGGAGCTGATAAAAATGAACTAACTAGCCTCGCATAAATCCAAGCTGTGGAGAAAGTGTACCATCATTATGGTAAGACAATATGCAAACTATCTTCAAAGAAATCAAATTGCCGGAATGTTTTCATTTGCATGTATTAACCATTAACATAATGAGGAGAAGTGACATTGGACCCGGATTGTGTGTCTGTTCGGATTGATAACTCATGCTGCATCTGCAAATAGTCTCCTCTGCAAAATTATGCTAGCAGTCAAATCAGTGTTGAACTGTGGAGGGAGAGGGAGAGTGATGGAGGGAGAGGAGGGAGAGTGATGGAGGGAGAGGAGGGAGAGGAGAGAGTGGAGGCTTCTGCTTTTTTCCCCGTTTTATCAGGGAGCTCTGTGCAAACCTGCTGCAGTGTTGAATCGGAGCCATCATCCTCTGACAGCTATCCTTAAACAGGAAGGGGCTGCGAGTCATTGTCTCTAAGGCTCTGAGGAAAGCTGCTGTTTGTGTGTGAGTGTGTGTGTGTGTGCGCGTGTGTGCCCATGTGTGCCCATGTGGCTGGAATTGGACCTCGAGTGGGCACACTTCACACTCCCTCCCACCCTTCGTACATATCGGACACTGCACACACACGCCTGCACACTGACTCTTGCATACATGTGTTGTCCTCCCCCCGTGCCCTGAAAACACACACACACACACACACACACACACACACACACACACACACACACACACACACACACACACACACACACACACACACACACACACACACACACACATCTGAGTGCTTCCAGGATACCAAAGGCTCACTTATCTGCTCCATAAAGACTCACCATGGCCCACATTGGCGAGTTGGCGGGCAACCAGCCAAGTCCACTGTGTGTTCTCCGACTGCAGGCATCATGCAAAACACCGCACTGTCTTCAATATTCAAAATAATTTCTCTAACATGCGTCTTCCCAGGATCAGCCTCTTAGGTCAAATTATTCAATTAAGTGTCTGTTTATTACTGATACCAAAGCTGGGTGGCGGCTCTACTTATCACCTTTTTTGCAGATTGGTGTTCTCGCGGAATACCACCATAAAGATTGCCTTGGCTGTAATTAAAATGGCACAGAGACAAATTTGGCGCAGGGCTAAGACACAGGGAAATGAAGGAGGTAGGGGGGGAATGGCACGGGCTACATTCTGTTATCCAATGGAAAAAGTTAAGGCTGGAGAAGCAGCAACATTGTTGTCAGAACGCCACTGTGCGCAACATACAGAGGTGGAAGAAGTACTCAGATTTGTTACTTAAGTAGATGTACCTATACTACATTTTTAAATTACTTTGTTACAAGTCAAAGTCCGGCTTTCAAATACTTACTTAAGTAAAAGAGTTTGCATCAAAATGTACTTAAAGTAACAAAAGTAAAAGAACTCTTTATGGCGTAATGGCCCATTTCTGAATCTGGTATATATTGAGTTACCATTCTGATTATTTATGTGTTTTTTTTATCACAACTGATAATGAAGAGCTCATTTGTATAACTTTAATTACTGTTGCTCGATATCTTTACTAGGGGTCGACCGATTATCGGCCTGGCCGATTATCGGGGACGATATTCCGTATTTGACCGATTATCGGTATCGGCTTTTTTTTTAATCAAATTGCCGATAAAACTTTGGCTCTCATGTGGCCGTTTCTCTGGCTGCAGTCACCACTCTCTGTACACAAGCAGTGTCCCGCCCACAGCGCTATCTGATAGGCTATTACTGAAGTGTTAATTAACACTGAAGATTTTCCGGGCAGGAGCCAGCCAGAGAGGCGGGGCCGGCGGGACCTCCTCAGATTACAGGCAGGTGTGAATAACGCAGACACAGACAGAGGCGCTGGGCGGCAGAGCCATACATGTGTTTCGAAGGTAAATCAGTTGAAAGCCGAAGTTCAATAAACATCCCAATCCCCTATGCTGAAGTTGCAAAAACACCACGATCTTATGATCCAATTCTATCAGTTTCCCAGTTACACAGGGACGCGGGAAGTCAGTCAGAGTTGGGGGTGTCTCGCAGCGGAGTAACTGGTGCGGAGGGGGGGGGGGGGCGGCGAGTGGAGCCTCGCAGTTTTTCAGGTTGATGTGTGAAGCTCATTAGCTAGCCAACATGTATCTAGCAAATGTTCAGCAACATATTAGAAGTGCGGCTACTAGACTAACGTTAGGTCTACTGTAATAGCCTCACTTTGAATAGTTTGCAAAACATTAGCTAGCACTAGTGTTTTGCAGTTGCTAGCAGCTTATTGGGATTTTATGCTAGATACACAGGCATTGTTTTGATATAATAAATTAAGCATTATTGTTCGTTAAGCATGTCAGCCTGCAGCCCCACTTTTAACTCTGGCTCTCTCTAACTCATTGCAGATGGCTGCACTAAAAAAAAGGGCACAGAGAGGAAACCAGTTGTGAGATGTTTAAAAGTTCATTGAACATAATATATGCTTAAATGCATTTCAAATAAGTTGTGTTGGAGTTTGTGTTATTCTACATTTTGACACCAAGATTTTCAGATTTTACTGCAAATGTATATTGGTTCCAAATATCGGTTATCGGTCTCATTGATTACTAATAATCGGTATCGGTATCGGCCTTGAAAAAGCCATATCGGACGATCCCCAATCTTTACCCATACATATATGTCAAAGTTTTATTAAATCATTGACTCGGATTTTGTATTAGCTAATAATCTAAAGCTTCAAAGTAACTAGTAACTAAAAGTTGTCAAATAAATGTAGTTTATTGTGTTTTTACAATATTAGCTTCTAAAATGTAACGTAGTCGGAGTATAAAGTAGCATAAACGGAGAATAGTCAGGAAATGTACTTAGTCACTTTCCCCCACTGGCAACATAGGCAGGTAAATATAACAATAGAAGCTTGTGGAGGCATTTATGTGCAGAAAGTGGGCAGTTCTGTGTGGCTCTGAGTGAGCAGGTGAACAGAGATGGGTTGTGGCTCTGGGGTGAGCAGGTGAACAGAGATGGGTTGTGGCTCTGAGTGAAGTAGGTGAACAGAGATGGTTTATGGCTCTGGGTGAGCAGGTAAACAGAGATGGTTTGTGGCTCTGGGTGAGCAGGTGAACAGAGATGGTTTGTGGCTCTAGGGCGAGCAGGTGAACAGAGATGGTTTGTGGCTCTGAGTGAAGCAGGTGAACAGAGATGGTTTGTGGCTCTGGGTGAGCAGGTGAACAGAGATGGTTTGTGGCTCTGGGTGAGCAGGTGAACAGAGATATTTTGTGGCTCTGGGTGAGCAGGTGAACAGAGATGGTTTGTGGCTCTGGGTGAGCAGGTGAACAGAGATTGTTTGTGGCTCTGGGTGAGCAGGTGAACAGAGATGGTTTGTGGCTCTGAGTGAAGCAGGTGAACAGAGATGGTTTGTGGCTCTGGGTGAGCAGGTGAACAGAGATGGTTTGTGGCTCTGGGTGAGCAGGTGAACAGAGATGGTTTGTGGCTCTGAGTGAAGCAGGTGAACAGAGATGGTTTGTGGCAGAGCGGTACTCAAACGTCCTGAACGCCAGCCGGCTCTCATCCATCCGCAGGCCTGTGTGTTTGATGAGTTATTGGCAGGCTCCGGGGACACGTGTTCCCGTGCCTTGTGGCAAACATACCTTTCACCGTCTTTGACTCCACAAGCCTGTGTGACTTCTCCGGGAGAAAATATGAAAGAAATCAAAGCACCAATAAGCTGAGGGTGTTAAGCCAGAGAGAGAGAAAAAAAGAAAAGAAAGACCTGAGCGACTTTGGATTTTGACAGAATCTTCATGCGCTCTCTGACAAAATTTGCATTGTTATCACAGATAACTGCCGATGTTTTTACTTGGTTGTACATTTTTGTGAAATATGTAAAATGTAAACCGAGCCTCTAACGATTCCCTTAATTACGCGGATCTTGCTTTTTTTTCTCCCCCCGAATCGCGTCTTAGCGGGCTTCTCAGTGCAGGATGTCTGATATCTGAATATTAAAAGGGAGTTTCAAGCTCATCTGCAAATGTGATTTGCACATATCACACTTCTGCAGTCGTCAAGCTGCTTCATCGCCAAGCTTCTGAGCAAAGAAGGGGAGGGGAGGGAGGAAGGAGGAAAAAGAAAGATGCACATATGGGTTGCTATTGATGTATTCCATTTCTGACCTAATTTAAATCCCTGCCAACAAGCTCATATGCATACTGTACATTTGCTAAATTACAGAGGGTAAACCTTGCCTCCTCGCAGAGACAGGTGTAAACATCAATGTTGTCATAATGCACCAGCAGTAAATATGATAATCAAGCCATGCTGCCATAGAGCACAAAATAATTTGGACATCGTTTGATGCCTGAGGGGCCCGGGGGAATGCCCTCCAGAATGAAGGTGGCCCATTGACATGCTATACACGCCAAGATATAATTATGGCTGCCTGTCTTTGTTCTTCCCAAGCTTCCTCTCAGAACACCAGTAATTTGCTTGTGATTTTTCTTTTTTGGTGTTCTTAAAGATTGACTTATTCTCTGTGGAGTTGAGTATTACATGGGTGTGAAAGAAGATGAGGAAGCTCTGTTGCCAAATCCCAAGTTCCGAAACGGCAAGTGTAATATCAGAACTGCAATGTTGATGGTACTACTCATACCAAAGAAGTTCAATTAAAAGCCCAAGCCACAGTTCAATTCTGTGTCCTTGGGGCTACAGGTTTTTGACAAAGAAACGCAGGTCTCAATTAGACTCTGGCTAACTTTAGTCAATCTGGACTAGTTACCCACAATTCAAACCTAAAATTCACGTTACGGAAACTTTGAGCTCCTAATTAATTTGTGAAAGTCAATATTTTGTCTTTTTCTTCATTGTGATGTTGGGTATGCTTGTTTTCGTTAACTTGCTGGCTAACATAAGTCTCCTCTCTGTTTAGTTCAAACCTCTTGGTAGGCTAAATGGACTCATTCTAACTTATTCTAGAGAGCATTGTGTCTCTATATTGGGCGCCATGAGGCAAACCTTGTTTACTTTCTGGAGCAAGTGAATGATTTGTAATTGACATCATTTGATATCTTCATCTTTCTACTATATTATATTGATAACAGTAAAAATAAAACATTTGATGGTGTTTGCCATCTTTGTAGAGTTGTGTGCGCACGGCCTGTTCCATAAAGGCACCCATTGAGTTGAGATTGAAGCAAATAAAAACTCGGGCAAGTTTTAAGCTATTTTGTAAAGCCTGATTTAAAAATCGATGTTGGATTCTGACACACTATTCCTTTGGATGTGTTGCTGCCTGCTCTTAGAGCCCTCGCTGGCTATCTATGTGGGACATTGCTGATAATAAGGGGCCAACGCCAGAATATCTTTAGGGTATGCAGCGTGTCGAACTGTGGTTTGTTGTCATGATAATCCCCTCATTTGTAATGTCGGGATCAGCAGGTTACGTCTCTCCACTTGCCTGCCATGTCAAGACTTGGGACTGGCGAGGTGGATTGTCATTTCTGAAGCAATATTTTGACAGCGCCTTCACTTTACTCGCATGCTGCGGCTCAAAGGTCAGAGCTGTGCCACTTCCATTTACTGTGTGTGAACACTCAATCCCAGAGGAGCAGCTCTCCCTCTGCATCTCTTTCTCTGACACACACACACGCAGCGCCTCCTTACATTTACCTCACTTGTTTCCAGAGGTGGGAAGTAACTAAACTAACATTTATTCAAGTATTGTTATTAAGTCCAATTTTGGGGTGATTGTACTTTACTTGAGTATTTCGATGTCATGCTACTCCGGAAAGAATAATTTTACTCCACAACATTTATTAGGAAGCTATTTTAACAAAATGCATCAAATGTAATTATACACATGCATAAACGGATTTTTTGTGCTCAACGATTATTTTTACTTTTTATACCTTATATTTTTGCAGATAATACTTTTTAACTTTTTTGGAATGCAGGACTTTCACTTAGGTCATTTGAAAGCAATACTTTAGAGTTTAAAGGAAAAATATTATGTTAAACTTCATGTTATTGCTTTCAACTAACATTTATACAGTGACATGTATGTGAAATCTGTTGACATAATGCATTTAATTAAAGTCAACATTTCCTTTTTTTCAGTGTATTTTCACAATAATGTATACTTTAGTAAAGCTGGATACCTCTTCCACCTCTGCTGGTTCGTGGAGATAAATGTCCCACACAGTGCCTCATAGTGGGTATAAAGCTTTAAAGGGCAATTAAAAACCTTTTTAACTGTGTAAATGCAAAAAGGTAGCTCTGTGCCCCCCCCCACCCCCCCCCCCCCCCACCATCATCCCAATATTATCGCAAAGACAGCCACCTCTCCCTCAGTCACTGCTCCTATCATGCTCTCCGCTGGGTGTTTTTAAAAATATACCCCGGTATGATTGTTACGACCGCACAATGTCTCAATGGTGTAGCTGTCATCCATTTTCCTGTGTGCTTAGCGCCACTCCTCACACTGAGGCAGGTTATGTCAACCAAATAAGGCACTTGTCAGTAATACAAAGAGACATTGTTGCTGCTCCATTGTTACCTGCTCTGCCAGCTATCATATGGAAAGTGATGGAGTGACGGTGTTTTGGAGCGCCGCGTAGCTCCAAGAGCCCCCAGGGGTGTTATGGGTGTAAATCTCCCTCGCACAGTTCTGCTCCAGGCCAGGGAGAGCATCATCATTAGCCGGAGCAGATGGAAGGGGCCTCAGCAGCGTTTTCCTGCCTCTTCTGTCCGACTGTAACTGCTGGAATCTGGTTTGATACAATGCGAGAGGATGGGAGCAACAGCGGAGCCAGATAATGAATGATGAAATCCACATGAAATCAGATGAAAGCAGTCTGATTCATCATTTATTTGTGGAGTGATTATATTGGAGGTTTGCTTTAAGTAGTCTTTGTGTTCATACAGTGCACATGGGTTATTTTTCTTTAGTAGCAAGAAACCTATTCATGACACATAATGAAGTAATGAAGACTGAGATTAAAGAATTAGTTCATTATTGATCACCCGATCAACAGATACAATTATAAATATTCTATAATTGGTATTTCTATAATTTCTAGTTTAACACAAAAAAAAGCTTATTTTGTTTATCGTCGGGTATATTACGTTAGAAGGTTAGCAGAACGGAAAACAACCAGTCCGAAGTGAAGAAAAGGAAAACATGCTTTGTGTTATGGCCCTTATACAAAAGATAGCATTAATGGTTGATAATCAAGTCAATGCAAACGTTTTTTTATATTTGCTTATCTCAAAAACCTTCTATGATGACCTCAGCTGATTTTGAGAAACTATCTCTGTGAGACCTCTCGAACTCTGGACTGGAGCACATGACTGATGTCAGATCATTCATAACAAGTCAACATCAGCTTGATTCACATCAGCTAATCAGCGCCATCTTTTATCAATGAGCAGTATTTATCTCCAGCAGCTCCTCATTGATGCAGCAGTATTTCACAGTGCACTACAGGCCTGCTATCCAGGGAGGGTGTGTGTTGTGTGTGTGTGTGTGTGTGTGTGTGTGTTGTGTGTGTGTGTGTGTGTGTGTGTGTGTGTGAGAGTGAGAGAGTGAGAGTGAGAGTGAGAGTGAGAGTGAGAGTGAGAGTGAGAGAGAGAGAGAGAGAGAGAGAGAGAGAGAGAGAGAGAGAGAGAGAGAGAGAGAGAGAGAGAGAGAGAGAGAGAGAGAGAGAGAGAGAGAGAGAGAGAGAGAGAGAGAGAGAGAGAGAGAGAGAGAGAGAGAGAGAGAGAGGCACTGGCAGAATCCTAATCTTCCAGCAAGAACCTTCACATGGCCAGATCAAGAATTAGGAGGGAGGCTGAGGGGGGGTGGAGGGAGAAAAAAGCCCATCTCGGTCTGTGTTTTAAAGGACAGTGCTTTGAATGTCATTTGACAATTTCCTTTTAATTAGAACTAATTTACAGAAAGATGCCCACCAGCTAATCTTTACAGGATAATTAACTTCTATTTTCTTTACTTTTAATTAAAAAGTGGAAAAGATTTAGCTGATCCACAAAGAATTGTTCTTTTGAAATGTTCATCAGACTTCACACTTCTTTTGGCATTGGTAATATTTAGATCCTATCTGCCACTCGCAGTCTCCGCTGAGTTATTGCAATGAATTTCTCCCCCCCTTATCCAGGGTATTAAGAAGTGGAACTATCAATAGTAGAAATAGGAACCAGAGGAAAATTAGAATTGAATTAATGAAGAATTTATTGCAAAAGGAAACCCCCCCCTCGTTCGTAATACTGGAATGAAATTGACATCTTAGATATATCCATTTCATAGAAATTCCTTGATGGGGAAATATTGTTTTATCTACATTATTTGATACAGTAATAATTTTTCTCTTTCACAAGGCTCCCTATTAAATTCTTTGAAAAGACGCTCGACTAAGAGCTACCGTAATTGTTGCAGGAGCAGCGTTCACAATATTGCTATTTGAGCCCCCACAGGCTGGCAGGAAACTGATTTCTGTGAATACGATGCTTCTCAGGTTAAACAGAAGCATCTTATGAAGCACTCAGGACACAATGGCTTGCCTAGTGCTACAGGATGAAAACTCTCTCCTCCTCATCAGAGCTGCTGGAGAAAAGTACTTTCTCGCCACTTTTAGCAGCTTCCAACCGACTTTACTTAGTGGAGATAAAGTGAGCCAATATGAGGTGAGCGTGCTGTAGACAGAGCCTCCACTCACTGCAGACGAGCCAATGGCTGAAGATGGATGCCCCCACTTAACCATGATAGCTCCCTAGAGGAGCCTCACTCAATGGCTTCATTAAAAGTGAACGTTGGAGTGAAAAGCTTCCTTATAAACCAGTAATTAAGACCACACATATTTTACCTGCTTTGTTTCAGCTGTCACGCGCGGTGTACAGGCACATGGTTAACTTTTATTTCCTTATAAGTAACAAAATGACACCAATAAATCACTCAGCAAGAGGAGAGGTAACAGGAAGGAAATGCTTAAAAACAGCAAGCTGCAGCAACAGCATTTTAATATGTTCGTTGCCCCTGCAAAGCAAATGTTTCCCTGCATAGAGGCCTTAGCTAAGCCCGTTCTACTCCGAGGACAGGGTTTGTGACTTTAATGGACCAAATGTAGTAGCAGTGTCCACTTGGACGTGTGTGTGTGTGTGTGTGTGTGTGTGTGTGTGTGTGTGTGTGTGTGTGTGTGTGTGTGTGTGTGTGTGTGTGTGTGTGTGTGTGTGTGTGTGTGTGTGTGTGTGTGTGTGTGTGTGTGTGTGTGTGTGTGTGTGTGTGTGTGTGTGTGTGTGTGTGTGTGTGTGTGTGTGTGTGTGTGTGTGTGTGTGTGTGTGTGTGTGTGTGTGTGTATAAACTCTAGAGAGGCAGCAGAGTGAAGCAGGACCCAGCTAACTCCACAGAGAAACTGGTTGGCATCTGCTGAAGCCCTCGGGCACGCTCAGAGGTGCCTCCAGCATTTTAATGGCATAGTCAAATGCCAGCATGTTTTCATGCCATTCCAATTCCAATTCATTGGATAAAGAAGTAAGAGCGTGTTATTCCCCTTCAACAGTCCAGACAGAAACACTGGGCGCAACAACACAGAACTTAACAACTCCGTAAACATGCTGGGATCCAACGGCGTGCCTGATTGGAATAAGATACTCAACCGGAATTATGTTAGCAGTATTCCACGAAATGTCAAGGAAAATAATCTCTTATTCTGCATCTGTGCAACACGCAGAGGTGGAGGAAGTAGTCAGATCTTGTTCTCAAGTAAATAGAAATATCACAGTGTAGGAATACTCTGTTACAAGTAAAAGTCCTGAATTCAAAATGTCACATGAGTAAAAGTAAAAAAGTATTGGCATCTAATATACTTAAACCAAAAGTACTAAGTAAATTGTTTATCACAAATCTATTACTGCAACGTCACTAAAGGTCAAAGTACAAAGCGTTAAACTGAAATACGCAAGACCTCAGAATTGTACTTAAGTAAAGTACTTGAGTAAGTGTACTTAGTTACTAAACATGATGGGTGTGTCTCAGTGTAACTGTAATGTAAACTGAGTGGGCCATCTGAATGCATGATGTCATCAGATTGCATTTAGGTGCCTTGTCATCTCCAGCACTGCAGCCTCAGAGAAGTGTGTGTACACTTGTGTGTGTGTTTTACAAGAATGGGAATACATGTATTCACCCACCCAGTGAACCCCCCCTCCCTTCCCTCCTTTTCTTTTCACCGCAATTTCCACACAAGAGCATTGGTGCTGAGTTTTCAAGCAGTTTGTTGACTGTTGATTGTAAGTGCCCGAATTTAGGAAGGCAGCCATTTCTAATCACGAGAATTACATTGCTTAGCAACCGGAAAATCAAGTTAAACAATACCATCGCTTATTCTTGGTCACAGACTGCAGCTCTGAGAACACATCAGTCTCCACTGAAGCTGTTCCGCGCTCCTCCCAGCGCACACACACACACACACACACACACACACACACACACACACACACACACACACACACACACACACACACACACACACACACACACACACACACACACACACACACACACACACACACACACACACACACACAAGCAGTCATTCACAGACAAAATACAAATGGTAATTTACTTTTCACTTGTGTTACGGCATTAGCTCCACATTTAGTTTGATCACAGTGTACAACTTGGAAAAAGGCTTCTCTTTTTTTGTTGCTACCATTTACACAGTATGAAAAAAAAGATGTTGGAAACGAAAAATTCCTTTGAGGGTTCCTGTAGCATATTAAGCTATTAAGGGTTGCGCAAATGGTATCTATTTCATTACAGTGATCAAGGATTAAATTAGAGGCTTGAGCCCTGTAACATATACAGTGCGTCTCCTCCAAGGCTGAGGGAGCCCTCTGCTTCCCAAAGGTCATTAGAGCTGAGGAGAGAGGATGGCCCCCAGTCTCTCCTTGCCTCTCTCCACTTTCTCCTCCTTCTCTTCCTCTTCTCTCTCAACCTTTACATCTATTTGTAAAGAGGCTACCTCTGGTTCTGAAAAGTGGAGCCAATGTGGAAGTCCCTTAAATGTTTATTTACTCTATTTGCCAGCAGGGGGCGACTCCACTGGTTGCAAAGAACTCTGATTGTATAGAAGTCTACGAGAAAACGACACTACTTCTCCCTCGATTTATTACCGAAGTCCACATTGTAAACATGAGTTTATAGTCTCAATAGCTTCTTTAAGTACTTTTTTTACCTTTAATACAGCATTACATTCATTTGGTAAATGATTGTCCCATTTAGAGTGAAATAGGCTATAAAGCAGGGTTTATGAGAACTTAAACCCTTATACAGTGTTTTTTTTTCAGTTGATACATTGTATAGGAGCCTATGAGAACATTACACTGCTTCTCCCTTGATTTATTATCCAAGTCAACATTGTAAACATGAGTTTATGGTCTCAATTGCCAGATATGATTATTCTCTAAAACAGCATTATGTTTGTTTGTAACATTATTATCCCATTTAGAGTGAAATATCAAATAAAGCAGGGTATGGTTTATGGCATTGCTACTTCGTGATTGACAGGTCACTTAGAGGTTGTTGTCAATTGTGGGTGTTATCCTTGTTTTGGTCCAGTACTTTAACCCTTTTACACTGTTTCAATTGATGAATTGCATAGACGTCTATGAGAAAATGACGCTTACTTCTTCCTTGATTTACTACCTTAGTCAACATTGTTAACATGACTTTATGGTCCAAATCTCTAGTTTTAAGTCTTCTCCAAAACATCATCTTGTTCATTTTGTAAATGATTGTCCCATTTAGAGTAAAATAGACGATAAAGCAGCGCTTTGTTTATGGCGCTAGTAGCTTGTTATCGACAGGTCACTTTCAACACAGTTTTTTCGCTTCATGAAAGATTTAATATAATATTTTTCTCTTTCTATAAGATGAGTCAGTTTCTTCTACCCTTTGCTGTCAGATATGAGTGGGTTTTCTCCAGCTGTGGAGGACTATTAACAAGTATCCAGGCCTACCTGGCTGAAAGCTTTTAGATACTTGCACCTTGAGACATGGTCCATACTTCCTCCCCCCGCAGAAGTTTGAAGAGTCCTGCGGTGTATGTGTGTGTTCACCTGGAAGTGAGGGAGGCCCGTATCAGTGCTGGCACAAAGGAGCAGTCGCAGTTGGCAGAGGTTGGCCCTGTTGGATTTTAGGGCTGCATTATGCATTGATGTTTAGTCTCAGGTGCTACGTTTTATCCCCAGGCCAGCTTGGACCCATTTTCAATGGACCTTTTGGATGAGAAACCGTATAGGTGGAAGTAAAAAATGATTTCCATGCTTATAGAGATCTGCCGCTTTGTTCTGTCAGATTCAATTACTTCACCTCTAATTAGGGAGCTATAGAGGAGGCTGGGTTTGTGATCCACACATCACACTGTGGAGCCTGCTGATAATGTGCGGTATCGCTATCACAGCCCGGCCACAAGCTCCCCACATTGCGGACGTCTGAAAAAGCACACCATTATAAATTAGCTCTTACACTTTTGCACACACACACATATTTGTTTAGAGCCCTTCCTTTTTTTTAAGTGTGAGTTTTTCGGAGGCATATCAGTGTGTTTTTCCCATTTTCTGTTTTAGTCCACTGAGGCACAGACTCGTGTACAGAGTGTTTTCCTGAAAGATATGCTCATTCCACCACCTCTGTACGTACTCTCTCTTCCCTGCTCCCCTTCGTTTGTGACTCATTAATCCTCTGTCCATCATATGGTCTCAGAGTATCACCCCATTTTATAGACTCAGTGGGGGCATTACCATATCCCTCTCCGGAGCTCCACTCCGCATGGCCGATCCCTATCAGACAGAGGCCATGCCTTGAACAAAAGAGCCACTGTGATCAAACCTGCATTCAGCTACCAATGTCTCTATTAGCATTGGCTGCTCCTGCTGCTGCTGCTCTGCTGCTTGACTGTTTGAACAGGGCTGAGATTCTCTCTCTAATCGGAGGAGGAAGAGTCTGATGAATGCGGATGATACAGTTCAGGGCGGAGGGTGTGGATGACGAGGCTGGGGGGGAAGGAAGGGATACCTGGACACTGACCCTGATTGAGAGGAAGTTCAGACAGGGTGCAGCTTCCTAAAACATCCTATTGAAAAATGAGCAGATATCAGTCTTTGTGCAAGGATGATTTTAGCAAAGCAAGCCATTCTCTAGAAAGGAAAACTCATGAATAAGTACTTAAAAATGTGACATGGATAGCTGTCAGACTTAAGGGAAAAGATGAGGATTGTAGGACTGCAAAATTATTATGACCTCTAGTTATGAAAAATAATTTTGTGAAAGCAAATTTATAATTAAAATATAATTGATGAATTATACCTATACCCTTAGCGTCAGGAGATGGAATCAGATTTTTTGTAGGATTGATTTATGATCAAAAATTAAATGACCTGCTGTAAGATTTCTTTATCAATCAATTATCAAATCGTAGTTGATTTACTTTCTGTTGATAGGCTAATCAATTAAGTTCTATTTTTTGAATTTCTTTGTTTGTCGCAGATTTTAAAATATATTTTTGACGTCAACAGTATTTAATACTAGTCACACTAGCAAAAATTAAGCTTTGTAGATGATATTACAAGGACCAAACAGATTCATTTATAAGTTAAAGACACTTCAGAAATCTAAATCAGTGTTTTTTATGTGTTTTATTCCAAAATCACCTATTTTCTGTCTGTTTAATGAGCGCTCCATTTGAAGGCAGACCGTGTTGCTCTCCGTGGCGACGTGCAGTGCTCTCCATGGTGTCATTGGCCATCTGAACTCCGAAGAGGCTTGATAAGAGGGTGAGGCAGCAGACATTCCTCTGGCCCGATTCGTCAGCAGACCCTATAGAAATGCACCAACAAGCGCGGGTCACACAGTGAATGTGACAGGATTTTAAACAGTACACAACTAAATATAGCAGGGACGCCACTATCAGAAAATTAGTTAGGAGTGTGGTGCTGGTCGTTTAGAAAGTCATTATTCTTATCATTGCTGTCTCTGAAATAATTTCAGGTCTCTCCATGCAATGAATACTCTATAATAAACGAAACACGTGAGAATGCGCACAAACTTTGATAATCTGTGGCCAAGAAGTCGCCATCAGACCCCCTTTAATGTCTCTCAGAGTATTTCATTTTTCCATATTCAGTATGGCCTCCAGTATCTCTATCAGTTTGCAAAAGCTCCATTTAGTTACTATCTGTGAGAGTGGGGAAGTGAGATGCCCTTATTCTGAGTCTATTAAACCTCAATTCTATCTCATCTTATCTACCTAATCTTTGTGTCTTATTGACCATGAAGTTTATCTTGAATCTCCCTTTACCCTTATTATCACGCTACACTGTAGGTCTATTGGGTGCTGCTGTATTTGCCGGCAACAGAGGAAGAATCGTTTAGTTGTACACACAGTTCTTATTCAGCTGTGTAATGGAATGTGTACAGAGTGTGTATAGAAATGTATTTCTCCCGCTTTCTTTCACACACTGTCCTCAATTGCCTTGGCAGGAGCTTTTAACGCCAGTCATACAATCTCCCCTTGATACTGCGATATTTATCTCTCAGTATCATCTTAAGCGATGGTAGACTCATCGAGTCACTTCACGCCTCACTTCACTCCTCTGCGAATCAGCAGAAGGCATCAGATAAGATCATAAAAACTGTATCCTAATTTAAAAAAGCAGCACTCTGCCTCGGCAGTGTCTATTAGAGATCCGTGTGCTAATTCTTTTCATGTCCGGGGCTCCTGCAGATGTAGGCCCTCTACAAAGGAGTAATTTATAAGACTAATGAAAAGAGCAAGCAGTTTGTGGACATCAGGGGGCTCTTTTATGAGGCTCGGTGTGCGGAAGAAAGAGAAACAGGAGAGCCCCACTTCCTGAACTGAAATTATTGCTTTATTAAAGCTGAGGGGCTCACTCGGGCTACAATAGAACAAACACATTGAAAGGTGTCGAGAGGATATCAGTGCACTCTGTTTGAGCTGCGGAATGATGCACAGGAGGCTGTGATAGAGACAGCATCCACATCTCACATGCAGCGCTTTTCAAGAGGAGATTTTTTTTATGAGCATGACGCAAATGTTATTACATTATTTCAAATATAACCTTAAACTTGCATTCTTCTTTGCTATGCTAATTCATGTGCAGACATGTTTTGGTTCTGAAGGAGAGATGCACATTATCTTAATAACATTCAAATGCCGGATGAGATGTTTTTCAGGACTAATACAATTCAGGTAGCAGTACAGTAATTCCATCAGCGCCCCTTGATTGAAGCAAAATGGTAATATGCAAATACCAAAAGAGATGTACAGCTACGAGCAAAACTCTGGAATCATTTAGATTTAAAGAAATAATATTACACAGAGGGGGGAAAACATTAATCACACGGAAAAGTGTCTCCTTTAAGATTGCACTGGTGTATTACCCGGAGGCATGGAATGTAAATGGAAAATCAACATTGTACCGTGTGATAAGGCTAACAAATTAATAAAAGTATTTTCTTTCCCTCCTCCCATGCTGATGCCTGTTTAAAAAAGTGTGGAAAGGAACTTGTCTTTTTTTTTTCTCCCTCCGTTTGTGTGAGGTTTTGTTTTGTAGGTATAGCGGATTAGCATCAACGCTCACCTTGGCTGCAAGTCAGCTCGTTTTTTTTCAGAATGCGCTTAGGGCTTTTTCAATAGCTATAATGGAAGGACCTTTGTGAAACATTATGGTAAAACAATATTCTCTATTATTGACATAGCCTTATCTTTGTCTATACGTGGAGATGCTGCAATGTTGTGCTACATTTGTGGTTTCTTAACAAAAGGAGGGGAAGACTTTCATTTCTTTTTTGTTTAAGCGCCTGAAGGATGTGATGAAACTGCTGAACATATCCCAATGTGTGTGTGTGTGTATCTGTGTTTGTGTTCCCTCAGGTCCTCTGGAGGATGGCCTGGAGGAAGAGGAGGAGGAGTGTGTCTCCGAGGAGAACGAGCTCTTGGCCAAAGACGAGTTCTCGGCAGAGGAGAACTTCTCCGCCGAGTTCGAGACGGAGAACATGAGCTGCGAAGACATGGAGTACTTCTGCAACAAAGGTACGGATCACTAACAATTCAAAGAACACTGAGAAAACTGAAACATTGACTTTAATTCAATGAAATAAGTCAACAAATCTCACCTAGCTGTATTACGTTAGTTGAAAGCAATAATATTAAGTTGAACCTATTATTTGTATATCAACTAATATTATTGATTTGAACTAACCTAATTGAAATCTGTTGACATAATACATTTAAATAAAGTCAACGTTTGCGACAATATATCCAACCAAGCCTTGTGCCAAGCATCAAAAACAAGTTAAACTACTGCTAATGGCTTCTAATAAAATTCCTCAAAAAATCAAACCTGGCAGAGCTACTAGGAGTATCCATGCGAGGAATTTTCACTGCAGAGAGTTAGGACTGCTCATTCGGATATGTGATGCTAGCAATCCACCCAAGAGCAGTGGTTTGATCTGAGAGGGAGATGGCATCGGCAGCGCTCCCCCCCCCCCCACCCTCTGTGATAGTGCTGTGAAGGCGTGCTACGGTACACCAATGCACTGGAGAGCGTAGCACTTCCCTTTGTGAACACTCAGCAGCACCTGCTACTGCTCGGAGGTCCAGCACTATAAAGCTGCCTTTCCCCATCGCCAAATGCGCCCGAATCCCCCCCCCCTTTTGAACTCCAATTCAATTAGATTGCTTTCTTTGTGTGTTTGTTTCATTTCGGTCACACCTTGCCATCACAGGAGCTAATTTGTGGTCTGCTCCAGGTTACAGTGTGAAGATGACAGACTTGTCCCCGCCCCCCCCCCCCCCCCCCCCCTCCCTTCAACTCCCCACCCCCCGGCCGCGTGGCTTTCAATACCCCAGGTGTCCCCACTCTTACTGGCACACAAATTTGACTTTTTAATGAAGAACCGAAGCTTTGAATGTCTGCCTCTTCTCGCTCCGTTTCAAAGGGAAAAATTGTTTAGAATTATTTCTCCACACTTCTAAACTGATGTGCCTCGTGGGATTACATTATTGAAGGAAAAATAAATCTTTCATGTTCCAGGTAGGCTATGCCCCGGTAATCGTATCAATAAGGTTTTCCTTTTGTTCTCCGGGAAAAGTTGAACGGCGCAATTGTTTGGAAATTGCAATTACCAGCGACGCCTCGTTCGCTTTACCCTTTGTCTCCATCGTAATGTGTCCCTTACACAAACTTCAAAGTGGAATATATGGTCTTGTAATAACCCAGTAGCTATGAAGTAGATGGTGCAGTGCACACTGGTGGCTACAGCTAGGGGGGACAAAGTACAACTTCTGAAAATCCTCAAAGAACCTTGTCAGAGCTGTTTGATATTCCCATTGTTTTGGATGAAACCATGCGAGGAAGGGCCTCAAATCTCCTCTGCATGTTTATGAATAACACTAAATAGCAATCCCAGATGTCAAATAGTACTTTTTTGGAGAAAGTGGTAATCTGTTCCTTGTCATACACAAGCCTTACTAGTCAGATTTTTTTGTATTACTCTGCTATCTACAGTAAGCTTACAAGAAGCTAAGTCTCCCATTGCCTCCTAAGAGCTAAATCATGTACTATCCACACTTATTTTTTCCTTGTGGCAAGTTGTGCGCAATCATCAGGTGTAGCCTTTTTCCCCATGATCCCTTCCTCAATTAGATCTATTTAAAAACTAATGTCGGAGTGGCTTAAATTTACCCCACTTATGTGAAAGTGGCGTGAATTAAACAGGACGCAATCCTGGCAGCATTAACTGGTTTAAGTGTGTTATTCCTCAACTATAGGAGGAAAAAGAGAGCCCCCCTTGATTAACTAAACCCTCTCAAATGTGATGGCGTGCGGTAATTAGCCCTGTGCGGACTTGAACGTGGGTTTTAAAGCAGCCACTCATCCCATGGCCTTTATCTGCTGCTGCTTCCCGGAGAATAAGGTCTCCCGTGTAAGGTTCCTCCACTGAGCAGTGACTCTCTGGTCTTAGCTTAGCCTTGTATCTGTGTAGTCACTCTCTGAAATGGGCTTGTCAGGGGGACCTAAAACCTCCATTAAAAGTTTCAGTCTATAATAGGTATTAAAAAGCTGTAGGAACACAAAGAGGAGTACCAATTTTCATTAACATATGAAGCACTTATTAACTTTGATCAGAGTGCGGTGAAGTAGCAAAGCCGCTTAAAGGCGCAAAGGTCAAGAAGTTGAATGCCACCAAAGACTAAGTCATTTGCCTTACCCTTGCAGAAAAGGGACTCCCCAGATAAGTGCATGGAGCACCTTGACGTCCCATCTTGGTCTGAGGCTTGGGAACCTCGAAAGTGGCTGATGGTTGACTCTGTAGCCTGTTTAGTTAATGCCATTGTGGTGCGTTCATGGTTCATAGTGCGTTCATGGGTGTGGTGTGTAGGATGCTGGGGGTACAACACACCATTAGTGCTTGTCTTGAATGTGCGACATCAATGAGAAAGCTGCTATACAGTGAGTTTAATGCATCTCTAGATGCTCAAAGGTAACATTACCCATTATTCCACTGTAAGAAATGGCATTTATATATTTAAAATAGGTTTTTGTACAACTTAGCGTATGAGAGCCATTCTTTATTAAAGTACAGTAATTATGTAAAATGTTTAGGTATTTTAATAAACACTTTACTGTACTTCGAGAGTACTTCCATGTTATGCTACTCATAATAATTCACAATTTAATACAGTTAATTTACAAGCTCCCATTTTACATACAAACATTTGATCAACAATCAATATATGATGCATTTTGATTGATTGAACCATTTAAAATAAGACAAATCTAGACCAACCGTGAAGATGTATTCATCAATAACAGTCCAATCACATGGATTAATAGTTATTAAGGATCTATTCTGCAGTCCCCTCTCCAGTGTGGGAATAACAAACCTCTTATTATTAATAAAGCAGTAACATGTCCCTGACTCACTGATGAACTTACTGTTACTGAAAGCAGCATGTTGGAGTAGTAGAGCCTCAGAGAGAAGGAGGTGTATTTGAATATAAATGGAATAAGAGGAGGTCTGCCTACATATCGAGAGCTCTTTAAGAAAAGAAAAAAAAGGCCCCATATCTAAAGAAATAACCTTGGCTCTTCCTGCGATTAAAACAGAATCTCACTGCTCAGTCAGTTTCACATTTATGGAGCTCTGCTTGTGAATAGTGGACCCCACAGCCACGATTTATACACTATTGACACACCTGGCTCCATAATTGTAAGAAAGATATCCTTTTTAATACACTCTCTTTTTTTTTACTGAAATTGTGAAATTTCACCTTGCAGTTTCACCCTCTCTTTTATTGTTGGCTATCTGTGAAGTTCAGCACAGGGTGTTGCCACAAGCTGTTCCCTTTGTGCTCTCCAAGTTTTTTCGTCCGATGACAAACGACTTCCTTAGTTAGCTCTGACAGTAAATTTACATGTCATTTCATGTATCTCATTTCCTCGATGTAAAACCTCTTTTTGTGAAGTAATACGTCAATGTTTTTTTTTTTTAAACTCAAACTACTTGATTCTGTTGTGTGTTCATGTGTCAGGATGCATCAAGCACAACTAATTTGAACATATTGCACTCTTTTGCGCCCTCCTCCTCAAATTACCAACATTAGAATGTAACAAAAACATATTAATCACAGTGGAAGTGAAGAACCAAAGCTACACCGATTTAACATTGGAAATAACAATCCCACCTTGACCGTTTTTAACCTTTCGGTGAGTGATTCTGCAGCGGTCAGTAACATACAGGAAGTGTTCGAATTAATTATGTCACTCTTTGTGTAAGATAGAAATAATCAGAATCTCCAGAAACACAGCAGCAGATCTCCTTGGCGCTTTCGCCACAGCTGCCAGTGCCCAGAATGGTAAATGTGGAATTTTAATGCACAGTTGATGCCGGAGAATATGGGGAAATGCTAATTTGTGGCGCGATAAGATGAATCGAGTCATCCCTTTAGCCCCATTTGACTCAGTGCAGGAAATTAATCATTAATGTTTGTTAAGTATGACAATCTAACTGGGCCAGATCTACATACTCAGAGACTGAGGCAGAGCGAGATAAAGACCCAGGCTGCAGACAGGGAGGAAAACTGCCAGATTCTGTAATGATGGGAATTTATTGGCATTTAAAGAGACAGTGGCAAGGCATTTCGCTAATAGCCTGCCTCCATTGGAGTGCTCTGCCTGCCACAAATTGCATGCAATTCAAACCTATTTTTCCGATAGAGAGGAAGTCTTACAGCCATGCTTGACTTTGGTGGGAAAGGTTGCTTCCTGGAATTGACTTTATCTGTTGCAGCATAATCTGCATCAACAAGCAAATATGCAATATGAACCGACTAGCAGTACAAGTGCATCCCCTCTTCATATTACATTCTGAAAATCATTGCCAATACTTGCTTGTGGTGGCTTTGGAAAAGTGGCAATGGGTTAAAGTCATCCAGCCTAGAATTTAGTAACATATGCAATCTCATACGAAGACTTAAAAATACTTATACTCCATTTTGCAGAAATTGCGACCTGTCTCCAGACTCAGTGGTCAGGATTAAAGTGCCCTGAGCTCCTTAAAGTCGCACGGCAGAGATTGACATTTTCAAGGGCTTCCTTGGGAGAGACAATGCTAAAAGGGAGAGAAAAAGCCAATATGACTTTGTTGCTACCTTGCTCCAGGAATTGTTTGTGTAAATCGCCTATAAGCTTATTGACCTGAATGCGTGGCACGCTGCGTGTGACTGCGATTTGGCTGGAGAGCCATCCTTTGATAGAGCAGCGATAGGGCTGATTTTAACAGCTCACTGGCTCCTCTTGCATGCCCGCCAACCCTGCACCCAGCAGGCCGCCTCAACCCCCCCGTCCCCCCCGTCCCCCGTCCCTTCTGTTCCCTCCAGCGTTCTCTCGTTCAACCTTAAGTATCTCCATTTGATTGCACAGGGAATGGAAACCAAGCCAGATGTAAATTATGATCTAGGTGATAATGTAGAGGATGATCATTGACAATCTGTCTCCCACTTGATAAGAGGGTTTCAATTCAAATGATGAAACAAGGCAGAATCTCTATTACTTATAGTGGACCTCCGCGAATGAAATGGAGCACCTCAATCTGTTTCTATATCAGGAAGGTCAGAAACTCTTAAGTCGTTGAAAACCATAAAAATGGCTCTTCATATTGGCCAGGTTTATATGAAACCACAGTGTAAGCAACGGAGTGCTGCTCCGGCACTTCTTCCTCTGTTGGTGACATTTGTGCAGGAAACTTCATCAAAGCCCTGTGACATTGTTCCCTGTGAGGTTGCCTGGGTGATTGTGTTTAAAATGCATTGCAAACTGTGTTAGATAGAAGGCAGAAAATCCTTAATCACTGCTTAATTAAGGAATCATCTTGTAGCTTCATTTCCCGGGCTGTAATTAAACACTTCCAATACGTTTCGTTACAGGGCTTAACATGTTCGCCTGAGATCAAGGTAGTGCCTTTAATGTTATCTCGCATGCTTTTTTTAAACTCACTCCGTCGGAAGGAACTGTTGATACACGCCTTTTGTTATCCTCGTCATAATACGAGCCTAGTATGCGAAAGAGGTTCTCCAGGCCCAACAATACATTTAGATGAGTGGGCTCCCTGATAGTATACTAGGAAATGAAAGGAGAGTAGTGGAGGTGGGGGGGGGGGGGGAGAAATAGCCAACCCAAGCAGACCCTTGCATAAGCACAACTGGGTCATAATGACCTCATGTACTGTAAGTAGGAAATTTTTCTACAGACTTCCCTTCAGTTTCTCTTTCGTATACATCTTCCTTTTTTTTAGTGTGAGGCAGAAAGCTGACATCCTTTTGGCAATGTTTGCTACCTTCTTTGAAGTGAACCATGTCAGAATAAAAAAAAATAGCTAAACAAGCATGGTGTGTGTGCTTGATCTGGAGATTAACCCTAACTGAGGACGGACTGCAGTGAAGGAGTGTGTGTCCCGTGGCAGTTGTCGCTGGAAGTGTGATAACTAACACTCTGAAATGCTTTTTGGGAGCTGTGGGGGGGATCACATACAGAGGAAGTAAACAACCAAGCGTGTACAAGTCAAAACATTTTAAATGATTGATATTAAATACACAACTTGCACACCATTGTATGTATTCACATTTACTTGTTATTATATATCTTTATTGAACAAGGACCATGCATAAAAAAAATCTAATCTGCAGTCCCTGGGCATATACACACATAACAATCAACAATCATTTAAAACATTTCATGATGCCTATCACACTATGTACAATCCAGAAGTATAACATATACATACTATTACATTTTTCAATATAAATATTTTTACAATTCATAAATGTAAACATAGATCCCTTTTCCCCTTTTTGAGCGTATGAAGTGGAGTAATCCATTGTAGTAATCCAGGCCTGTCCCTGACCGTCCACTATTGGGTTTAAAACATCAAAGGGATGGAAACGATATGGTGACAAAAGTGAGAGAAATGTTCCTCCACAAACTATCAACCACCACCACATGCCCCGGGCACATTTCCTCTTACTTTTCCCCGAGTTTGCAACCACTGTGTCAGCCACATTGGATTTAATCAGAGCACCACACTGGGGGGAATCCACTAAGCTTTACTGTACACTTTGGGTACAAACTGTGCTAGTTTTAGACATACAAAAATAGATTTCCTTTTACAGTAAGTGCATCTTAGAGTCAGTGTTACCACTGCACACTCGTAGTCTGTTTAACAAGGTCTTTAAGCACTTACATCCTGGAGAGAGATACCCAAATATCCCTTAGTATGGTCTGTGTGAGACTGTAAATCAGCCCTACATCCTATAACACACATTCTAGCTCGCTCCACAATAGATCAAACGGTAATAAATAGCCACCTCTCTCCCACACATTGCTTTCCTTCCTGTTCCACGGGGCTTCCTCCTGTTCTTGCAAGCACTCATGGGAACTCCTTTTACATACAAGTATGCAGCTGGACCCTGTAAGCTCACTGCAAATATACATATACAGAACTATATATACACAAAACAACACAATGGTAATGTTGCACATGGCTTTACATTGTGATACTTGAATGTCACAGGAAATGGATATAAAATGTAATGAGTATTGCCAGTGTAGGGGCTGGGAGCTGGCTGGTAGTTAACCTGTTCAACCGGGCGGGGGCCTCCGGGAAGAAACTCAGCTAACTGACGACACAAATCATTTTTACCGAAACAAAACACAAGTCTCACAAGAAGGGTAATGAGCCCTGAGCGAAAAAATGCTAACACACTTAGCACAGAACTCTAGGTATAAATACCCTTCTTACATATCGGATCTGCACAAACATCGATTAGCAAGCTGAGATTCCACAGATTCTAGGGGTATAAGAATACCGACAGGGGAAGCAAACAGACATCACAACACGGAGCTTTACGGAGCAAAAGCGGGACATTGTTTTACCTTAGCTGTTATTTTGATAGCAAATACTGAGTTTTCATATATAGCTATTATGATAGCTACCAGAGTGTATGACAGCTTCCGGTTATGGGGCATTCTGGCTACGCATCACTCATTCACCAATGGGTAATGTTTAGATGGATTTTAGGAACTTCCCCTCGATTCTAATGGCTCTAGCGGTTAAAAAGAGATCAACATCGACCGATGGGTTCCAGAAATATGGAAATGCACCCAAATGACCCCAGAAGTGTTTTTTTGCTAAAACTCTCTAAAAAGGGCAAATGTCACTTGTTTTGCATCAATCCTGATACAGGGTACTTATTATATGTTATAGTTTGGATTCCTGAAGCTTTTAGTCTCCGATCCCATCATTCAAGGGTGGTTCTCACTATAAGTAATGTTTTTTTTTGGACTGACACTATAATTTAATTTTTTTTACTATGTTCAATCTGAATTTACTTTAAAATAAAAATATTCTATGTTGATTCTGACATTTCTACATCCAACTCACAGGTTTATCATTGTTTTGAGAAAAAAGATTATAAATGTTTTAATTTAACCCTTTTATTGAAGATATAGCCATTTGTTCTGGGAATTTCATTTTTGAGCCTGAGACCTGAAAAACAGGCTCAGGGCTTAACAGGTTAAAGTACATTCATATTGCAAAGTAGTTAAATGACTTTTTAACCAGTTTTAATGCTAATGTTAAAAATAACCATGAAAGAAACAAGTACTTATTTTCTTTTTTCTATTTATTTTTACCATTTACTGTAAACTCTTCAATTTCGCCCTGAAAAGTAAAAAAAAACGTCCCATCGTTAGAACCCGTGTACAAGTACCGGTAGTTCAAAAAGAAAAAGCATGTTGAAGACAGTTTTAGTTCTTTGGATTCTACAAGTCAGATGTTACAAAACTGACAACGGGTTCATTTATTTCAGACAAGCACTAAAGAGGGTTAAATAGTCTAAAAAGGTGCTCAGAAGGTTTCCTTATGTTGGTTTGTATATGGCAATTGAGTGTGTCGCTTTTTGGGAATTGTATTTTGTTAAAATCTACCCTTCGGAAAGCCCATAATGCAATTCTTAATTAAATTATTCGTCTGATAATGTAACTTTGATGGAGTCATTCTCACCTTAACTTGTGTTTTTCTGCCTTGCAGGAGAGGAAGATGGCAACCGAGAAGCAGGAGAGTCGGAGATGGATGTGCAGGGCGAGAAGACCAGGCATGGGGGGCCGGAGGAATGGGATGGTCCAAGTAAGAAAAATGAATATCAATTTACTACATAGCCTCGAAGGGCCTCTCACAAAGTTATAACTAAATTGCATGCATTTTAACTATGTTTATTTGGGATTTGGTCTGGCATTAAACGGAAAAGTAACATTCTGATATTTTCAAAGCTTGAACTTCTTGTTCAAAGTAAGAAACCATTATGCCTTACAAAGCCACTAAAATGACATATGAGTCAGGAGTCTGCATGCTATTATGACTGAAAGCCCACTCAGTTAATAGTACATTCAATTACCAACTATTGTTTACTCAAAAAAACAGCTTTATCAATTCTTTCTTTACTTATAATGTGATGAAGATGCTTTTCGAACACTTTACAATGCATTTCTGTCTTGTTTTGCCCTTTTACTAAAAGTAACTTCATCAAAGTGATGGATAATATATGGAACAAGATAGTTGCACAGCAATTACTGCTCAGCTACAGCCTCCACCCACACTGCTGAACACACACAATATGATTCCTTTTTAATGCATAAAATGACCTCAAGAATTTATTGCAGGTACATGTAAAAAAAAAGGAGAGAAAGAGAGAAAAGAAGAGAGATAGAGAGGGAGAAAAAAAAGTGGATTTGGGCAAGTTGTGCTTGCAAGCTCGAAGCCCCCCGGGGTGTGTATTTTATACTGACAGTGAATCAGTGTTATCGCACCTATCAGATAATGCATTTATCATTAAATTTCACATTTGCATTTAAATCTGGGGAAGGAAATGAGCATTGCTGGCTAAAGATAAGAACGCCGGGACGACAGTAATAAACCATCACTGTGATCAGTCAGGAGACAGGGCTGAGGGGGTCAGCTCAGAACTATGGGGGCCATGACAAAAAGAAGGCATCACATGCGGGGAAAAAGGCCCTTTTGGGGCGAGAAAACGCTGAGCTTAAAAATACTGCTTTGAAAAGGAGGGATGGATGTAGCATGACTAGATGTATGACTGACTGTAATTATCCTCCTCCTACTACTTAGCCATCAGAATGAGAATTAGAGGCTCAGAAACAAACTGCTGGACAGGCAGCGGAGAGAGGAGGTGGCTCTGTTGCTCACACTGAGGATGTCCATTTAATGTTCTAACAAACTACAGCCTTCCGAGTTATCAAGTGACATCCAGTCTGAAGACTTCAGCACTGTGTTCTAATCTCTGATGTTTAAAGAAGAGTAAAATGGCATTTAGCACACAGCTTTAACAGAAACATGCTAATATATGTTTATACAATTTAGCCAAGTTTATTATAAAACACATTTTGTTCTTGATTAACATGCAGTAGTGGCATGTAATGAAGTGCATTTACTTAAGCATTTTACATAATATCATTCGAGTATTTCCATTGTAGGCTACTTTACCACGGGGGCCAACAGGTGTACACGCGTTACAACGGCCCCAAATTCTTACATTGGGAGAAACGCACAGTAGTTTAAAAAAACAAATATGCCAAAACGTGCAAATGAAGAAACATCTTTACCAACAAAACATGAGCAGCATTTATTAAAAGTGATGCATAGTGTCACTGGAAACCTAGTAAATATAAGGTTTTATTGGCTAAGCTATAACTAGCTTTTAGTAAACGCTGGGCACGTTTCGTCAAGTTTTTTCTTTATTTGCATGTACTTTTTACTCCATTACATTTATCTGAAATCTTAAGTTACTTAACAGATTTGTATTATTAGCTAATGGCAAATACAAATCAACTAATGAATAAACATTGAGATGTAAGTATTGATTTGAATATCCTGCAGCAGTGTACAACCTTATTTACTGTATATTAGCCCAAAATGAGAAAGCTGTGATTTTCACATTACTGCATTAATAATCAAGTCATTTAATATATATGTTTTTCTAAATGGACCATTACACTTAACTTTAACTTTTGGTAATTTAAATACCGTATATTTCAATGCCACTACTTGTGTATTTTTACTTAAGGTTTTGAAGGCGTATTTTCACAATGCAGAATCGCTACTTTTACCTTACTATAAAATCAAAGTACTTCATCATGTTCGCACCAACTTGCTCAACATCTCTATGACTTACATTGTGCCCCCTCCTCTGTTTTTCTCAATGGGCAGTATTGAGTGGGCAGAAATTAATCTCGGTGCATAATAATGCCATTCACTCTCACATCATGGCTGCCATGAAAGGTCATTTCCCTTTTTAATTTTTCCCATTGTGCTGGAAAAGTCAGATGGGCATGTTATAATTTGAATAAAGAGGGGAATCAGACAATCAGATAGGGACATTTGAAATGACATGACTTCCTGTTCAAAGCGATTAAAAGCAAATGTATTTAGTTTGAGGACTGTCTACCCTTTAATCTCTTTGTAAATGTTCCGATAGTTCGGCATTCATAAAAGTTCTTTGTTATTCTTTGGCTTAAGTTTAAGCCAGGTGTGATTATGATCGCCAACAGATAATTTTTAATCACGCCGTGTGTGCATCTGAATAGGATGTGTAATGGCCGTTACATAAAGAGAGAGTGAAGCCTTTTAATGAGGTGGGCTAACTCGGAACATGCCCACCTGCTTTGGTGATTCTATTGAAGCACCTCCATACCGTTTCCCTTTTGCTGAGTAACAACAAAAGCCTTTACAATCTACATCCTTTAATTGAACTTTTTTTTTGTCCCCTGCATTTCATCTCCACTTTAGTAACTCGTGTCGAGCGCTGTCCGCGATTGCCCCCTGTTCTCTGATTGTCTTTCTGTCTGTAACGGCAGAGAAGCGTACAGAATGACTCACTATTAATCTGATAGCTGCCTCTTCTGCTCTCTTGACTGCCGAGTGCTGGTTCTCTGATGTGGAACACCCAGCGAGTTCCCTTTCTCTCTCCTCGTCTCTCCACAAGTATGTCCTTAAGCAAATCTGCGCACTGATCTCTCTGTCTCGTGATCATTTCTCGTCACGGATGTTTCGCAATCAGCCGCTGATTTGGGAGATAGCGTGTCATGCTATTCTATTCATTTTCATGGACTGCCGGTGATAGGAATCTGACTCTGTCTCTCTCATTCTCTCCCACGCACGCTCCTCCAGGCTAATTGGGAGTGGTGTGTGTTAGCTAGCTAACTCTGCTAATGAACTTGTTCTCAGCCTTATCTAAATGCGTGCTCATGTAAACTACACCCCCTTATGAAAGTCATGAAATCCAGGGTTCGTTAAGAGCGCTGTAATTACGATCGCTGCCTTTTCTGCCTGTGAGATACCGTTTGTTTCAGTGTGCTATTTAGTCATTTTAGTCATATTTTCTCAAATTCCATAAACTAATTAATATCAAAAGCAGGATTACAGGTCTACTGCCTTTACTGTAACTATGGAAACGGTATATATTCCAATCAGTAGCCATGATATATTGATAACTTCATACAACTGGGGAACACTACACTGATTGTAATACACTAGGCTTTACTTTATTGCAATTTAGCACATGAATATACACGTTCATGCTTATAAGTCTCAGTTGCATTGTGGGAAATGTTCTATAATACATTGCTGAGGTGTGCGTTTAACAAAGATGATAGACAATATAGATAAAACACATACAATCATTCTTAATATTTTGAAAGGATCTATATTTAAATCTTTAAAGTCACATAAAAATCACTTACACTACTGCATTGCAGCAATAATACCTATAGTAATAAAAGTATAACTACATGTTTCCTCACCTTGCTGTGTAGAGTGACTTATGCTACTGTAGCTGTCAGCAGCAGTGACATGAGGATCTAAGATATTGCACGTAAAATATGGCAGGAGGAGATACAGCAGGAGGAGACGAGTGTGACAGAAGTCATGTGATCAACTCGTCCACAAAATCCCTTCTCCTGGCCGGCCCTGTTCGGCCCCTTGGTGCCAACTGGGCGTCGGCCAGGGTGAAGCAGGGGTCATTCGAAGTAGGGGCCATCAGAGAGTCTATCTGATGGTCAGACACAGACGGAGCAAAGAAAGGCCCAAACCAAAAAAAAAATCACACGCTGCCTTCTTTTCCCTGTCCAAGACATCAAACATGCACACGCAGCTTCACTCAGATGTAAAAACTCTTGAGTCTCATTTTTGACTCCAGCCAACCCAGAAGGGTCTGTGGCCGATTCTTCCAGTCTCAAAAAAACAAAAACAATAACCATTTCAGGTTTAATGCACATATGTCATGCTAGGAGAATTGGAGTAGCAGATGGCCTCGATACTGTGGCAGGTGCCTCGACAAATGTTTGCGGTCGCCTGTGCTGCTATTTATATCACGGTGAAACACAGACACGCAATATTTGCAAAAGGACAGTAGACCCTTTTTTGTTGGGAGTCAAAGTGATCAGCAAAATAAACAGATGGGATTAAACCATGGGCACCTGAACTTTGAAATTCCCTCAGCTCATCTAAAGAAACTTGGGAAAGGAATGTGGACAGCTATGAGGATTCTGTTTTATTGTATTCGACTGTGCATATTTTTACTTTTTACGTGCCGAAGCTTTTAAACATTCAGCCTCAAAGGAAATGAAAGCAAACTGACCCAAACTCCAGTACAAATACAGCAAAAAAACGTTTCAATTCTGCCGAAGCAACATCCCATTTGAATAGTTCAGTCAGGTTGCTCTCAGTAAACAAGGCATTTTCTAACTCAGCACCCAAGTCCATTATAAAGTCAGGGTGTCGTCAAGGAAGGAGGGGCGCGCCGAAATGAGAGGGGGGAGACAAACGGAGCACCCAGATGCAGATTAGGCTGCAGAAGATGAGGGTGTAAAAGGGATTTAATGGTAGGATGGATTAGAGAAATCCTTGTAACAATGTTAAATAATTATGGTTCCAGCCGAGATCAAAGCGCCATTGATTGAACCCCTCAAGCCTTCAGCACGCGGAGTCTTGGAAAGCAAAGATTGGTAAACTAGTGCTCAGACCACTCCGGCTGCTCCAGTTAAATTGGATTGGAAATATTAGGATATAGATGAATCCTTCAGGAGGCTTTCGCAAAGCTTTTGTCACCGGAAATGTAGCTTGGGAGCGGTATGAAAGGTTTGATAGTGTACTGTCTCCACAGAATCATAAGACGAGGGTGTCGCAGCTGTCTCCACTGATACCTAAGCGTTTTAAGTAGACTTTAGACACACTTGACTGTTATATCAGCGGACTGACAACTTTCAGCGCAGGCTTTCATTCAAGGTTTATTTTTTTTTCTCTTCTTCGTCTTGTAATCAAGAAATTTGGACGTGCATCATGTGCAGTTCTCTCTCAGAAAAGGACGGTTTTATCTCGCTCCTCCAGGGGTTTATTCAAAGTCTTCAGACAAGTCTCACAAAACATGAATGACACTGAGATTGCTGATAGCGATGATGAAAGTCCATCATCAGCTTCTCTGTGAGTTCTGGGTACCGAGTGATGTAAACATTTAATTGCAATCAAAGCGCTAAGTGTAAACACTGTGCGCCCATTTTCCAAATACATTTATATCTCAAGAGATTGCTGATGAATACAATATGCATCACCTGTGTGTCAAGAAAACACCATCCCCCTCCACCACACACACATCTTTCTTCACAATTATGATGATGAAATATGCAACAAGAGATTAGACAAATCACTGTACTCCGATGCTGCATCGTCTTGATGCAAATGTAGTCACTGATCCGCTATACTAAGAGGCTTTATGAAGGAAATTCACGGTTGTTAGTTATATAATCTAAAATAGGGCAAAATGCAATCACTGTTCTTATCATCTGAAGAAGATGTCACTACATTCGGTTCTAGTTTTGTGCGGATACGTAGGATGTGGCACACAGACAACGCTCTTAATAAGATAATTCACTTCCAACCATTTTGTCCACATTTCAGCTGAATTTGCGTCCACTTTAACAATGCCATCTTTTTCACTGTGATAACTATTTCACAAAAGAATCCATAAGAGCTGTTGCTAAATATGACTTAAAGTGCGCCGTTTCTGCCCCTAGGGACTCGACACCCATCGCGTCTTTCTTTAGCTCTCTGAATATGTTTGTTCTGCAATGCTTACCCTCCCGGGCGCTGTAGCTGCACACGGTTCTCTAAGAGGTATCATTGTAATTGGTTGAATATTTGATGTGTGTGCTTAGCATTAACATGGTGACGCTCGTGCAGGCAGCGCTAGGGGGAAATAATGCTGGGTAAACTCTGGGTTGCTCAACTGAAACTTCCTCGCATGTGGAACATTTTCTTTTGGCCTTATTTTTTATAAAACAACGGAGCATATTTGAGCGACTTCGGTTTGTAGTTCTTTTTCATGCATGAATTTACGAGGCTTTTTTCAAAAAAAAGGGATGCAAGAGCTTGAGATAGGTGGATTCATATGCATGACTTTGGTCATTTCACATTATCATTTGGCTATAGGAATGCACTTTCTCCTCCCCCCCCCCCCCCCCCCGACACACTCATGTACAGCCTTCACACTGATAGGTATTGATATCGGAACAGTGCCCCCGCCTGTGGAGGCCTCTCATTGGTGACGAACAGCTGGGCCCGGCTTGGCCCCGCTGGTCACGCCAATTCCCCCCACCCCTGATTTTTTTCTGTTTAGGGGTGGTGGGGGGTGGGCCCCGCTTGTCAAGTGAATTAAAATACCAAATAATAATAATACCGATGATAAAAAGTTAATAAAAAATGGCATGTTCCTCCCTGATTGTGCGAGTGTTGTGGTATTCAATTATGCAATTTTCATTGGCATATTAATCATCTTTTCAACAAACAAGCCGCCGTTAATTAAAGCAAAGCATGGATAAAGACGTGTTGCCGGATCATCACTCCGTTTATCACCGCGCACAGACCCGCAGTTAAGTAAATTCAGGCTGTGAGATGAATTTCAATGGTCTCCCTGTTTCTTCCTCTGTGTTTGTGTGTGTGTGTGCGGTTAACCGTGTGTTTGTGCGCATTGTGTTCGGAGGTGTGGTTAGTGACGTGTCGTGTCAGGGAAATTGAAATTTGAGAATTCCTTTAATTGTTTTATACAGACATCTAACGAATGTGGGAGGTCTCTTTTTTCATGATCCGTTTTTTCCTCACTGATTTGAATGTTAAATACTCTTTGCAAACCACAGATGAGTCACAGTGACTCCAGTTGGATGCATTTAGATGTTTTCCTTTGCCTCTCAGTGGCCACCAGTGGAACATCTCTGTACACTCTGCCCATTCTCCTTGCCTATTTTACTTTCTGTGCCTTGCTCAAGAGATTATTCCGGATCTTGTAAAATGGGCCTCTCTAATCATAGCTCACTGCCTTTACTGTCATTCAGTCACTAAATGGAAGCGAGGTTGAAAATGTCCTGGTGACGGAAGCAGCCAGACAGCCATGCAAGTGCTTGAGTTCCGCCAGCAGAAAGGGAACTGGAGGCATCTGTAGACATGTCGCCTGTCCCTCTTTGTGGAGCAACTTTATCAGCAGCAGCCGCTCACCCACTTGCTAAACTGGAGGGCCAGTGCTCTCTTAACTTAAACATAAGATCTTTGTGGTTTGAAGCACTCGGCTGCTCTGCGCCCAACGTGGATCTGAAAGGCAAACACGACTCCATCACAAAATCACACCTCATGGAAAACTTGTTTCTGCTGTGTTAGCTCGAATCTAAATGCACTCAAACCGACTGTTGCACTGGAGCAAGACTCCCCCCCTCTTCCCATCTAAAGAAAGAATGAAAGAGGGAGAAGGAGAGAGTGGGTGAGAGATGGAGATGGAGGAGGAGGAGGAATGAGAGAGAGAGGGGGAGAGAAAAGTCAAAAACCTCCACATAACAATGCCGGAGAAAAATCAGAACATTTTCCACCGAAAGATGGGCCATTTCCAAATCCTTGTGCCCTATCAGACAAATTAAAGTAAATCAAGCATGAAATGAAGCAGAAGAGCCCGGAGATAAGGCTCCTTTAAGTCGTTTACAGATTAGGACAGAGAGAGAGAGGGAGAGGTGCATCTGGTCTCTGGCAGTGAAGGAGGCTAGTTTCTCATTTCACAATAGCAGCCTGTGTATAGGATTACTCTCCCCTGTCACCGACATGAGGAGCAGTGGGGGAATAGACGTCCACAAAATGTGTCTAAATATGTCCCCTCAGAAATGTTTCCAACCCAAAAAACCCTCTTGGTGTCAACCCCGATGTGACACGCGATAAACAAACATGTTTGACCCGGTGTATCGTTTTCGATTTGTTGGGTATTTCAGCCGCCCCTTCACCTTTTTTCTAAGATCTAGTGGCTTCATCACCACACAGCTTAAAAAAATTCAAATGAATTCAGGATTGGCCGAGCGGTGTCACGTGACTGTACGGCTGTCAGCTCCTATGCGCATGTGAGGCACGCCTCAGATCAGGTTTGGGGGGGAGGTAGAGGTGGGAGAAGGGGTGGGGGTGTACAAATTATATTCTCCAAATGTGATTTTGTTTCAATGTCTCATCGCTCTGTTTAATATGTACGTCTATTTTCTGTCTTACATCAACAGATTAATTGCTGTTTTATTTTAGCACTCGCAAATAATCAAAACATAATTATGGAGCTAGTTGTTCATGATATTTTACAGTGCACACACACTCTCATCCCACTCATGCATGCACGCAAATGCAACTAAACACCCCCCCTCCACACACACATTTGCCTACACACACAGAGGCACCCACACAAGGTAAAGGGTGCGCTGCTCTTTGATGCCGCACGTCAGACTCTCGCTGGATTTAGTTTCACTCCTTCCGTGTCTCTTTTCTGGAAGTGATGAGAGGTGGGCTCCGAGAGAGACGAGATCTGGCCCGCGTGGCCGGGTAGCTGCTCTCCAAAGCCGCGACCTTGACCTTCCCCTGCCCAAGTCTTAGGTTTAGCTCCTTTATCGCACTATCTCCAGGCATTTAAAAATACTCCTGAAACTCAATGATTTAACCCGCTTTTACGCTGTTCACATCAAAACTGGATGAAAAAAAGCTTAATCCATCTTATCTGTTGACTGTCAAACTGCTCCGGCTAAAACCTACTCACAAAAGACAACTAGGTCACCCAGGAAAAAAAAGAATCCCCCCGTTACCCAGGGGAAGTTGCAGACTGGTAATTGACTTGGGAGGAGATTCAGGAGCATTTTTAAAAATAGTCTCTTCCTGAATTAGCTGCAGAATATCAAGACTTGGAGGCGGCAATGTTTACTTGTGTTCCTTGTTAAAAAGTTATTGGTTTAGATACTACACAGCAAAGTCATATATAGATGTATCCATGTGTTCCCTTCCAATAAAACAAGTTCATGTCATGATGTTTTTATTTATGACAGCAACTTCCCATTGAAGCTGAAGTCTTAGACTTTGCAATCCATCAGTCTCAAAAACATGCATTCCCAGTGCCATCAATTACTCATTCATTCTGTCACACTCAGGTGGAGAAATGTCCTTTTGATGGTTAGGAAATTTTGAGAAAAGCATTTAAAATAATCAGATTCCAGCAGAGTGGTGTGTGTCCTCTAGATGTTGTCGGTGATACAGCGATATCTCGGCGTGAGGACAGTCATTCTTTAGGTTTCGCTGTCTCCCTTTACATGCTATCAATAGAAATTGCAGTGCTTCTCCAAAGATGGATGTGTCAGAGATTGTTGTCAGCAAGCCTGCTGCTAACTTGGCCAGGCTTTTGATAAAAAAGTGCTTCACAGCTGGTATATTTCAATTGTTCAATGACACCAAACAGCAGGGTTGGTAATGTACTGCAGGACCAAGTTGTTGTCTGGGAGTTAGTGTGTGTGTGCAGCTTAACTTTCTCAGTTCTTTATTACTTGAATTACTGCAGTTCAAATTCAATGATGGTCATGGCCATGGCCAGATTCCGGGTTATCTGTTGTTCCCCATAAACAAAGTATGCCTAAGAATTATTTCCACACCTCGTGATTTACATCCACTGCCGACGTTCAATGCCAATGCAGGAAGATGTCGACTATGTAGTGAGGCGGAAAGCCAGTGCGTGGAGGTCGGGCGGATGGGCATGTAGCGCTTCTGACTTGTCACAGTCCTGTCGCAGACCTGCACACACGTTTGCCTTTTCATTAGGAATAGTGTTTGCTCTCTGGCAGGGAGTTAGATGAGAAGGTGGATACCACCCTCTTATCTTCCCGTTAAATATATAGCTACAGCCAGCAGCTAGTTAGGTTAGCCCACCACAAAGTGTGGAAACAAGGGGGAAACAGGATCACTTATGAACATGTTACATGTTTGTGTCTTTTGCTTGTACAAAAAGTGAAGTGTTAAAACCATTTTTTGGAGGGGTTGTGTGTTAAACATAGAAACAGAATGAGAGTAGAACCGACATTCCGATTCAAATCCAGATAGCAGGATGTTCAGAGTAGATTACATTTTTATGTCTACTGATGTCATAGCAAAGAACTGTGAATGCAAGCTAACAATGGCATGGCCATTTTCTTTCGAACCGGACAAACAACAACATTTACAGTACAAAGTGTATACTGAACTCTTTCTATGTATTTGTTGTTTAGCTAGTTACTGCTCAGAGCCAAGCAAAAGCATGTTTGGCCACAAGACCCCTTGTAAAAAGGCAACTCCTGATTTTGTACGAATAAAACAAATTAGATCAGTTAATTACTAGTGAGGTGATTGTTGGCAGATTCACCACGTTGTAATACATTAAGCTAATGGTTTCCCCTTGTGTCAAGTCCTTATGCTAAGCGAAGCTCAGCTAACCAGCTGCTAGCTGTAGCTTTGAAATTAATTGTTTGTAGGTTTTAGCTTTTACTTTCCAACTCTCCAGCAGAAATACAAATTGTCTTACTTTTGCCTTTTTTATCCACTTGCAGATATAATGTAGACACCACACATTAAAAAAGCATAAACATTGAATACATTCTGTTGTTTTTTTCAGGTCCAATATGGATATCTTTGTCTGGCGGTGGGCTTGAAACACCTGTATTGCTAGCTGTGTCTTTCAAAACAATACTGTGTTGGGTCGTTCTACAAGAGGGGGATTTGAGTCCTCCGCCCCTTCCAATCCCTCCACAATGGCCCCCCCAGCCCCCTGCTCAGCCTGAGTGGAGTGTCACAGCTAAAAGGCCCTAATCCCTTTGGTTTGTTTAACTCTTTCCCCCCAAGCCCGCCACAGCCTGACAACAAGCCTGACCTGAAGGGGTGAACCCCACTACCAAATCACCCCCCCTCCTCACGTGACCAAACTCCTACGGTTGTTAACTTTCTCCCAGCTGTTCAGGGCCAGAAGCAGCCACATATAGGCGGGTTAGGGTGGGTCTGGGGAAGATGGAGGAGGGTGAGGAGGAGATGATGGTGGTGAGGGTCCTCCACTGTTTTAAAACAAGTGCGTTGCTCAGAGATAATAGGGTTGTGGGTTATAAATGATGCATTTTGCACACTAGGACCTGATAATAGCGGTTTGGGTAGGGGGGGAAGAAAGTTCATCGCTCTCTTATCAGAGCTCTGTGACATTTCTCTTTCAGCTGTAAAATTTCATATCACATATCTGCTTTAAAGATGTGGCACCTTTTGTTGAACCGATACAGTACATTCCATTTCACCCCATATGCCTCTCTCATGGTATATTAATTTATAGCCCATGTGCGGGCTCTCTAACGCAGCTTGTCAGCGGAGATGACTGGAATTCAGTAGGACATCTGTGAATTGCCACGCACAGGTTATTGAACTTTGAACAGCAGACATTTATATGCTCTGAATCAAAGGTACTGCTTGATATCAATAGGGATCATCTGCCGTTTGAAGCTCAAACCTATTTTCGCAATTGTTTCTACTGGTGTCATTCTTTGTTACCCATAATTCTCCTTACTTAAGATATAAGGTGGAGTAAACCAAATATTCACAGGAAATGTATTTTCCTTTGACTTTGTTCGGTGAAGTAGTTAGAGAAGTCAAATTCATGTTGAAAGTAGCCCAAACTGATCTATTTATTTAACAAATGTTAATCTACGGTAGCAAGTTGATGATGTCATTTGTCATCTGTGACCACTACCTTACTCTGGGCCAGTAGAAATATTAAGGAAATCAGGCTTACAGTTCATGTGGTTAATAGTCATTCGCACTGATATCATATGTGAATTTGTCATTGCATTTAAAATAAAAAGGCAATTTTAAGAGCATTTCAGTTGTAGACTTATATCAAACCTGTTTGTCTAAATGAAGGTTGACCAAACAATTGATGAATCCGTAACATAATAGGCAGATTAATTGATATGGAAATTATTGTTATTTGACACTTAAATATCTAACAATACCATTTAGAAGTATAAAGAGATTGTTCAACTGTTTTAAGGTCTCTGTCAGTCAACATTCCAGTTATCTTTTAAATCCTACCAGGCTGGCATCCTGCCACTAAGTAACTCATTAGTATTCAGTCTTGTGCCATTATAGGGAGAGATGAGGTTCCCTATTCCTATAAACCATAACAGAAAAGAAAGACAGGACACACATTAAAAAAGCACAAACTCAAAACAAACAGATGCCAGCGTGGCGCATCTTGGGTGCTATCTGAGGAGGATCTCTCCACACAAAGGGACATTCATAGGGTTGCCAAGTATCTATGGAGTGCAGGAACAGACCCTAGAGTCTAGTGACAGATGATGATCTTATCGAGGGAAGGGTGGGGCGTCGGTGGTAGGGTTGAGGAGGGGGTCTGGGGTGCAGAGGGTGAAGGTAGCAGAGAGGGTCTGGTTGGAGGAGGGGGTACAGCTCTTGAGCCACATCACAAGCTCTGTTTTGCCAAGTGTGTGGCATTTGAGAATCAGATGATGAGGAGCGTTGAATAAGGACACCGGCTTTGGGTTCTTCTATTAATCCATTCTTGTTGGAAAGGTGATTTCTGTATTTGTAAAAGAGTTGGGATTGTTGGGCTTGTAGGACATTAAATCATCAACAGTTTTTTCCACCATAATTCAAAAAAATGTTACTAGCCCAGTTGATAACAGAGCACATCTGTCGGTAAATGTCTTCAATATTACTAAACTTTCAAATGCTCATAGGGAACAAGCAGACAGTACATGAAGGAAACTCATTATTCATCCACGCGTGTTTTTGTGTAGATCCTCCACCAGTATCTGCAACAGATGTGACAAGCCATCTGTGAGCCAAGGTCCTCAGGCAACATTTGGTGAGAGATGCACACAACTGGCATCTAAACATGGCTGACGACAAACTGCACAAATTGAATCGAACCCTGTTTTTTCCCCCCTTTTCTGCACCTACATTACCCCCGTTTTGTCCAAGCATCCCACCCCCAAGAAAAGAAAGAAAGGGTAAAGGAAAGGAATCAGAATCGTTGGCTGAGGATGGCTTGTGCTGTTTGTCAAGCGGGGCTCAACAGGAACTTGCATCCAAGCGGTTAAAGGCCGTGGGTCTTATCTGAGGACAAACAGAATGCATCAAGCGGTGGCTGTTGCTCTCCGTGATGACGACCAGCTGTGCACCAATGTTTAATTATTTCTCTGTAATGAGCTTAGCCACCTTCCACTGCAGCACCGGGAAGACTGCATGGAACACGGGAGGAGAGACAGAGTGAAAGAAAGAACGAGATAACGCTGTCCAGATTATCTCATTGTTGGGTCTATTCCAAAACCGTGCCTGCATTTCCTCTTAAAAATTATTTGTGCTTAGACCATGTGGTGGTGATGCAGTTTTTTTACGTAAGATGTGGTCAAACAAGGGAATTTTTATTATGGCTGACATTTAGCTTTTTGTGTAGTGACCACCACCAATGAGTATATTATGAAAGAGACATCATTTGTAGAGGGTAATAATACATACCTGATGTTTGCAAAGGAGCACATAAGCGTACATTTCCATATTAGCACAACAGAGGGACACAATAGCGTGCCGCAGATACACGGCTGATATTTACCAAGTAGAACAGGGCTGAATAGGTCATTATACCACATACGCATCAGAAAGTTCAGTGATTGCTTAAGCCCATCCAGCATGAACTGAATGCCCTGAATACCTATTAGCCACATGTGTGGACAAATAGGTTAAAAGACACGATGTTTACAACTCATGTAGAGTTTGTTTGATTACTAATACATTAGATTTATTTGCCTGGCTAGATAATCAATTTATGGCAGGTTGGCTTCCTTGTAAAAGGTCAATCTTTATGTTGGAGGCCCCTAGAATAATGATGATTTTCCAAAGCTGGCCCTAATATCTGACCTTAGTAAATATGTTTATGTTCTCAATAAGTAGTTTTACATTTTTAAACCCTTTTCATCCAAGAAAGCCTAAAGTGTGTACATTTCGGTCTTCTATAAATGTCTTGTTACATTTGTTTTAGTTTGGTTGTACTCTCACTTCTCACTTCTGGATCAAAAATGTTTTTAGTGATGGCTCTAACAATAGACTTTAGTTTAGGCATTATAATTGGACTCCTTAAACCAATGGGTGCCATCATGGTGACTTTGTCCGCTTCTTAAACACAGTCGATGCTCAGACCTGATTCAAACGTCCTTTGTTTCAGTTTGTGGAACTTCTTGTGTCCAGAAAGTTTATCAAATCAGATATAACTTGTAGCTACAGAAGTCTGAACTATCACACTTCCTCTAACAAGACTTCTCAGAGTTGTCAAGGCAACCAGACGGAAATCTACAGTTGAGAACCTTTCGACACACAGTCGTAGACACTTGCACACACCAAGACGCAGGGAAACATCCTCTCTGGAAAACTATGTCACGGCCTGCCAAGGGGTTTATCATAACTATTTGATTAATCACCATCCCAAAAAAGTACACTGAATCTAAGAGATAAGATAGTGCGGGGTGACTGGGAGGTGAGCACCGGTAGTTCTTCCAGTGCTATCCGGTTTCACTGTTAATTAACTGGAGCTCTGCACAGCACTAACAAGGCCCCAGTCTTCCTGGAGCAACAGAAATAAGCCTGCCACTAGCTGCTCTCGCAAGCCAGCGAGCCTGCACTGTCTCACAGAGATTATCTCCACACAAGACACCTTTCAAGTAAGGTTAGTGCGCCATGTGTCTGAGGAACACCATCAGATGGATGCTCACTTGATTTGCTTATCCATTTTGAAAAAACCCTTGGCTGTAACCTTCACTGTTTACCGCAGAGCTTTGAGGCAATCATATAATCGCATATGTAGGCTTGAGTTTAAGGACAACGAATGAACGTCACTGTGATTGATGTGGAACTTGTGCGCTGGAGCACTAAGGCTCACTGCTTTAGTTTCTGCTTTGTTTCTAGGAGAGCTGGATGCGTTCCTTAAAGAAGGCGAGCGTCGGATCCACACCCGGCAGGAACTCCCTGTGGGGACCACGTGGGGACCGTTCGAGGGGAAGATCGAGATGAACCCTGAAAACACTACACTGGTATGTTTTAATCATCTACTGAATCAAATTGAATATTTGAGAAACATTTAGTTTTTCACCACAACAAACTTGATGGTTAGAAACAAATGGATACAATTAATACAACTAGTAGGGCACTGAGACAACACAGAACTTTACTATATACCAACGCAAAATGGCCCATATGGCAATTGTAACCCAAGTGAAAAATAAATTGTATCTGATATGAAATCACTGAAAACCAAGTTCTTCCTTGGCTGTCCAAGCTGTAACATACAAAACTGATTGGGCTCTATTTAAAGGTTAATTGCAAGGTATTATACATTTATTTGATCTTACTCATGTATTATAAATGAACTTTGCTCTGAAGCACATTTCACAAGGTAAGTGGTCAAACTGTCTATCGGTGTGGTACATGTGAGGACTTTTTTTACTGACATAAAAATTGATTGATTTATCCACCACTATTAAGCCACTATTTACACAAATTAAAAAAATCTCTTATAAATGATACCATATTTTATAGGATTTAGTTTCGACTAAAATAACTTCATTTAGTCTAACTGTGCCTTTAGCAACCATGGAAACATGATTACTTGTAAGTCCTACAGTACTATCTGAAGACCATATTAATGGTAATTCCCATGACAGGCGAACATACTGAGGTGACTGTGGCGGGATCCAACTGGCCCACAACAAAAGCCTTTGAAGTGCATCCATTTTAACCATTTAATCTGCATATTTTATGACAAAACACTTTTAATTTGTGGATTTTGAGCTCAGTCCAGGCTTCAGTTGAGTGAAGTCACAATCCATTATTTTTGATGTTACCCTGCACACAGCAGCTTTTATATCTCTTGTTCCAAAAGATCCCAGCAGAGGCTTGTGTTGACCTGCTGCTCTGGTGGAGTGACAAGCCCTCCACGGGTTTGATTCCTCATTCTGCATTCGGATTAATTAAGAAATTCCCATTAAAATTGTAACCAAGCTTCCATTCATCCTGTTAGGAAACATAAGGAACAGTCCATGAGGATTGTGGGAATCAGAGGCCCTCCACGCGTTTTCCCAGATTCCTTAAACTTTATTAAATCGTTTTCAGAGCAGTCACGACTGTTTTCTAAGCTCCCCTCTTGGTTTTGAAGTCATCAGTGGCTTTCAATAACTCAGGCCGTATTATAGCCATGAAATACGGCTTCTCTCAGGGTAAAGCCAGTTATCCTTGGGCAGAACAATTATTTTTTACAGAGCAACACCTCAAGTTGCCTTCCAAAGTAACGCTCAAGATATATCTTTTCAGCAATCTCGGCATGGATTTCCCTGAAAAAGGCATCCAATACCAACCTTCAACTGTCCCTCAAATGACTCTCGCCAAGTGATGTCATGTATTTTATCTCTTTGAATTGTTGGTGCTTTTGGTATATACAAACTTTACAAATTATTCACACCGCATGCTGAACTAGATGCACAAACTGATTGTTGCTCTTGGCTCCTAACTAACTGCCCTCTCAGGAATTCATCGCCACTTTTGCACATCCTCCTTAGGTTTTGTCTCTTCTTTTTTTTTAAACAAGCAGGTGCTGGTCATCACCTGTAATAGGCTGTGGAGGGGTTACAGAATATGCCTAACCCCCCTCGCAATTAAAAGCCGAGGAAGAAGCTTTGGCACATTGCCTTTAAGGATCTCATGTGTGTCTATTCTCCTGGGGCCCCTCTCAATGCTTTGCTGCTTGCACTCCTCCTCTCTTAAGTTTCATCTCTCAAATGGGGTAGTGGCTGTTAGCAGCTTCTCACTATCTCTCATTAAAGGCTAGGTCAACCCAACTGGCATGTTTTGTTTTAGTGAGCCTCCTTTTAGGGTTTTTAACTTTGTTCCTTAAGCCAGAAAATATCAGCCAATTCTGGTATGTTGTACATCGCGGGGGAATCGTATCACTTACAGAAGCATAGTTTTATTTTTGTTTAAATAGAAACCTGCAGTTATTGAGCTGTTGCCTTGTTAAACACGCAGCCGTTGGCAACATCTGTAATGTGGAGCCGCATTTATCTCAGTTATTTCAGTGGGAGGCGAGGGAGTTGTGGAAATCTTCAAACACTGACATATCAAGACAAGATCCCTGATGCCACACCTGGAGAGGTTGAAATAACAAAAATGTAAGTGTGAGAAGAGAAAGAAGAAGAAGGGGAAAAAAAGCCGGGCTAGTTTTGATGCGTGTCAGGGGCGTCCAGAGGAGGGTCAGAAAGGCAGCAGAAAGCGTTTGAGGTAGAAATAAAGGCTCATTGCTTCACGGGTCTCAGTCATTCTTATGAAGTGTGACCTCCACAGACTATTAAATGTCCTTTCACTCTCTTAGATTTTTTGAATCCATTGAGGTGAATGAATTACCCGAGTATATGGCAGGAGTGACACCTCTCTCATGCCTGGAACACACGACCCGCTGCTGAGATATTGATATGCCCTCTCTGAAATCAAACATATTTTATCCCTTCATCCAGACACGTCATTTAAGATATTACTTTTTAGAGGTCAAGCTATTTTGGTCGAGCCGCCATGTACGGTGCACAGGTTGGCAATTCTTGGCATTGTGCCCGGAGGAGTAATGTCTTTTTAAAGTGGCTTATAGTAAATAATGAAAATACGGTGAATTTAAGCATTCAACTGGACATGAGTAGCACTTTGGCTCAAGCAGAGACGTTTAGGAGCGGGTCCGGATGGTGTCTGGGGAGTCGTCCTGTGGAGTCTGATGGAGAGGTGGGGAAGGATGGGGGAGGAGGGGAGGGTCACCGGTCCCTGGAGGCAGCAAATGGGAGCAGGAGCTGGAGCTAGCTGTATGTGCCGTGGCGTGGGAGCCGATATGTGGGCTGGCTGCTGGGGGGAGACAGGCCTCAGCAGCTGACCGGAGTGATGGATGATGCTGAGAAAAAGAACAGTGAGTGGAGCATTGCATGCAGTTGTTCAGACAGGCCTGGAAAGAGAGGTGTAAAGCTTGAAAAAGAAAGAATGAAAAAGGAGAGCAGGGGAGAGTGGGGGGAGAAGGGGAGGAAGCAGAAAACACAGAGGGGGAAAAAGCATGACAGGAAATCTGGGCATCTGCAGGACAGAGATAGGGTCACATCTTGACCGTTTATCAAAGAGGAAAGCAGATTTCACAGCTGATGGGTCGGCCGTGGCAGGTCTGCAGACCCCAGGGCTCAGCCTGGCATGAGGCGCTGGAGTTATAGTTATTGTTGTTGCAGACCTGTTAACACAATCACATTGAATTGTGTTGGAGGGATCATAAGGCTTTTTTTATTGTGGTGTTTTTATATACGTTCTTTATTAGAGATGCACAAAGATAACAACAGGTCATCAGTATTGGAAGATAAAGGCTTTAAAAATAAATCCAAGCTAGAAAAGTGATTTTTTTCTATATGACAGGCCAAAAAGATAAAGGAAATGTTTCACTACAGCAGACTTGATGTCCAAAATGAGTTGAAATAGATCCAGATATCAGACATCGTGCAAAACCAATGTCTATATAACTATAAGACTTAATATGTTTTGGTCCAAATACAGATCAAATGTAACATGTAATGTTTTTGAGACGATAATGATACAAATGTAGATGCCAAGCCTTAATCAGAGAAACAGAAGTCTAACCCTAACCATACTAGATTGCAAGTCAGAAACCAAACTCTGAACTGAAAACCAACTTACTGGACCGGGTTAAAGCACTTTGTATTAAGCTAGGCAAAGGTAAGAAAGCCAGAAAAGTAAGGGCCAAAAGCAAGTAACAGAGAGCAATACAAGAAATATGAAAGAGGAAGAAGATGGGGAAAAAATGAAACACTAAGAGTTGGCGTTGCTGCTGTTGTCAGCCACGTTCTCCCCTCTGTTCCTCTGCTCTGCTCTCTGTCTGACTGATGGAGCTGCCAAAGTGCCGTCTCATCCCTCACTTCTCTCACTGATCAATCAGACCATTAGACTCCAATTACAGCCGCAGCCCCGGCGCAGGTGAGCGACGAGCACATTCAGCCGGCTTCCGACAACGCCTCCGCCCGACTCCCTCACACTCTCCCAAATTAACGCAAATTAATAGTGACACTCAGACATAAATGTCTGCAATCGGGGGGCCAAATTAACAGTCTGGGTCGAAGCTATTGAGTAGCAGGTGTCTTTAAAGGCAGTAATTACCTACGCTGGACAGAACCGGGAGCAGAAGCTGGCCCACGGTCTGCCTGGAGTGAGAGGCCTGGCCCCGGTGAGCCTGGCTCCCATTGTAGGTGTTAATAATTGATTGGGAGGCAAGCTATTAATGAGCAGCAGATTTAGAGCTCTGTTGTAAATGTGTGTTGATGAGGGTGTTGCCGCCTCTTGTACAATGCCTTACCAATGCTAATTACTGGGGCTTAGTCAAGGTGCACTGTAATGAGTCTGGATTCAATACAATTCTGGTCTGTATGTGTTTTGAGAGCCTTTTAGTGCAAATGACATGCTAATTGTAATGGAGAACACTTCCAGATTGAAATCTATAAGGCTTTTTTGTATCTTGTTCTCTATCTTAATAAACCTATTGTAGCTATACGAGCTAAATAAGCTGTGAGCATATTTATGATAAAACAAATCTTATATTGTTATCTATGTTTCAAACAAGGGTCCTGGAACAAAGACAACAGTTTGGAAGGTTGCACGGGCATAACACAAGTAAACAGCCTATTTTCACCTTAATAAAATATTACAATATTACTATTATATTAAAATCACCTAAGTAATACGTATGTTTGCCATAATGAAGGAGTGTTGAGTGAGTACATCACTGTCGTTTTTGTCTAATTCTGTAAATTAGAATTGTAGGTAAAAAATTAAGGTACATTATTTCAAATCTACTGGTGTTAAGTCTCACATATTTTGCTAACATGTGCATCAGAGCCTAAAATGTCTGTATGTTGTTTGCACATGTGCACAAAGTGTCTGCGTGTACATGAACTTAAATGTGTGTGTTTTGGGTCGTACTGTATGTGTGGGAGGGCATGTGCCAGCGCCTCAGTGTGCGTGTGCTGCAGACTGTGTGCTGTTTTCTGCTGCGAACAGAGAGCTTTAGCTTGTAGTCTACAGAAGAGCAAAAATGTCAAGATACTGTCCTAATTTTCACCTGGGACAGAGAGAGAGGCAGAGGCTGTCAACCGATGGAGTGTGATTATTGTGTAATTTAGTACAAGGGTAGGAATATGGGCCTGTGCAACCAAAAACTGCTCCAGAAATTATTCAGCCCATCACTCAAGCCATTTATCTCCCGCCTTTTTTTGCCCACCCTCTCCCTTGGAATATGTTTATTGTTAGCTACCCCTAAACTTTAACAAGTGGTGGCGGATTTTTCTGTTTCAGAAATTATATTTTTCTTCTTGTCATTGCTTCATTAATCAAGAGGAGGCATTCTGAAAAATGTTTTGTTTTGGAGGCTGCAATCTATTTTGTGTGTGTGTGTGTTGTAGTTAATCTGCGCCCGTGGCAGGTTTCCCCTCCGAAACGCAGCGCTAAGCAGCGGTATCGCAGGCCTATTGTTGTAGCCTCTGTCATAGCAAGGAGAGCCTGATGCAGGCCTGGGCTCGCCTGATAAGGAAAAGAGGATTCAACATGGCTGGAAAGGAGAATCAGTGGGACTTGAGAGTGGAGTACGGATGGGGCAGATGCGCTCGCACACACACAAACACACATACGTACAGAACCATGCACACATGTTCTACACACATACAGTCACACATGAGCCGACACACACACAAATCATCACCATCATCACACTGGCACATGCCCAGGCAATTATTTACAGTAACATCCAATTACATATGCAAGAAGGCACCCCAGGATAGGGCCTCTCTGGAGCTATAGCTTCTAAATGGCACACACACATAGGCATTCTGAAATATGCATGCACATAAACAAACAAACTAAATTTGAAACATTCAGATTTATGCTTTTAAAGGTGGCCTGCGCTTTCTATCTGTAAGTCACACTGCCTCGGATATGGTTTTGAAAACGCCCGACATTATCAGGACTAACAGGATTTGAATTTCTGTGTTGGACACACAAATAATTTTGGCACAAAAGAATGTAGCTTCATCTAATGAAATAATGGGCCCAAATTTTAGGCGGAGAACCAATTTGTGATTGCATGCATCAATTATTTCTTGGGTTTAAACCAATATCAGGGCTGGGGTCTCTTCAGATGGGTAAAATGGTAATTATCTGGCCTGCTTTCCCTCGCGCGGTGTCATCCATATATTTATCTATGGCATTATCGATGGTTTTCATGTTCTAAAATTCCAAAAAGGAGGAAACATGAAAGCAAGTAGCCTTATAAATCTGGGCTTTATTTTGCAAAGATCAACATGAAATTGATGTCAGTTTGGGAGTCAGATGGATAATGGGTTGTGGCGAACTAACTAGCATTGTTTTCTTTATTGATGCATATATATTTATTTCCCAAGCCTGCACTTTGAAGGTTTCTCTGCAAGGCTGGAGCTCGTTGCTGCCGACAGCTCCATGTGTTAGCTCTGAGGCACTCCCTCACTCAGCTATAGTCGGAGCTATTATGGCCACAGCCCAGCCCCACTGTTTGAGAGATAATGCATGGTTGACTTGATCTACAAGTGAACCTGACATTTTGCTGTCCTTACATCACAACACCACTACCCAAACTGATATGGCAGGTCCCTGATAAGCAGAGCAGGACTCACTGAATTGCTTTGTGCTCACTGTAATCAATGGCTGCATGCTTTCCTCAAACATGCCAAGGGTGCAGTGACAAGATCTACACACATATAAAGACGGGGAACCTGTTGCAGCATAACTTGGTGTGCACTCTTGTAAAGATTTCTGAGGAAATGATTCTGAAACTTAAACCACGCCTGCCAGTGACAGTAGTTTTTTTGTTATTTGATAATATTTCTCATGAATGCTGTTGCTCATATCACGATGATCGGAGGTTTTCTCTTTGAGCTTTTCTCTTTAAGAAACACAAATGAGTGTATTGTTTTTAATCCTTCCACTTCTCTACAGATTTTTTATATTATTTAAGATAAAAAATAACTTTAATCTAATTTATACTTTAGCTGCACTATATTTCAAAGGGAGATATTGCTACACTTTATTATGATCAGTTTCTTTACAGATACAAAAAATAACCTTTAAAATACAATGCAGTAGTTTGACTTAAAAACGTATGTGTTACACACACTCACACACTCCCCCCCTGCCTGAAACGCCTCCATTTGGCTCCTTTGTTTACTTCAGTAACATAGCGACATCACTACGTAACATATTGCGCTAATATTGGCTAGCGCTCCAACACTTTGTATGTGATAGGCAGTTGGCCAATCATAACAGAGCCGGCCAGGTAACCAATCAGAGCTGACTGGGCTTTTTCAACATTAAAGCATGTAAACGAAGTCACGTTAGAAGCACATCATACAAAATAAGAACCTGGAAATTAGCATAATATGTTATCTTCAACTTCTATTTCCGTATTCCATTGTTTTATTATCACATTTGCTTAAGTAAAATATCCTAATACTTCTGATGTGATATGGCTTCACACAAAGGTATTGATGTTGATATTAAGTTACTGTATCCAGGAAACATTAGAAAACATTGATTGTTTTGTATTTTAATTCCTGGGATAACGGACAAATGCTAATAAAGCCTGTGTTGAGTCATTCTTAATCTTAATTCAAAAAGATCAGTGAGTTACTCTGCAGATTTGGGAGTAAGAAAATATAGCTCATGTCGCTGGAGTGATCCTCACAGACAGGCAGCTGTCTTCCTGCAGCAGAGTGTTGTTCAGCCATTGCTCAGGAGCAGCAGCAGCAGAGCAGGACCAGAGACGGCTGAAAGCCTCAGTGAGGCTCCGGGTCCTGGGGGGCCCCTCTTCACACTTGCAGGGCCTGAGGGTTGAGCCGGGGGTCCCTGTCCCCCCCCCTTCCAACTGTCTGCCAGTAGCCCATCAGGGAGCGACACAGTGTGCATAGCAAACTGTCACACTGAGGAGATGTAGTATCTGCTTATGTTTTCTGTACATCGTAAACAGCTTGATATGAACATTAACATTCATGAACAACTGTTCCATTTGGCTTAGTGCAACACTTAAACAAGTCACACGCTAACACTTATCTCAAGAGTTTCATGGATTTGAACAACTGCTCGCTTGCTGCAGATTTGGGGAGATGCTTCTTTAGCTGCGATAGAAGCTAAGCTAGCCTTTAGTTTTTTTACAGAATGTTAGTCCGACAGGCAACAATAGTTAAGCTTAAAACTCCCTGGCTTCACACATAGCGCCTTGTTTTACAGTACGCAATATGTCTTCCCCAATGAATGATTATCCAACACTACAATACACAACAGACCTCTATTGTAGCAAAGGCGCGAGAGGAAAGAGGAAGAAGACGAGGCAAAGAGAAAGAAAAGTGAAACAAAGTTGAGTGGTGCCAGCTGCTTTGCCATCTGTCACTGTCATGGCTGCACTTGTGATATGTTGAAACAAGTTTCTTGGAAAGTGGTGCAGATAATCCTCGATTGTTTCCGTTTGGAAGGCCCTGATAGTCGTCTTGGTATTCCAGAAGATAGTGAGCTCAGAGCAGGGTTTGGTGCTAGGTGTGGATGGCTGACCATAGCTCTATTAGCTGTGATTGCAGAAATATAAAGCTTCCTTTCTTAAATTGTTAAGCTTCAGTTCTTCATTTTTTGCCAGTGGTTAGAAATTGGTTTTAAAACATCGCCAAAATCCTATATTATTTGACTTGAGAAAAGCATTGTCGCTTATATGAATTCAGCAATTTCCCTCCTCTCTTTCCCTCTTCTCATATTGGCAAGGGAAGTGGAGAACCATAGAGGCTTTGCTTGCTTCACCTCCTTCAGAAAAAGAAGGACGTCCACCCTACGGGGAGGCAAACCCCCGCTGGTGGACCTTGATAAGTCCTCGCCGTCCCCTGTCCTGGCCTTAGCACTCTGATCCTTAGCCTAGTTGGCTCCAGGCCTACAGAAGACAAAGCCCCGTCAGAACTTCTCCGAATGGATGAACAACCAAGCAGAACAACTCAAGTGTTCTGAAAAAAGGTTAGCATTGAAGATAAGACAAGCTGATGGAGGAGATGAAGGTCTGGACAGTGTTCACAGCTTCCTGGTGGTCCAGCAGCACCTCATTAGATGGATGTGTATGAGGCTGTCAAAGCAGGAATATTATACCAAGGGGTCGTCAGCAAACTAATTGGGTAACAAAGACCATTTCCAGCTCGAGAAACCCCTCTTTTAACAGTCAGTGTGCTGAGACTCTGATAAGAGAGTTCACGCCTAATGCATTTAGCGCAGGGCAAGTTCACCATCTTTATCTTATTTACTTAACTTGGTGTAAATATTGTTGGGCTTTTACGGGGGATTTAGTCAGACCCCATTTCTCTGAAGTGCACTCAGGGATCAAACTATTGAACGCTGCGTCTATATGCAGACGATCAGGTGGTATGCAAATCAAAGATACCTTTGTTCGGTTTAGTTACATGTGCGATGCATTTCATGTTCCTCCTCTCTGTTCTGTAAATGTGTTCTACTTTGTTTATTGCATTTATGATTGTGTACACTTTTATATTAATAGAGCCCAGTTTCTGAGTGTGAAAAAGACTCATTAAAAATAAAATCACATACAATATATGCCATTCTAATGCATCACGAAATTCCGCCAGAGAAGAGAGAGGAGTTCAAAAGAATATTAAAATCCAATACCTAAAGGGGGGCACAGAGGTTTATCTAAAGTCAGGGGCTTTATTCAAGCATCATGCCTGCTATTTTATTGTTTGACTTTATTTACTGCCTCTGACTGATCCTAGTCTTCCATGTGTGGTTATGAGAGCAGGGATTTGTTGTGACCCCATTGACTGATCGACTCCTGAGTTCGCCTTTTTCTTCCTCTTTGAAAAAGAATCCCCCCATCCGCATCCTGACAGAGAAAGAGTGCTTCTGTCCAGAGAATGCGCCACCTGCCACCTTGACCCCCAGGGGCCATGGTAATATCCATACAGGTGAACATTACCGGCTCCGGGTTCCCCTATTATGTTCCCTCACACAGCTCCTCACTGCTCGGGGAGTCGGCCCTAACTTACATGCCAAAAGATCAAACAAGTCCTCCCCAATTGAATTCAAATGGGACATTTTGAGTAATTCAAACAGTGAGTAGTGAAGCGACAGGGGTGTTCTGTCCCCTGACCAAAGCCAAACACAAGGAGTACACGTGTGTATATATACCTCCAAGATATGATTAAGTCCTGGAGCAATATGCATAAGCAAATTCAGCTTCCTCTTGTTTACTTCAAATAGTTCCAGGGACATTATGTATAGTATCAGAACAGACATTGTGAAATGAAATATTCATGAGTACAAAGAAAGTTGGGGACATTTTTGTATGATGCTAAAGGGCTGGGGAAGGGAAATGCCATGTGGACTGAATCAAGTGCATGTGATGTACAAATATTTAAGAAAATTAGAAATGAGAGGAGACGAGAGGAGAAAATAAAAAATGGGGACGGAAAAGAAAATGAAGACAGCAAAATAAGAAAGGAGAGGAAAAGAGAAGGGAAGCATATCAAAGCAAAAGGGAATTATTGGAAGGGAACAGATAGGAAAGGTGACACAAATATGGGAAAGGGAAGCAGGCAGGGTGGAGAAAGGGGTTGCTTGTCTTCAGGGCAGGTACAGCTTACACTAAACTGTTTGGCTTTAGAGTTGGAGCACCTCAATGTGCCTGAAGGTCCTGAAGAATGGAGCATAGAGGATGGAGTACTCCCTCTTTCCCACCAAAGCTTTGCTCTCTTCTCCTCCCTGTTTTTATAGGCAGCAGATTTGGTTTAAAATAATAACTCAAATAAATGTTTAAGGATGTGCAGCTAATCATTTAGCATGGCTCCTTAATCAATACCAATCAGTAGTCTGCCTTATTTCTCATACAAGCAACTGAGCATACAGTCGTCATGCCACACATAGTCAATACAAATACAACCAGTGAGCATTTCAATGGAGTGAAATGAGCAATAGCTAATGCAGCGCATGAACTTTGATGCTTACAGTCCAGTCAGCACGATAAAAGGTGATTTAAATGAGAAAATATTTATTCCCCAAAGCGCCGCCATGATAGCAGCAGCCAAATAAAGGCACATGCGCACAGTGATGGGTGTCCCTTTAAAGATTCCGGGGGAACAGCAGTGACTCTCTCAATTTAATCGATTTTAAAATGAAAAGTCAATTTAACAAAGTTGAAAAGAAAAAGATGGGCCAGGGGAAGAAAGAAAAAAGCATTCTCTTGCACTCAAGCAGTAAACTAACTGCTGCACAGAGCAGGCAGAGATTTCAGCTGAATTATCTCCCACCTCACATTTGCTCTTAGGCAAGCAGTTTAAAAGCCAAGCGATTGAGCCAGTGATCCAATTTGAAATGCAGAAATGATTAGAGCAGCTTGCCTCATTTCATATCGAAATTCTCTGATTTATGACAGGGCACCGGCCAAGATCTATCTCTAACGGGAATTAGTGTGCAATTCCTGCATATTTCTGTTATTTAGTCTCCCAATAGCAGATGCTATAGCCCTAGAGAGAAGGGGGGAGGGAGAGGAATGAAAGTAGAATAGAGGTATCTTTTCATTTCAGCAGATGTAACCATGACCATTTAGAAGAGGGGGAAATGACACAAAGGCAGACTTGAGGAATGAGAGTATTTCTCACTTTATGTAGGTTGTTGACCGAGAATCTTATTTCAGGGTGCAGTGAAATAGCACCTCACTAAGCATATGCACAGCTTTGGGTAGCGGTGGGAGACTGTGAGGTTGGCTGTTTTATTCAACAAAAAGACCCTTGCAACCCATCCATCCTTGAGGCTAAGAAAATATTAATACGCAGAGCGATAACGAGGGCTAGAGGAAAATCTCCCTTAATGAAATTTCCAGTTGACCACATGCAATTTGTTTCATCGCAGTGAACAACTAATTGCAATGGACGTTATCAAGGTGTGAGTGTGCTGTCTGCTGTAAACTGACTGGTAAAACAGGTACAAATCCTTTATCCTCACTCCCATGTTAGAAACAGAGAACATATAGACTTGACATAACCCAATAAATAAGCTTGTTTTCTACGGCTGGTATCATCTGAAAGGACATGGCGCTTTCAAATTGTTTGTGACCATGCTAACACGGGGTCAAATGTAATGTAGGGGATGGAATTCAAGTGTATTTGTCGAAAGAAAACCAAAAAAAGAAAGAAAGCTTTGTATATGTAACAAGCATTCAACTTTACATGTAATCTAATTTAACTACATTATGTTTGAAGTTGAATACATGGCTATGCCAAATTAGGGTTAGGGTTTCTGTAAATCAATTGTCAAAACTAATGCTTTATTTGGAAAACACAAAAATAATGCAATATTGAAAAGATGTAACATAATTCTAATTGTGTTTTTGTCTAAAAAAAGAACTTCTTTATACCGAGTGGATGTTGAAAGCTTGATATATAAAGCCAACGAACGTGTTGAGATATTCAGACGGAGTGGTTTTGATCTCCCAGTTGTCTAAATCCTGCAGGTGTGGGATCAAGACGGACACAGTGCCAGTCAGTGACCTTGGTGGGGGGAAGAAGAAAAAAAGCCATGAGGAAAATAATCATTCCCACCAAGGTCCGTATCGATTTCACCTGCCCTGACCATGAAGCGGGTTAAGAGTAGCCAGTGGTGGTGAAATGGTCAGCAGTGATATCATTAGCTTGTTGTTTACACAGGGAAGCAGGGAGTTAGAGGAAGGCTGAGTGTCACAAGCCACTTTCTTCTTCACCTCCTTCAGCTGATCAGAGGATCATGGTATCAAGGAGGGATTAGTAGCGACTTGGGATTTGTGTGATTGGTTAATTTATTGCGGTGATGGCAGGTCTTTCATCTATGGCAACATTTAATCAGCGCAGCCACAGAGGCTATTACAGGTTAGCTCCTTTCTGGAGTCAGTCCGGCTGTGCCATCAGCTCTATCACAATTCCCCTGAAATTTCCAAATTATCTGGAACAGGCTTTAGCTTCTCAGTAATAAAAATTAGAACAGATTCCTGATAGAAGCTTTTGCTCACACAGGGCCAATTATAAATAGTACAGCCCTGCCTTGGAAGAGGGAAAAGGGGGAGGGAGAAAAAATCCAACTCTGAGAGATGTGCGCGGAACTTATCGTTCAGCCTCTGCTCCGCTCTGATCCAAATCCGTGTGGCTGAAAATTTATATTAGATTTTATCACAGAGGCCTAAGTCTAGAAAAATCAATGAAGGTTATCTTTTATGTTGCAGCAACTTGTGGAAATATTGATTTTCATTTTATAGCGAATTTGGAGCATCAGTTTGTAATCACTTCCTCGCTGACTACACTGTTTTGGTCACTGTATCTCTTACACGAGCAACGGTAACACAGCTCAGAAAAAAATAATAGAAATAGCGGCAGGGTATTGAAACCAGTGGAGTGAAGGCAGAGGGTGGATAAACCGTAACACAGTACACAGACAGGAAGGCCAGAGGAGTATTTTTACAGGCTCTGACAGGGATGATAGTGTGGCAACTGATATTAAACACTGTATCTCTATAAACTAAACTCATATATACTTGTTCTCTAAGGCCAGAGACTATAGGAAAAAAACATGTCAGGGCCTTTTTCATGCTCTGGTCCATTTTGAGACATCTGGAAATGTTTTGCTTACATGTCTTCATTCAGATAGGTGGAAAGAAAACATCCAAAATAGAAATGTTATTTGTTTTTTTTAACAACTTTGTCTTTGTGTGTGTATAGATTTATCTTAAAGTCACCATAATTATTAATCAGATAATGCCTACTTTGCATGTTTGCACTGGGAACATTTTTTATTTCATGTTTGTGGCTTAACAAGTCTTCTTCAGAACAGTGCTTAGAAAACAGCTAAAATACATATTTATGTTGTTTTCATTTTTCATGTTGTCTTTTTGTGGTTGGTTGTAAATTTACTATATTAAACATTAAACCTCCTTTGCATATTCAAACATAATATTTCAGAAGACTGGCAATATACAAATATATTTTCTTAATGTAAGTAACATGAAGTTTCATTGTAAAATGTTTTACTTATTTTTCTTACCCATTCAAAGTAGTCTTTCTTCTAATATCTCTTTATTTGAATACCTGTCAAAATACCTAAAGATGTGTTCAAATCAGGAATATATTCAGTGTTATTCAGACATTTACACAGATTTGTGGCATATTTAACATCCAATAGGGGTCAGCATATTTTACAAACTCGCTCTCAGTACTGTGTAAGGCAGGAAAGAGCTTCCATACGTCACATCCCCCTGCTCGTGAAGAGGAGTTTGTTTATCCTCCCCGCTGCAGGGAAATAAATGTTCTGCTTGTCAGTCTGCATTTCTCCTGGCCGCGGCCACTTAGGCCAACTGATCCGGTTGTACAAATGTTTCCATTTGCATTCGCAGAGCCCCCGCCCCTGCACTGATGCCACTCTGTGTCTTAATCCCTAATATGTTGTGTGCTTTCTGCATTTCTTTGTCTGAGTGACGTCTGGTACATGCAGCATTCTTACAAAGCACATAGGCCACCATTGTCACGATCGATGCATTATGTAAATCTGCTGCACTGAGGCGCTGTCATGGGTTGTTGCTGTTGTTCACAACAAAAAAAACTATTAACAATTACATCAAAAATAATACATAATATGCATTTTTAAAAGTTTCTTTCTCAGCAAAGGAACAATTGTGATTGCTGTAATGATTTCTAACACACTCTAACAATGGGAAGATGTGTGGTTAGTGTGGTGTTTTGTCCCTGTTGGCTACATTAAGAGCAGCTGGAATATCATGAATTCCCAGAGGCTCAGAGGGACGGCGGAGAGGCCTCTCGCTGCTGAATAAGAGATGGCTCCAGTCTGCAGATCTAAGGAAGGGTTAATCTGATTCCCATTTCAGATAGTCGTCCTAGCAACAATCGGCCTGGTCTGCTCTGCTCCTTTGACAGGGGTGTGAGATTTTCAGGTTAGCCAGATAGAAGACTTTATTGTGAGGCTAATTTGAAATGTGAAATGGAGGATGACTTAAATTATAGAGGTCCCCTCTCCGTCTCATCTGCTGCCAGGGCGGGATAAGAAGATGCCAGGAGAAGGAATAAGAATATCAACAGACACAATTTACTGTCTGTGTTTGATCAGTTTGGCAGCGACGCTTGCCAATGTGCACTGCTATGTATAGATATAGATATTTATGTGTAGAAATCTGTCTTTATTTAGCGTCTGCATTTGTTGCCTTCATTTGCACACAACATCAAAACAGATTGCTATCTCACAGAGATGTTTTTGTAAATAATGCAAAAAAAATTAAGTCCTCCAGCCATAGACCAGATAGAGTTCATGAAAAAGATAAATGGGCTGCATGAGGGGGAGGAGGAGGAGGAGGAGGAGGAGGAAGAGGAGGAGGGGGCACTGCCGGAGCACAGTGCTCATCTCTTGTGCATATCTGTGCCAATTCAGACCTTTAACATGCTCAAGTGACATTTGCATTTATCCTTGAAGGTTGTTGCCTTTTGCGGGGGAGCAATAAGTGAAAAACGCCAGAGAGGACTGGTATTTTTCTGTTGCATTAGGCAGATGGACAGCGTCCTGTCGCTGCCTGCCTCAGATGGAAAAAAGAAATAAAGATTGCACCCCAACCCATTTTCTCATAGCTAAACTATTTCTGTAACACCCTAATGAAGGAGGGCCCCGGGGTTCAAAAGTAATGGCCTTGAAATACTGAGATTTTGCCTTTGAGTAATATGTACCCACCAGCCCCACAACATCACCAATTTGCAACACCAAAATAAAACCAAATCATGAGGATGAATAGAGAACGACCATTCTGTGACACTGCAGCATGTGAGTTTACTGTGCTGGACCTTGCATTCTATCTCCCTCTTTTATTTTGTTCCTTTCCGAAGGGGATAAAACACCACGTTTGACCTCTGACCAAGGAGAAAAATGACCTTACACATTCAGAATAATTTTTTTAGGCATATTATAAAAACCCTAACCTCAATTGGCCTTTGAAATGGATACTGATTCTTTAAATTCTTCCCTGCTTGTTTCAGGAAATAGTGAGATCCTGGCGATAGCAAGGCACAATGCGCCCAAAGTTCACCGCTGAACACTCGCTTCCCTCTCTCTGAAAGTCACCAGCTTTTTCTTCCTTCTTTCTTTCCTTTTTTCATAATTCCCAGACACCTTAGAAGTTGATCTAGGAGATCTCATGATGAATCCTGGATTGGGTTTCGTCCTTTTTGATATACCCGTTTGTCACCATGTTACATGTACAGCACACACACTTTCTCAAAACCTTTCTTGATTCTCAAAAGGAAAAGGGGGACTTGGGTTGTATACTTCCTGAAAGTGTCTGTGTATGTCCATTCAGAGCGTCACTCAGTGGTTATTAATGTTTCTTTAATCACCAAAATGACCGAATGATTTCTGACTTTTTTCAGGATAATAAGAAGTTAATCTAAGAGATCTCATGATTAATAAATCCTGGATTGTTATTCCCCCTCTTTGATACACCCGTTTGTCCACACTCCAACTACTATACCGCACACACACGCGCGCGCGCATACACACACACACACGCGTGTGTGCACACACACACACACACACACACACACACACACACACACACACACACACACACACACACACACACACACACACACACACACACACACACACACACACACACACACACACACACACACACACACACACACACACACACACACACACACACACACACACACACACACACACACACACACACACACACACACACACACACACACACACACACACACACACACACACACACACACACACAGCCTTCCCTGATTCTCAAATCCTCCTTGTAAAAAAAAAGGCGATGCATGGTGTATACTTTCTGAAATGGTCTGTTTGTGGCCATTCAGAGCCTGGAAGAGCGTAACTCAGTGGTTATTAATGTTTCTTTAATCACCAAAATAAGCAAATGATTAGTGTGTGTTATCTGTCCCCGTCCAGAAGACGAAGAGCACGGTCCCGGTGGTGCTGAGCGCCGGCCCCAGGTGGCTGCTGGATGTGACTTGGCAGGGAGCGGAAGACAACAAAAACAACTGTGTGGTGTACTGCAAAGGTAAGCAAGCGGCGGCGTCCTGTTATCTCTCCGCGGCGCAACACACCACGCCACGGCAGCAAAGACAATCCTCCATCCTCTCCACTCTCTCCATCTGTCTCCCTTTTTACTTTCTCCTTTTGCTTCTCAAAGTCACACACAAATAATTAGAGCTGCAAGGACACACAAAAAAGCCTCACACCATATCTGTTTTACTCCAAAGAGCAATTTATATCACTAAAACTCTGATTAGGAACTGAGAAACATCACTTGACACACAAAGTTAATGGTCTTTAGATTTCACAAGGTAATTAATGCCCCCCTTTTTTCCCTTCTCTTTTATACTAAGTGAATCCCTATCTCGGTGCAGATAGCAAAGTTGTGGAGATGGGCTCTCTTCATTTGTTCCCTCGCTAATTCAGCAGAGCTTTATCTGTACATCTTTCATAAATCAGACATTCAGGAATGGATTTATGTAAATAAGTGGAAGGGAATATCATCATATCTGTCAGGAAAATCCCTGTTGTTTATCCAGCCTTCAGCCTTAAAGCACAAATGACCCGCTGTCATTACGATAAACTCCCCAATCTGCCGCATTGTGTCCGGCAAACCCTCATTAAAAGATGGCCCAACATGGATCTGTAGAGGTTTGTTGCAGATTGCAGAGATGCACACAGCCCTGCCACTGCAGTGTGTGTAGCTTCACTTCCCATGAAAGCACAAGGCTTCTGCAGCTATAATTGGGTCTTGACGGGTGTTAACCAAAGAGACACAGCAAAATAAATAAAGATGTGTTTTGGATTCCAAAAAGGCTGAAGGGAAAAAGGGGGTTCCATTTATCACTTTTCAAAAAATGATTACCCCGTGACAATACCCCCCCAAAGCTGAAATGGAGCTTCTTCTCCCTCAAAGTGAATAAGTGGCAGGAGTGGGATTTGCAACCCCGGATTTTCAGTCTCCCAATTCTCATCTACTAATCACTAGACTGCACTGTGGAGTTATCCTCTTAACCGGCTACTTAACTTTGTGCTCTTTATCACCAAATCATTAAAGTTTTGATAAGCTGTGAAAGAAGATTATGCACTTCTTTAAAATCTTCTAATCTTCCTGCTCACACACGGACTGTATGAGACAAGAAAAACGGGCAATAACAGGATTTCTCTTTTTTCTTTTGAAGAAGAAGAAGAATTTCCTCCACTCTTCATACGCTGGAGATAACATCACATGCAGCATCATCACCTCAGCTGCATATCACTGGCAGCTCCTTTGTTTGTCACTTTCAGTTTGACCTTATTCAATTATTCACAATAACATCTCCAGACGTCCCCTTGTGAGAGTTGTTCTGTGTTGTACTGCATAAGTTCATTACAGTAAATCCCCCACAAGGATCTTCGCACGCATACAAAGAAGAATTCATTTAATTTAAATCTCGGAGTAGAAGTTTAATATCTCCGGTCATCTCATACAGTAGTTGTACCATTGCTAAGCAAAAAAGATGTATAGTACACATTAAACACAATTGATTTCTGTTAATTTTTCTATAGTAATAGAATATTTATAAGGTTAATCATTCTTAAACATTATAACATCACTACGTAACACTTGCGCTTCTATTGGCTCGCGCTCCGACACATTGTTGGTGATAGGCTAAATGGCGGGACATCTCTAAGTGGTTGACCAATCACAAAACAGTCGACCTGCTAACCAATTAGAGCAGACTGAGCTCTGGTTTCAGACAGAGGGTTAAAAGAATTTTTTTTTAACATTAAAGTATGGAAACATGTCACAGTAGAGGCACAAAATACAAATATGAGCATAATAGAGCCCCTTTAAAATGAATGCTACAATTAATATAAAAAATGTAATACATGATGATACAACCAGGGGGAAAGAATGATACTGTGTGATTCCATACTTGACTCAGCTTTGTAGCAACTTTACCGCAAAGCTTTAGATAAATTGGTTTGGTGCCCGTTTTTTCTCTGCGCTCTATCCCACATTTTTCAACATTTTAGCTCCTGGCAACTTTTTTCCCCATTTCAGGTGGACTTGGAGTAAGTTCAGAAAGTGTTTGATGCTGTTCAGCCGTTTGACTCTTGCGCCCACAATGATTCACTCCATTCATTCTTCTTCAGCGCCCTTTCAAACATTACGATCTGCATGTGTGGGCCGCCTCTGGAGGTGACATTGAAATTGAACTTCTGAGTCTGCTGCAAATATCAAATCTTTGTCAAATTCAATTCCACTTCCGCTTTGAAGCGGCGCTTGAGTTGTGTTTATCGTGTCGACACTGGCAAAAGCTCCTAAGAGTCCGACAGAAAACTTTCTTCCCGCCTCTCGGAGCTTCAGCCCAGATTGTTTATATCTTCACCCCAGGGCTGCAGGCTGCTACATTGCTCCCTGAGATGCGTTACTTATGGAAAACAGTGAATATCTCAATACACAGTATGCTCTCAGAATATGCTTTGGCTTACCTTTCACTGGTCTTCTTTAAGGCTGCCTGCAAAGATAGTGGCAGCTCTCTTTGGATGCACGCCAGAGTGAATCTATGGGGGAGTATCTCTAAGTAAGGACCGGTGATTGGTTTGAGTGGCTGTAGCTTACTGTTGGGCTGTTCTGTCTGTGATTTCTGCATTACATTTCTGCACAATCCCCGAAACTTGTCATTCAGGGAGAAATATGTGGAGAGGACAGGATTCAGCAAACTGATTCCTCTGAGAGTCGTGTTCCAGGAGGCTGTTATGTATAATACATGCAGTGGAGTGTGTAACAAGCAGCAGGGAGGTGTGTTCAGGGCCCCCACAGGGCGCCTCTGGTCATCAAGCTAACCCTACGGTGTCAAATATAAATTCCGTACCTATTTTTGGGATCCTACAAACCTACCAGAGAACTCATCTCCTCCTGATAATCTGTTCTGTGTCATGTTATCCAGAAAGTATTGCACATTATACCCATTTATAGAAATGAGAAGCCCCAGAGAGGTATTTAAATATCCCAAATTAGGATGCACAGCGCCGTTTCATGACTATAAATTCTTCTTTTAATTCTTAAAATGAGTAGCCCTGAAGAGGAAGTGGAAAAGTGCAGTATCTGTTTTTCCCAGGCTGTCAGCACGGCCCTGTTTGTTTTACATTAAAACTCAGAGGAAGAGCCTTAGCAGCGAGCCATTACTAAAACTCTCAACTGTACTACCGCACTAACTCATTATCGAGAAATCCACCTGGAACTCCCACAATGCTCTCCTCCACACTCCGACAGCTTCTTTGAACCCCTGAAGTTATAGAAACAGGCGGCAAGTCTGCAGAGTAATTATGTGTTACAGTAACGCTGGAGACTGAGGAGGTGGAGGTAGAGAGAAGGAAGGAAGAATGACAGATAGAAACCTGTAGAGAATTCAACAACAGATTCATAAACAATGCAGCTGGAAAGTAGGAGCAGTTTGTCCGAAAAAAAAGAAATTCAGCGCCATTTTGATATTTGTTCTCCTATCTTCCAGTTGAACGCGCTACAGTGTCTTTGTTTAAAGGCTGCAGACCTGCTTGATTGGAATAATTTCAGCAAATTTGACCATGCCCGTGATGCAAGTCCAGCTTTTAAAGGATATATCTGGTCTTAAGGAGGTCCTATTATTCTCCTGAAGAGTCTGCAAAGGCTAAAATCCCAAAGTTTCTCTCCCACACATTTCTCTTATTGTTTATAAATACCAAGAAAGAAGCTATATTACAAAATTACAAATACAGTTATCTCGTCATACTACAATATTGATATATTAATGTTGTATTGCCCAGCCCTACTCATTAGTTGACTTTGTACATCTTTTATATAGGATTAGTTAACAAAAATCCAGAATATCACCACCTTACACATTGAAACGTGTGCATTTAAAAAAATCCACCGAATCTTAACGCAAAGCATCATTGTCTTTCAACACAAAATGATTGAAGACATTATAAATTCCTGCAGTATTTTACATTCCCCTTAGATAAAACCTCTCTACTGTATAACTGGCTGGAATCAAACACAATCAGATCTGAGTGCACGGTTGAAGTGTCATTTTTAGGTCTAAAGTACAATACATGACTTCATTCATCCTCAGTGCGAGCTCTCATTGTGCTTACCCCCATTGTCACCTGATATCAGAGCCCATTGAAACTATACACAGTGAATGTGACTACATTATGTGGCATTATTCAGAGGTCACCTAAACTTTTCAAATGTAAGCCTCTTAAGCCAGACCACATTCAGATAAAGCATGTCCAATAAGTCTCCAGAGCAACTTATCCCATTGTTCGTGCAGAAATTGACCAATGTAACTAGGCCGTTTTTACATAAGCCCGGACTGTGCCGAATTAGCCAAGTCGCTGTGTCTTTGTACTATTTCATATTCTCTAAGTCCTCACAATCAGATCCTTTTTTTATACCTCCTTCCACTGCTCCAGAGCTCCAGACCTCTGAGGCATAGCATGGACTAGCATGACCTGCAGGGACAGATGTAGTATCTATTTGACTCTTTTTCAAATAATAATAATAAAACCAGATTACAATTAGCTTTTTGAGTGTTTTTCCCACTAGAAATGAAACCGTAAAGGCATGAAACAGCGAGAGGAGAGGACTCTTACAGTTCAAAATGTAATTGTTCATTTTAACCCTCCTCTTTCGAAATGACTGTGGCGAATAGGAGGTGCGAGGGGTTATTATCTGTTATCTGGGAACATAGCGAAATAGTGTGACTGAATAATAACTAAACAACTGACACAATGTAAAAATTTCATTATCAGTGTATTAAAACAAAATTGTACCCTAAAGGAGTCCCCACCACAGCTCCGAGCAGCCGACTAATTATGTTTAATTAAAAGACAACAGATCAACAGAATCGTTTTCATTAGGAAATTATTAATGATTCCACTGCAACAATAATTGATTGCACTGAGCCACGCGATAACTCCAGTACGGTCAGGCTGGAGTGAGCCGGGTGCAGAGGAGCGGCGGGTTTTAGGCGTTTGGCAACGTGTCTTTTGCTGAAGATTCCACATTAGCAATTGTGCCGAAGTTACAAAGATGGGTTTATGCATAGCAGAGGAGGAGGGATAGAGCGCGTTGTGGGTTAAGGACAGCGAAATCCAAATCGTATGGCAATCTGAGAGGACTTAAGCATCCCACACATGTATTTAGGAGCATTCATGCACATGCAATAATTTCAAGACACTCTTATTTCTCTGTCCTCAAACATATCCAAGAGGGCGTTTCCTCCCCTTTTTTTCTTCTTGTGCTGTCTCACTCATAAGCATTTAACACACACACACACACACTTGTGCTGCTGCTCCATTCAGAGCCTTGTGAAAGACGTCAGCTCAAGACGCTTCCTCCGACAGCCTTTTATGTGCATTGTTCTCCCGCCGCGCAGCCACTTTCCCCGTGCTAGACACTATATAGCACTGGCACCAGACACCCCACTCTGCCACATTCACTGCGAACACATGCGAGCACAGACCGGGCGCCATTACCAAACATTTGAATAATGGCTGCTGACACATATATGTCCATCTGCTTTCAGCGTGGACTAAGCCTTAAGACAAAAACCACAATGCAGGGAGGAAAACGTAAAAGGAGTGATGAGCACTGATGAGGATTTTTCCACCTTGTATTTAGAAGCTTTTGTTACATGCATATTTTTCGAGTATGTGCTTGGTGTTGTGAGTATTGCCGCCCGTCCTTGTATCAATGCCACGGAAGGTGTCAGGCTAATGAGCGTGGGCTGTCCTTAGAGCAGGAGGGTTTGGGCTGTGCCATTCACTCTGCATATTTAAATGCCTTGTAGAGCTTAAGTAGGCCCACTTTTCCATGTCAGGGCAGCGTTCAATCCTGCTGCGACCATTAATTATGATACCATTGTGCTCCAGTGTGGCTAATAAGAGTGATGTATTGCACCCTCGTGGCATTATAATCATCTGAGTGAAGTACCTGGACTACACGGAGCTCGCTTTAAGCAGCACGTTTAAAAAAAAAGGAGAAAAAAGAAACTGTGAGTGAAGAGGACGCTTCTTCCCTCCTCTCAGTCTCCACTGCTGGCTCTACTGGTTAATGCTTCTACATGAGAGCGTGTCACAGATTTCACTTCTCTATAATTGTATAATCAATGATGTGGAATGCTTCGGTATTGATCAAGCAGGAAGGCCTAATGTGGGTCTGGGAGTGAAGGCCCACATATAGTCACTTTCAATGTAAATATTCAGGCTGCTTTCATGTACTGTTCGAGGCTATACTGCACTGTGATTTGTTTATAATCAATTGTATGGAATTCAATGTATTTGTGAACCAGGAAGTGTACGTTTGGTTAACATATTAACCAAACGTTGTCTTGTCTGACTTTTCATTTAGCTTCTTATGTATTTTCCCTAGATCTTTTAAATAAATCTAACCAGGCTTTTGTTGCCTAAATCTACGGTGGCCGACAGGTGCAAATGCCAAATAGCCAAAAATACTTTGATTTAGAGAAACGCGCTGCACTTTCAAGAACGATGCAAATATAAAACCACAAATGCGCCAAAACATGTGAAATAATGAAACTACTTCACCAACTTGACAAAACATGCACAGTGTTTACTGAAAGCGATGCATGAGTAAAACGCTGCAAATACAAAACGCTTGTGTACTATTTAATCATTTTTGAAGCTGCAGCATGCTTCTCCTAATGGAAATGTTTTGGGGCGCTGTAGCGCGTTTGCACTTGTCGGCCACCGTATAACCTAAGCAAGTTGTTTCCTTTGAAGAAAGAAGTTATTTTGGAAATGTAGCATGCATTTACCAAGCTAAAATTGACACGTGTTGCTGGACATTTGTAGGGTAACGTATGAAAAAGTACAATACATTTTCATAAGATATCATACAAAGTGCACAGGCATCAAAAGCCAATATGGGTATTTTTTTGTCTTGTACTGTAGAAGAACATTATATCTGCATTGCTTCTGCAGATTTCTTCAAACACAGAACTTACTACTTATGTGGATTTTGAGGAGCGGCTTGTTAATATTTGGAGCATGTCTCCGCAGTACTGAATGTGTTCAGTACAGATGGGGAGAGAAGATCACATTTTATTACATTAATCACTGCAAGTTAATGTGATTATATGTACTTTATATTTCCCTTCTTAACTTCCCCCTGCCTTAACGGCATAATCAATGACCGTTTTTATATTCATTGAAAAATTCTGCGGATATGAAAATAAGCTTCTGCTAGGTTTTTTTATCGACTGCAGGATCTTTAGTCAGTAATTAAAGAGTCCATTCTGTGTGTCTTCTAAAAGCCCTTAGCCTTGCTTTTAAGGCCTGGGTATGATGCAGCCCACCGCCCCCATCTCTGCTGTGGTAAGTAGGTGTGAAAAGCATTGTCAGTGTGCTTCAGGATAAAGCCCTGCTTTTGGATGCCATTGGTCAGAGTCAACCCCCCCATACACACACACACATATACACACACAAGATCCTGGAGCAGGTTGAGAAGAGTGTGTGGAGAGGATGTAGGGGGTCGTGTGTGTGCAGGGATAATCAGAGACAAAAGCTAAGAGCTGGAGAGAGGGGCCTTTCTGCACATCCACAGAGATTTTTTTAGGAGGGGGTGTTTTTTTTATCAGACTAGGGGGGTCATGTTGTGTATGTGTGTGTGTGTGTGTGTGTGTGTGTGTGTGTGTGTGTGTGTGTGTGTGTGTGTGTGTGTGTGTGTGTGTGTGTGTGTGTGTGTGTGTGTGTGTGTGTGTGTGTGTGTGTGTGTGTGTGTGTGTGTGTGTGTGTGTGTGTGTGTGTGTGTGTGTGTGTGTGTGTGTGTGTGTGTGTGTGTGTGTGTGTGTGTGTGTGTGACAGAGAGAGTGAGCAAGAAGGAGAGATGGAGGCAGAGCGATAGAAGAATCACTGGGGTGGAGGGTGTTTAGATCGTCAGTCAGCGTGATGGAAAACCACACGGCTAAAGTCTCTCTGAGGGTTGACACAGGACTGCGGCGAGTGGAACTAAACAAGTGAAAGTGAGTCTAGGTGAAACTCTGATGCACTGAGGGAGAGAGGAGATGATCATACTCTGGGAAACTGTGGAGGAAGAAAGGACATGGCAGTAGAAGAAAAACATACAACCCTGACTGCTACCATGATACCCTAGAGAGAATAGAGTTAAAACAATTCCATTCTTATAGCGTCTCGCATAGCAGGAGCAATTTTTCCTTTGGTAATGTACACCCCTGCAAATCAATTTTTAGTCTGGGCAAGACCTAATCAGATTTTCTATGAAGAAATAGCTCGACACATTACGAAATTGTTTTGTGGGGTCGCCAGTGTGTTCATGCAGGAGAACTGGCCGATAACCTTTATACATACCTTTGCAGCTAATCCATTTTATTGATTGTACATCCACCTGCGTGGGGGGAAAAAACACATAGTCTTTAGCGTGCCGTATCAGTATGATATCACCGATTCTCTTTTCTCATTGCGGCGCACGGAGGAACACAACTGCGAGCCACCTCTAGCATTAGTAGCTTATCTGTGGGTTGTTTTATCATGCTATCTGCGCAGGGATCTAAGCTGTTCTGGCCCTCAAAGTCCAATGCCATGGGTAAGGACACAGGGATGCATGAGGTGGGTTCCAAAATGAGCTTTAACGGTTTAGTTGTAACACTTTGAACATTTGTAAACATGTGAATAATCATGCAAGAGGCAAAGCTAAAGCATGTTTCATCTTGAGTTTGAATCATATGGAGATAATTCAATTTTTTTTTAAATCAAGGTTGGTTTTTGACAATTGGTTGGTTCAGGTTGCCAGGTTTAAGCATCTAAGAACGCAAAGACCTGAGGTTTTAGAACAGTTCTTAATTTGGTAAAAGAGAACCTTAGTACTGGATCGCTGATCAGAAACGACCAATACATTGATTTGGGTGTTTGGATCGGTGCAATAAACTATGGTTATGGTTAGCCCAATAAAATGCTCGATTAAGGCTATGGTATGCTTATGGGTAGACAAACTCGTTGTTTTAGGTAAAGGAAGGTTATGGTTAGGGTTTTCAAACTGCATCTCCTGTATGAAAGTATGATGCGGCACATGTCCAATAAATGTCATTTAGGGTTAGGTTTAGGGTGCTTTTATCTAAAAATAATAAATACATACACTTGTCTACTGTATACATGTACAAGCCTATGAGAACATTTGATCTCAAGTATCTTGCCCTATGACATTTTGACACGTTGACTGCAGGGGCTTTCAGCCATGTATCCTCCAGTTGGTAGATGCCCATTTAGCCCCTGAGCCACAATTGCCCATATACTGTATAAGGCACACCACTTCGAGAATGGCCAGAATAAAGACGTCATTCTGAGGGGTACTAGTCTGCTGATAGAGCCCCAGATCAGAAAACATGTGTCTGCATTCAGAGGGCCATGACCTGATTTGTAATTTAATTATCAGGCATTCCAATATTGTGAGTTAGATTTAAGTTACAATACAATTTATTACATTTGTTACCGTAAAGGCCCAAGCCTAATGCAACACATTACCTTTACATCTCATTTAGGGTTAGGGTTTATTGCTTTTATCTAAAATTTAATTAAGAATACACTTCTGTTAACATGCCTATGGGAGCAATTTTGGCCAAAGTATCTTGCCCTACGAAATTGGAAAACATTGACTGCAGGGGCTGGAGTTTGAACCATTGAGCCTCCAATTGGTAGAAGCCCATTTAACCCTTGAACTACAGCCACCCATTGCAATATATGGCACACCACTTACAGAATGGTCCAATATTGACATTATTCTTAGGATACTGCTGATAAAGCTTGTGATCAGAGGGTGCATTCAGAGGGCAACGACCTGTTTTGTCACTTAAATATGAGACTTCAATTAGGGTAAGCTAAGTAAGAATACCATTTATACATTTTAATGTTATGCCTAAAGCCGTATGTCTATCCTCACCATGGCAATGATAGTGGCTGCCTATGAGCTAACCTTCCTCCTCGAAGTAGCTTTAGTGCCTGAGCTCTGCTGACCTCTGCCTGTCGGCACTGGGTGACAGAGATGGGTGCCCCTTTTTCTTGTGAGATTCTACTGTTTGTGTGCGTGTGTGTGTGCGTGTGTGTGTGCGTGTGTGTGTGTGTGTGTGTGTGTGTGTGTGTGTGTGTGTGTGTGTGTGTGTGTGTGTGTGTGTGTGTGTGTGTGTGTGTGTGTGTGTGTGTGTGTGTGTGTGTGTGTGTGTGTGTGTGTGTGTGTGTGTGTGTGTGTGTGTGTGTGTGTGTGTGTGTGTGTGTGTGTGTGTGTGTGTGTGGGGGGGAATGTGGACAGAGCTGCGAGCGAGCAGACAGGCGCGCTGTAGGTACAGTAGTGTAGAGGACTAGACATCAGTGTCGTCCAGGTCAGACAGGGCCATCCATTCTCTGAGCCCCAGGGAGAACAGGGATAAAAAGAGAAGGAACGAGTGGAGGGGAGGTGTGTGTGTGTACAGAAAAAGAGAGTTGGGGAGGGGGCACTTATGCACTGTTTCTCTTAACTCTGTCAAAGCCACTCCATTGTGCTCCCCCGTGCAGTGAGTGGAAACCAATCTGTCATCGCTCCACTAGCCAGCATACTAGAAGAGGGTTGGACTGCTGGAAACACAAGTCTATTCAACGTGAAATGTAACCTGAATCTGAGCCCCTTGGATAGCTGGATTGAAGAAAAAAAAATGGATACAAGATTTTTGAACTCCGCTCTTCCACAGACTGTGAAATGGAAGCTGTGAGTACAGTATTTGGGTCTGCGCGAGATAGGTTTCAGTGTCGTATCTCTCCGGGTTTTTTTCACGGAGAGGTGATTGACATGTTTTGTTGATGGAACTCTATCCAAACCATGTGAGGTTTGCATAGGCATGAAGGGCTCAGTTAAAAACCTCAGACAGACATCCCCGCAAGATATTACCCAGCAGAGTTGGCCTCATTTGTTTAAGATTTTTCTGGCAATGGCAATATTTAGACAGTCACAGTCATGGAGGAGTGACTGAGTAGGAGAGACAAAAGTCTTGAAGGAGAGCTGTGGAGATTTCAGCTTTCTATTTCTTATTCCATATCCATGTTTTCCTATAGAAATGAGGCATTCGCTGACCAGCACAGAAAACATGACCACCTCTCCTGATGCCCTGAGCTCACTAAGCCTGCATACTGTTGAATAGTAGCTACTAATGCTATGTTCCGATGCCATTTGGAGTCACTTCTCTTCGCAGGAATCCCCCTTGCACCATTTTCCCTGTAATCTCCCCACTCCTCTCTGTTGTGGGGTGGCTCGCCCGCTGCTCCCGTCACTATTCCCCAGCCCCTCTCCTTCTTACAACCAGCACCTCCACCATTTTAATCCCTTTGACCCAAACCCTGTGTGTTTCCCTGTATCAACAGCTCCTGGAGATTACATCCTGCCTGCCTCCTCACCGCTGCATGCTTCACTCACTGTGGCTGTGGCCGGCTAGTGCATGCTAGGGTTTTAGTCAAACACTGCTGGGCGTGATAGCCACTGTGGCTAGTTAGCTTGGTCTGAGCCTGAGTGAAGGCAGCTGGGAGAGAGATGAAGAAGGATGATGATGCTGTGGGGTCAGAATCAGAGCAGCAGCAGAGGATGGGCCTGCTGGGGAACTAGTGAAGTGTGTATAGGTGAAAAGGAACATCTTGTACTTTAGGTACATAAATAAGAATGACTATTTGCTTTTTTCCTTAACCTTTCTTACAGAATCTTTTGCTTTATTGGAGTACATGTATAAAGGTGACTTAATGTTAAGCATATCAAAGTTATTTCACCTTTTTATTTAACATTTCCAGGAGGAAGAAGTACAATTTCTGGAGTCCTATTCTTTACAAACTATTGATTTGAAGTTTAGGTTTGGTTATAGTGACATCACTGTGTCAGACTTGCACTTCTATTGGCTAGAACTTCAACACATTGTACGTGATAGGCTAAAGGGCGGGATATTCCGGACACATCCCTTTAGTACCGGTAGTTGATTAATCACAACAGACCTGGCCAGCTATCCAATCAGAGCAGACTGGGCTCTGGTTTCAGATAGAGAGTGAAAAGAGGTGCTGCAGCACAGGCAGTGTGAGAAAAAATAAAGAGCTTTTTGAACATTAAAGCATGGAGACATGTCACAGTAGAGGCACTACATACTGATATGAACCTGTGAATGAGCATAATATGTCCTCTTTAAACATACATTTTATAACACTTTCCAAATATGCTTACATGTCGGGCAACTATGGTGAAATCTAGTGTGCAACCACTAGCAGAAATGTTCATATTCCACTAAGCATGAGCATCCAATAACTTCAAAGAGATGTTAAAACAAGTAGATACAGAACATTGAATGTACTGTTCAGTGTTTCCCACAGATCTGAAATATACTTGGGGGGGTGGTGGTAGCGGGGGGGGGATGGGGGGTTGAGGTGACGTGCAACAACATTAACCTTTCTGTTGCTCGCTTGTTAGCAGACCATTCACGCGATGGCAGAGCGAACAGGTACAGGCAGGGCCCATAATGATAGCCCTATAGTTTAAATATACTACCCACACATAAACATATGGAAATGGGTTACTATTTAAAAAAAAAAAGTATTTATAAATGTATTTAGGAACCTATCCATGTGATTATAAGTGGGGGTCGACCTCAAATCCTCTAGGGGGGTCCGGGGGCATGCTCCCCCGGTAAGATTTTAATTTGAGTTAAATGCATCAATCTGGTGCATTTTGAGGGGAAAATAAAGAGACTAGATCTATGGAAACACCTATATTAAACAGAACTGTATACATTTCAATAATCATAAAATCATGGCCATAACCAATAACATACCATTTCCAATATGAAAAAAACACTGAAACTTATAGTTATGAGTGTGTCTGTGCTCCTGAACCAGCCTCTCCTGTCTCTCTCCTCTCTCCTAGTTTTAGCTCTCAACAAGTTTTAAAAGTGTATCTTACCTTTTTTCACCTAGTTAACTTTTTATTTATTTATTCATGCATATTTTACTAATCACATTACATGACATTTCATTTAGCTGATGCTTTTATCCAAAGCGACTTATAATGACCGATTACAGAGACATTCTCCCTGGAGTAACTAAGGGCTAAGTGCCTTACTCAAGGGCAAACTAGAATGAACTCACAGCCTTCCGATCTTCAGCCCACCTCACTATCCATTAGACCAATCACTACCCTCTCAAATGGAAATATGTGTTTACATAAATGGTGACCACACCGTTTGAGACCCACTGAGAACTTAGACTAAGTTAACTATCTAAACACTCAGAGTCCTTTACCTCAACTGAGCTGAGGTTATCCCGAGCTTGAATGACACACAGAGACCAATCAAGGGCTTTGATTTATGATCTGTATGACAGTGGCCATGTCGGCAGGCCACAGGCCATCATGTAGACAGCCAGTCACCCTGTGTGAGGCAGGCCACTTAACAGGCCAGAAGGAGGCGAGATCAGAGCAAGGGAGCGAGGGATCATTGTCCACAAGTTAATCGATCGCAGATGGCGTCGTGGTCACGGACGAATACAAAAAAAAAAAAATATATATATATATTATTTAAAAAAATTAAAATAAAAAATAAAAATACCTAAATGGGTCGCGAAATATACTTGGGCGGCCGTTAATATACCTGGGCGGCCCGCCCAAGTATAGTCTATGTGTGGGAAACCCTGCTGTTACATTTCCATTAACTTCAGTTTCCCTAAATGTAGGCTACTATATTGTATTGTATTAAGAAGAAAATCAGGGTTCAGGAGATCTTAAAAACAGCCTGTCAGGACCCTTCAGTGCTTGTGCATCCTGTCAGGAGAGTTGGAGCCGCTTTTGTCAGAGCAGCTAGCGCTCACTGAGGGCCCCTCCTCTTTCATGTACTGTTTCTGGTAATGGGTCGGGGCTTTATTGATGTGAACTTATGTGATCATTGCATAAAGAACTACCACTTCCCTCTCCCTCTCTCTCTCCTGCTCAGTTTTCCTGTGGGCCACATTAAATCAAGCCTCCGACCCAGACTCTAGTTAAATTAAACCCTATCAGCATGTTGCCCTCTCATATCGGAGAACAAGCCTTTATATAGACGGCCTGTAAATGGTGATTAGTCAGTGTTTTGATTAAAATTCATGTGTGATACTCTGGTGTAGCCAATCACCTCCTTCTCTCCTTCTCTGTGCATAAACATATATTATTAAGACATACATGAACACACCAGACCCTCCCCCCTCCCCCCTCCCTCCCCGTCCCTGTCTGGCCCTCATGGCTCAGCTGATTTAAGGGCCCCTTACAAATGGGAAGGTTGCAAGTGAAGACAAAAAGCAGAGACAAATCACACCAGAGCAGTCTCAAGGTTTCCACTAAACCTATTCAACTGGAGGAGAGCAGCAGAACAGTGAGGAATATACTCACACTCCATCCTGTCAGAACGCTTTTGGCTTATCTTGAGTGACTGTCAAAGCTGGGAATATCAGGGAATGGACAGAAATATATAAAATTAATAAGCCGCTGGATGTTGTCGGGAGTTATGATGCTTCATAAATCCTGGTTTGATCATGGCGGACAAGGCTTAAACCCACAGCTCCCTAATGCGCACAGCAGTGTTTTGGACTGGATCTTATACTGTTTGGGTGATAGAATCCCTTAGCTGGCAAAAGTAAGATTTATCATCTCTTTCTACCCACCCCCCCTCCTCTTTCTTTCATGAGTGACAAATATTAAAAAGAAGGCCTGAGGGAAGTTGGCAGCCATTACCACCTTTAATAGAAGGGCACAGGCGTAGCAAGGTGAAACTGGGGCCAAAGGCAGAGAAATGCTATTCAAAGAAAGCGAGAGAAAAGCGGGAGAAAAGCGGGAGAAATTGGTACTAACTTATCAGTTGTACTTCCTTTGTCGGGTCAGGGGTCTCGGAGCTTTTGTTTGTTTGTTTGTTTCTCATACTGAAGGGATGGATGCTATCTCCGCCACCATCCAAGCAGGTCTGCTCTGTGGAGAGCTGCAGGTAATATTTCATGTCAGAAATTAAGCAAGCCTACCCAGCGACTCCTCTCTCCAGTTCCACGGCCACCACATCCATCATCGTCCTCACTTCCTGTTCAGAGAGCCGGTGCAGCTGGGATGCAGGCAGTCCTATCTGAGCTCACATTTGAGTTACATCTGACATCTACAGTTGATTTACATATTAGCATTGAACATACAACACATTTATTTTCAAATAAAAAAAATACGAGCCATTGTTAAAAATAATAATAATCAGTGAATGAACTATGACCTATGACCTATAGCCAATACTGTTTTCTCAGGGAAAATGCCAAATATTATGATTTCTAAAATATTACAATATGGCAGATTGTCTTCATCCTAGCTTGGTTAATCTGACAAAAACAACATATATCTGGGTAATTATTATGGGCATTTCTGAAGTTTCAATCACAAAACAATAAATGTATTGATAAAGAAAGTAAGGCAGAATAAATCATAATAATAAACAACCAAAAACATATTTTTAACTTTGCTTTAACCTTTTGAAATGCTGCTTGAACATGAATGCATGAGTAATGATTATCTAATGATGCCATAAGATATATAACCAACCCTGTCGCCCACATAATGACTTTCCCATACTGTAAGTACTGCTTTGTTTTTTAAATTTCAAAGAAAAAGTATTTTTCTTGGATTTAAGGTCACAGTATTAAAAACGTGGAAGTTAATTGAAACATTTTTAGGCAGCGAAAGTATAGTTTAGTAAAAGTCATAATTGTTTTCAACATTTGCTTTTGTATCCACATAGGACACCCAAAGCGGTGTCCTAGCTGAAAGTCCTGTATTTGTGACACATGTATGCGCTCCATCCTCTCCATATGCGACTTTGATTAGAAACATATTTGTGATAAATCAAAAACAAGTTGTCTTAAGGCACGATTCAGAACTCGGATGTATTGAAAATCAGTGTTGGGCAAGTTACTTTTAAAAACTAACTAGTAATACTTATAGTTACTGCTCTCAAAAAAGTAACTAATTACTTTATTAGTTACTAAATTATAAAAGTAACTAGTAACAAGTTACTTTACTTTTAAAATAATAACAATACAAATACAAGTGTTTGTGTTGTTCTGTGGCACAGTAAGAGAAAAGACAACTCCCCCATCATTGTAGCAATTATCATTACGAAATGTAGTGGAACAATAAAACATAAAATATATGTTTAGACATTGGTTGAGACGGTGGGGTCTTTGTGGCGACTAGTTTTATAGCCCCATGTAAATTAGTTAGGTGCTTCAGAAAAATTGGCATTGCTGTTATTCGATGTGGACAATGCTTTCTGTCCTGCACACAGTTTACATTTTACCGTAAGCTTTTTTGCGTCCTTTATCCCCACAAATTGAAAATAGTGGTTATATTTCCAAGTTGCAAATGCGCTGCTGCTCTCGCTGATACTTGCATCTGCCATTGTTTGTGTGTGTGCTGGTGGTGAGCGTTGCCGTGTGTGTGTGTGTGTGTGTGTGTGTGTGTGTGTGTGTGTGTGTGTGTGTGTGTGTGTGTGTGTGTGTGTGTGTGTGTGTGTGTGTGTGTGTGTGTGTGTGTGTGTGTGTGTGTGTGTGTGTGTGTGTGTGTGAGTGAGTGTGTGTGTTAGCATTAGCAAGTGTTCGTGTGTGTGTGTATTTTCCCCATAAGGCAAGACCCGCCCAACTCTGTCTCTGATTGGCTTACCCTGGAATGTTACCCCGCGTTAACCAATCATCACTCCTCTCTGGTTACTTTCACTTTTCCATGGTGCTGTGAGAGGACATCGCTGTATTCGCCTGTTACATCCGCAGGGAGATTCGGTTCAGTTCCATCACATAATGTAACGCAGTAACGCACCCATTTCAATCACAGTAACTACAACTGAGTTACTTAATGGGAATATGGAACTAGTAACGCTATTATTTACTACAGAAAGTTGTTGCGTTACAGTGACGCGTTACTGTGCGCCGCGTTAGTCCCAACACTGTTGACAATGCAGTTTCATTGTATGGGAAAGTATTTTTAGAAGATCAGGCTTTTATACCCTATTATAAGATATACTACACCCACATGGGTTATGTTTGTGAAATTAGTACATTTTCCTGATAACTTTATTCCTAAGTTAACATGTTCAGTGTGTAAATGTTCTTGGAAAGAGTATTTCACAATGTGGTATTAGTATTGTTACACACCTGAAGGATCTGAATACCTCCTCTGGTTGGTTTCCTGTGGATGCTTTTCCTTTCATGGGCTGTGTAAATACTCCAGTGGAGAAAGAGACTAATTAGACCAACATGCTAATCTCCCGGGCTTTACCTGTCAATAAAATGTTGTCAGTGAAGATGATGCCTCTATAAATGAAAGGCTTGGCAGTTTTGATATGTAAAACACATGTCACATTGTTTCATTCAGTAACATCCCAATGAGACAAGTTGTCAACAGAAGAAAAATGACAAACAAAAACATCTTTGCTGGACCAAATCAGAAAATTCTTATTTAAGACGTGTTGTTTTTTTTCCTCCCCACTCTTGTTCTATTTGGGAGAGGTCATGCTTTTTGAACACAAGTTGTAGTGAGTAAATTTATTCCACTTATTTCTTGTAACTGCACACAAAAAAAGTAATGAGGTGTTGGAGATAAAGATATGAAGACAATAAGCCATGCAAGCCTTTTCCTGTAGCTGCTTTTGAGTCAATTAGCACATTTCAGAGAGTCTTGAAGAATATCGCTACCTTATGTAGCTCCTCAATATGCAGCATCTGACTTTTATCCAATTACATTATGTGAGGTCTGTGGGCACACCGGGTACAGCGCACATAATGGAGGATGCCATCTTTGGTGTGATATTCTTCAACACTTTTTCCATTGCATATGCCTATGGCTCTCACTATGAATTATTCAAAGGCTTCATCCACACAGAAGAGAGTGAGGAACCGGGCTCCATAGTAAACAGATTTTCTGCTCGCCATCCTCACAAATTTGAAGTGTAGGACATTGTAAGTGCCAAATAATTACACGGTGGCCCCCTTTCCCCCTCCTGTCTGAGTTAACCTGGCCTCAGAATTGCATTTTGACTGAATAATGTTTTTTTTACCGGTGAGTTAATTGAAGTTTCTCAAGACCTCCAACTACACATGAATGCATGAAGATTCATCTTTTCATGGAATTCCATGTAAAATAATCCTCTATTTGAATACTTCTTATCCCCCTTTTTTATCTCATCAAACATATTTGACTCAGGAAATGACTCCAATGTGGTTACAGAATATTTGTGCTCCCTGCTCTCCCTCTGTTGATTTATTAAACTACGATAGATAACAGCCCTAGAGTTTGACTCTGGCTATGTATAATCACTTTAGTTCCTCACTGGCTATTGTGCTGTGAAATAGAAAATATGAATATTACATGGGTTTTAAATCCTGACTCAAATAATTTTTTTTCCAAAATTGACATATCCATTGCATTACTGCAGCGCCCATCTTTGGCTAATGGAGATTTCACATTATAGCAGCTCCAACCATGAAATATGTTAAGCATTTAGGAGAAATGAACTTTTTAAGTAGTCCATCAATGTGAAAAAATAGAAAAGGAGGATTATTGTGGGTCTTAGAGATTGTTTCCTCTCTCCTCCCTGCTTTGGGGATTTGCCCTGACCTTCAACTGCTCGTATCTTCCAGAGCAGATCTGTGGTGGTGACACATGTCATGTGTTGGAGAGGATTGAGCAGGAAGCAGAGGAGACAAGAGGGACTGATCTTGGTCCGTAGCCCAGTCAGAGTCGGAGTCCGCCCTCGTGTCAAAGGATGGCCATGTTTGGCCCAAAACACAGACTGAACCTCGTCCACTAATCTCAGCACAAAAACACCTTTGGGTGGCTGACGGGGAGGCGAGCGCTCGCACATTTCACAATGTCGAAGAACACAGAGGGTTCAAAGCTGCCCTTAAATTCTCGGGCTGTGGGGAGGGATCGCTATACGGGGGAGAACAAGAGAGAGAGTGAACGGGACGGGGGGAGGACTGTATCTGCAGATTCTCCCCTTGTAAAGCCGACCTGGCTGAAGCCAAGCCAAGCTTCCCTTCTTATTGTAGAAAACCCTTCACGTTATTTCTGTTCTCTCCCACTCAGTAGGAAACTACAAAAGAATAGACGCTCTCCATGAAGAGACGACATCTTAAGGACCCCCTTCCCCCTTCCCCCTTCTTGAATCTCAGGTTCGCTATCTTGTAGTTGAAAGCACATAATCACATGTGAATGAAGTTAACATGCACATCGACCTGCGATGTTTCTTTGCGTCAGTGCAACGCTCCACTGAACACACCCTTTTCACCCAGACAGATTGTATGAAGGCGGCGGAATAATTTGTTATCGACTCACAGAGGCTCTGAAATTGAGATAAAAAATCAGCCAAACCCCCCAAAGATTAACATCTGTATTGTACAAAGATGGCTAATGTCACACGGTTGACAACTACCATTATGTTCCGGTTGCTTTTCTTACCTTTAATCATCAAAAGGCTGCGTCTTACCTTTAGTAGGGAGCTAATTGATGGACCGGGACTTTGTTGTTTGTATGCAGCGCATCAAGCAGACGCTGTGACTTTCAGCAAATAAACAAATCATAAAGTTTGTTTTCCTCCCGAGTCAAAATAAACCTTTTCTTTGTCTTTGTGTTTAGCGCCTTTTGCATCGACATGAGGCTAAAGCCCAGAAGACTACAGCGTTTAGGAAAGCTCCTAAATAGCGGCTCTGAAGCTAGGTTTGAGCTTTGTCATCACGCTTGAAGAATTTCCTTTTAATGTACTGTAATGTGAAATTCAGTGGGGACAAGTTTAATTGAGTTTTACACAAACCAGTTGGGAGTAGTGCTGGAAGGTAGGTGATGTTGAGGTTTTTAATCTCTGGCTCCGGAGAGGCTTGTTGACGAAGTGGTTCTTTCTCTTTGTGGAGAAAAAAAGAGGAAGCCTAAGAAATGATACATCCATGGATAAAACCAATTGGCAACCCTCAAAGGGACGGGGGGGTGATAAGGCAAATCCAGCACTTGTAGAGAAATAAAAGAATCCAACTGTTCATTAAAACGGGAAACAAAACAGGCGATTGAGAAGGAAGGCAGGCTGCTCAGTGGAGGAGTGAGTGAAACAGACAAACAGAGCCAGAGATATCAGAGGAAAGGATTGGAAAATAATCAAGGATTTGTGAGGAGAATTAATAAGGAAGATAGGCACAAATAAGCATTTTTTTTCTGTCTCTGTGCAAAATTAGGAGGGATGGACCGCAATTATCAAACAGGGGAAATGGCATAAGCTACATAGACACCTAATTATAAAGGATAACCTAGATATGAAGGTTGCTGTCATTTATTTTACACACTTTGACTGCGAGGCAAGGAGGTCCTTTGTGCTCAGAGAAGAAGATATTCATTGGATAGAGAATATTCAGACACTGTTTAATATAGTCATATGTTCTTATTCTATGCCAGCAAACTACATTCTATAACTAGTATACAATCTGAGAAAAAGGAGTGATTTTAACTTCACATATAGCTTTTCATCAAATGGAACAGTATTTTAACACAAGATAGGCCAAATGATTTGTGGGCTCTAGGATGAAGCCAACCAACTATCAAATAAAAGGAATACATGTAATTACAGTAATATATCTCTTATGTTGTATCAGAAATAGGAATAGCACTGGTTTCTGCATCACAAGGTAATAGACCAACACAAATTAGGGTTAGGGTAAGGATCAATTGTCGATTACTTACGAAAAGTTAATGTTGGAATATATTAATTCACACATAATAACTTAAAATATTTAAAACATAATTGGACAGGATTGGACTTTTTCACTGGATCTTGTAAATTAGCTGGAAAATGTACTGATGTTTGGACTTTCTAGTGTTGGATTCAGAATAAAAAATGTTTAAGATGTGATCAGATGTGACATCTTTTGAAATGTGTGTAGCTGTTCCCCTTTAAACTTGAACTTCCCAGACAATGTGCTGGGTATCTCTTTGCCGGACGCTTGTGTGATGGTGCTGTTTATTTCGGACAGTAATTCACCTCATGGAGGTTAGTTGACTCTATCACCTGATCCAGCGCTCGGTAATGAGGTTTGGAGTCAGGGACTTAAGGTGATACAAACAAAGGGGTAATGAAAGACTGAAGAAGGGAGGTTGAAGAGAAGGCGAGGCGGGGGTGAAGGAAACTGGCAGTGAAGTAATCAGCACTTGTATGATCGGCCACTGAGACATTGCTGTTTTGTGTGAAAGAGAGCCATTCATCAACGTATCAATGAAAATATGGAGCAGATTGTTATTGTTTGCTTACCATGGGCCCCCATCGTAAATAATGGGTGCGCTAGTGCTGCCTGTATTAATTATAATTAGAATGCTGATCATGTGTATGCTCTTTTATTACAGGAGCTGAATCAATTTTACAGTCTTATTCAGACCCACAAGGTCACACAAAGTTGCCAGGGGGAGAGATGGCTCTTTGTAAAGCCTTGCTACAATCAGGGCTGGTGATGGGTGGGGGGGCAGGATGGAGAAAAACCATGACTGGTCAGAAAGAGGTCTCAGCATCTTCAACTACCATGAACTTTGTACCTTGGTGTGCTGCAAAAGTGTATTCACTAACATTCATTGATATCTAATGACTGAGGTTCCTTTTTATAGCCGTTTTAATTGATTTTCTTTGGCCACTAAGGAGTAAAGGGACTCAGACCAGAATCCCAGCAAGAGCGTTGGGTTTTAAGCACATTTTAATAGTGGCCAAACCGTCTGGTTACAACCTCAGGGTTCTTTACGTGGTACCATATGATCTAAAAACCCCTTTATGAACCTTCATTGGGAAAAATATGATTTTATAGGTGAATCAACTTCCCAGAAAAAAACGTCATTTCAATCATTAGCACCTAAAAGTTGATAAATGCACCAATAGCCCAATCTAGAGTCATTTCCCATGCTCTGGTTATGCTAATGGTCCCCAAACCTGTTAGCTAACAGTCACCAACTTTTAGGCTGGGCTTGTAAGCTACAATGCTTTAATGAAAGTTAAAGGAGCAGGTACTATTGGTTAAATATAAAGAAAAGTCTAAAAATAGACTAATATCCATGGTGCTGCAGAATTTGATAATAATTTCTTTGTATGACTATCAAGCACCCCTTTTTAAATAGTCCATAGACATAACCCACTGTAAATATCAAATGAATTGTGATAATTGCTGCTATTTTGTAGCATTTCTGCTTTTCACAATTCTGCTAAAAAAAAGAATCCACACATACCAATGTTAGTATTCCCTATTCTCTGCACATTGATACTTTCATTATCCCCCGATAAGCGGCTTTCTGGCTTGTGTTGTCAAAGAGGCTCCCCATGTAAAAGCACATGATAGATTACAAAGGGGCCCTGGCAAAATGTTTTTCCACCAGTACGGTTCTTGGTGGGTTTGGTTTGCATTTGCTGACAGTTCACAGGAGAGTGTGTTTTGGCCAAATGTTGAATCTCAACTTAGTCTAAATTCATAAGGCACCCCACTGGCTTGTTCCTCTGTTTCCCCCTTCCTCACGAGTTAGACTGTCAGATGGCCCAACAACAATGAATCCCAGCAGCCTATCAGCCGGCTCCTAGCTTTAGTGCTCGCTGCGTGGCTTTAAAGACTGGATTTAGCATGGCTTGGCAATGTTCAAACCAACAAACCGTGCCACAGATATATATTTTTTCTCAAATCTACATATCTATTCGCCCCATTTTTACATTTGAAATGCAAGTTACCACACATTAAACTGGTCTCCTCCCACTATGAGTCCAAGACCACTGTGGCTTGTTTCTAATGTGTCTTCTCACTGAGTCACCTGTTAGAACAAATAAGCTCATAATCTTTACAATAAACATGATCATCCTAATTAACGTTATGCATACACTGGGATTTGTCCAATTAGAGACGCATATTTATATCCATATGACGCCGTGTTTCTAAATAGCTACATGGATGTGTTGCTACTAAGAGCAGCACATGTATTTGTGTATTACTCTAAATTTGCATTTTATGAATAGTCTGCTATCAGGGAACAAACCTTTTACATATTTCATTTGCTATTCCCTCCTTTCCCCCGTTAATAATTGGGTGTGCATTTCCTTTTACCGGGCTAAGTTGTTGTATTTTTTGCCTGTGAATGTTAAAATGACCTTGTGTTCGCCTGTGAATGCGTGCATCTGTCATGAAATTATACATTCCATCAGCCCTCATTGAACTGGGCATTGACTCTGTGCCGCAGACTCCGGCTCTGCCAGCGAATCTTGATTATGGATTCTGTGATATTGTAAATGACTTGAGATTCCTTCTGAATGTTTCGGATTAATCAGTTTGTGCAGATGTGATTCCCCTTTTTGGAAGGCGCCATCTTGAACAGTTGCTCATTTCCATTCCACCATCACATTCTGCATACAAAGCAGATTTACAGATAGGTAATCCTTGTAAGGTTTTTTAGAAGACAGGTTATTAGAGGATGTGTGTGTGTGTGTGTGTGTGTGTGTGTGTGTGTGTGTGTGTGTGTGTGTGTGTGTGTGTGTGTGTGTGTGTGTGTGTGTGTGTGTGTGTGTGTGTGTGTGTGTGTGTGTGTGTGTGTGTGTGTGTGTGTGTGTGTGTGTGTGTGTGTGTGTGTGTGTGTGTGTGTGTGTGTGTGTGTGTGTGTGTGTGTGTGTGTGTGTGTGTGTGTGTGTGTGTGTGTGTGTGTGTGTGTGTGTGTGTGTGTGTGCAGAGGGAAATTATGTACATTTTTTAAGTTGGTGACAATGAGCTGTGTCTCAAGGCAGGATACATAGTAACCATATCCTTTCACTTCTCACCTAACAACATCCCACCCCCTTAAAAATGAGCACACACACACACACACACACACACACACACACACACACACACACACACACACACACACACACACACACACACACACACACACACACACACACACACACACACACACACACACACACACAATCTCCACCTGCTCCCCCCTTTCTCCCTCTCCACCACCGCCACCCAGAATTCTTTGAAATGCCTCAGGCTAAAAAGCTGGTTACTCTCCCATGGCTTGCAGCTCGCAGCTCTAGATTATTCCTGAATGCCGGTCTGCCCCCATCATCCCGCAGACCGCCCCCCTCCTCCCATCTTAAACCTGGCTTTACCTGTCACCTGTCAGACGCACCCCACCTTTAAGTGGCCGGTTATTTTCCATTGGTTTTAGATGTCTTTCATATCATGGCTCATTAAAGCGCAGCACAGTAGGCAGCATATTTACATAGGCTACTGGGGAGGTTTTAATTTGCATCGGTACAGAGCATGGCCGGAACTGAAGAGTGCAGCGCCAAAATGACTTTTTCTCACATGACACCCTCCCCCCCACCCCCCCACCCCCACCCCACGTTCTACCGACACCCTCCCCTTTCCCTCCATCCCCATATGAAAACATGTAGCCCGGCGTAATTGCTTGAACGGGGCACAAAGACGGAGACAGAGCCGTCATAGAGGGGCCGAGGTTTCTCTCCCGAGCGACGGAGCGGGAGGCCAATCAAAGCCAGCGATTGAGCAGCCCGTGGTTGTGATCGTTCTACTGAATATATACCATTAGTCTCAACTCTTTGCAGCCACTGTGTAACTTCCTTCACTTTCACTCACTTTGTCTGGCCGCTCCACTCGTGACTCTGTCCAGAATCGGGCTATCCTGCCATCTGCAGCGCTGCTTTCATCCCAGTAATGGCTCTGTTTATGTTTATTTAGCTCATTAGAGGATATTTCTCTCTTTCAAATTGACACTTTAATCATTGCCGCCGAGCTTGAGGTGAGTTTTAAATGTATTTAAAGAGTCATTATATTCAAATGTGTCTTTTTCGGTTTGTCTTTCAACAGTTAACGGACACAATAAGTCTTTCAGGGATGCATATTTTGGGATTTTCTTCCAAATGAGGCTATTACGCAAGTGCTTTGTTTGTGAAGTAGCTATGAAAGGGGGTTTTCTGTTTCTTTTCCAGGGCAGGGGAAAGGCCCCACTGCTAAATTATTTACATGACTAGATAGTCAACTTCTGCAATTCTATCTCTCCAGCAGAGGAATACCATAATTTCCCTCAGACAAGATATTCAACAGAGATTCCCTGAACCAGTTTGCAGCAGAGACTCCCGTATCAGTCGGAGATACCACTATCAGTCTGAGATTCTATTCAAAAAGACAAGGGGGGATAGAGGCTAATATTGTCCTAAGATGCTGCGTGTCCCCTCCCAAAATGCGTGGAGCAGTGGGAGCTTCAGCAGTCGCTCCTCTCCTCCCAGATCTCTCTCAGGACCCGGCGCTACAAACTGGCTCCTGCAGATGCACTCCAAATAGCAGGCTGTTCATCATGCAGCGTAATAGAACAGGCTCATTCCCCCAGCTACCCCTGCCCATGTAGCCCCCCCTCTCTCCGCCTCATCCCCACGTCCACCATCCCATGCTCCTGCTGGCCCTACATCCCATCGCCGTGCTCCGATATCAATCAACAGCAATGAGGCTGGCACTGGCTTCCCCCCCATCCTCCTCTCCCCGCCGCTGCCACAGGCGCCACACCCCAGCAAAGATGGCCACGACGGACGGAGCACGGACAGGCGGACACGTGGCCATGTCATTTCAGTGTAATTTTGGAAAGCATATTGTCTAATTTTGCCATCTGTCCGGGAGGGAGCGATGGCAGCATGGAGCTCATTTGCCGTCTGCTTGCTTTATTGCGGCTATACAGAACAAGTTTCTGGAGTGGGACGCAAGCCCGGGGGGGGGGGGGGCAGCCCACTGGAGCCGCGAAGCGTGTCAGTGCGGGCATCAGGATCCCACCACTCCATCATGCCGCTGTGTGACGGAGGCTTTCGAGTGAAACCTCAGATTCAAGCGCTGCGGCTCGAGTTTTAAAAATAAGTTTGAGAGAAAACTGTCTACTGTCTCCCAGGACAAGTTGGAAGAACGTCTCACACACAGTTTTGAGTCGTCTCTCGTACCACCAGGCCATTATGAATTTGGTCCAGTTTGCAGCGAATGGTCATGTAGACACACACACGTGCCCGCACACACACGCGAGTGGCTGTCACACATTGTGGATCACGTCTGGTTCAGCTGCTCCTTGGCTCTGACATTAATACAGAGCAGATTGGTGGAGATCTGCAGCCCTTGTTGTTTGATCTTTCCTCCTCTTGCCACATTTCCTGGCACGGCCCCCCTGCCACACCGCGTGGCGCAGGCAGGACTGGCATGGCCTCAACGTGCCTGCCAGGTTTGTTCTCTGTCTTCTTCCCCTTCCAACTTATTCCCTTATGCCCGCTCCATGGATCCAGTTCTGCAAATTACAAGAGCTCCCCTACCCCCAGCGACAGCCCGGATTCAAGAGACCTTCAATCCACCAGTTTGTCTTCTTCAGAAAGGAGCGATGCTACCTCGGCCCACGATGTGTCACTCGCTTTGCTTTTCTTTCTTTTTACATGATAATTGTCCTCTGCGCCGAATTAGGTTACCGTCCTCATTCTCTTTTCCAAGTTTAGCTGAAAGATTCTCCTCTGAAAATCAAATTACTCCCTACCAAATATTAGAAGTATTAAGCTGTAAGGCCACATTAGATAGCGACCAAGCTTCACCTGAGAACAAAAGACGTTCCTTAGCCAACAGCAGCCAACTTGAACAAACACTGTTTTCTCTTATCAGGACCCCCACCTCCCCTTACATTTTCTAGTTACTCAGGACTGTCATTTGGCCTGTAATGCCTCGAGTCTCAATAGAGAAATTGTTTAAAATGTCACAATCGAATGTATGAATTAAAAGCAAATGCATTTTAGAGGTAAAGGCAGCACCAGTGCCTCCTGTATAATCTGAAGTATTTGTTCAAAGAATAAGCGCCACACAATACCGTCCTTTCTCTTTCATTCCTTTGGGGTTGTGATCAGGATGGGGCGGGAAAAGAGCACAAGCTAATTTGGTAATAACATTGCCTCGTGATGTCGGCACCCCATTTGCACGCTCTATCTGCCATTTTGCAACAATCTGCCTTCTCTTTTATGAATCGGCATCAGATCTCAGCCTTATCTTCCCCCCTTTTTCTTCTTTGGCGTTAACCACTTCATTTGTGACTAATGGCACACGCGCGATCGTTATCGTTCTAATTTATTCCAAGTTTGAGATGAAGGGCCGGATAAGGTGCGAGAGACAATAAGTTGAAAAAGCCAGTGTGATGCCTCAGTTAATGAGGCGCATCGTATTTTTTTGGCGCCGCTGGGGTCAAAAGCATGCTGATTGAGAGAGAAGGGAGGAGATGACAATTGAGAAAAAGAGGGAGGGTGAGGCAGAGTTTTTCTGCTTTTGAAGGAGATATGAGATCATCAGAGCTTTGAAATAGAGGAACAGTTAGCACCTGGAGATGAGGGTTAGCTGAGGCCTCTGCAGGAGATACCGACTCTAAATGGAAAGTGCTGATGTGTTGGGTTAGCACTTTCAAATGGAAAGTAGTGAAACAGATATGTTATCAGCATGAAACCCAGATTTTCTCAGCCATCTTAAATTGGACATTCTATATGTTGGATAATATGTCATTGTTGTACATTTTTTAAGAAATAATGTTTGTGGGCCTCAAAAGGAGGAGGTAATGACCTCACTGACTTTTAGTGGCTTGATTGTATACATATTACAAATGATAAACAAGCATTGATGAATGTTCAAATTGGACATTTTATTTGATGCAAAAGATTTTGCAAACATTTTAAGAAATAATGTTTGTGTTTTTTTAAAGTGTTTACCTTTAATAAACAATACAAATTATTACTTGTATTACTTTATTTGGAGTCACATAGTATTAATATTACATTTGGATCAATTGACAAATCATTCTATTGAATGACACAAAAATAACGAACAATAATTAAAACTAATAATTACTGAATACAAAATCTTAATAAAAAAATAAATAATAAAAACATCTGATAAAACAACATTTGAACTCCTTTTATTAGATTCTATTTTATTCATTCTATAATGGAACAACTGTCATGCAAACCAATGAATTCCCCCTGGGTGTATTCTAGTTTCTCTGATTCTGATTTTGTCCACAAATCATCAAATGTGCTGTTCTGAGATACAACTTTTCGAAGCAGGATTAAAGTTGAGAAAAAAAAAAACTCTTCCACACTTTGTACAATAATAGTTGGCCAGAAAATCTTTGAGTCAATTGAAATGACATCAAGGCCTCCGTATTCAAAATAATCTATATTAAATGACGTATACATAATAACTAATGATTGCTTTGGCTACCTTTCCCTCTCCGTCCCCAGTAAAACTGCTCTCAGGAGTGAACAGAGTGTCTCTTACTGTGAAACACACAGGATCAGTGTGTCTCTCAGGCCTCCTGGGCAACATATGGAGCCCTCCGAGTGACTGTTCGACTTCCCAACGGCTGTTGTGAGAAGTGCTGCGCTAACTGCAGCCCTCAGAGAGCTAATTAGAAACCCTTGTGCATAAACCTTGCTTGGAAGTTGCCGTGGGCTGCACCAGCGCAACCACGGCAGGATCTGTGCTGCCTGCAAGATAATAAACTGAATTTGCATATAATGTCAACGTTTGGCAACCTTCAGCGATGGCCTAGACGCTCTCGTGGCAGCCGTTTGAAACACATCGATCAAAAAAAACTTTATAGCCCTTTGTGCGCATGGGGGAGATGTTTGGAGCGTTTTCTTCTATCAGAATTCTGGATGCTTAAATCCTCACTAATTATCGCTCCCACCCTCCAGTGGTTTAAACTCGCGATTCGTACCAGATAAAAAGCCCCACATAAGAGATCCCTACAATGCATATTTAGCTGTGGAGTAATTAAGCTGTATTAGACTTCATTCATACCTGCCAGAGTGTAATACCGCGCTGTTACACAGTGACGCTTTCAATTAATGAAAACGTCTAAACCATACATCTGGGATCACCGTGCGGGTGTAGCTTCACTGTATTTATCACACGCTGTAAGCCAACACAATTACACAGACCTAACATAGTAATTGCGACATAGCAGCTCCTACGATGGTGGAAATGGAATTACCTAGACAGAAAAAAGAGTCTACAGGGATATGGAGGGGGGAAAAGGAAAAGGCACAACCTTTCACCAACCTGTAAATCATGCTTCACTTTTAAGAGGAGGGGGAAATAAATAATGTCTGAAAGTGCAATGATTTCAGTGATTTAGGGGAGCTTTTGAGAAGCGTATTACTAGAGGTGACAGCTTGTGGGAGATAGGCAGGTTGTGTTAAGAGGAAAGGATAAGAGGCTATGACATTATGTCTGCAGGGTTAAGGTGTCAGAGTCAAAGCGTGAACCACTATTACTGGATCAATACTTCTCAGTTTTGCACTTATCTCTGGCCCGATGGTTAGCAGCAGCTTCTCTGGATATACACTGGGACTAAATGCCACTACTGAGAGGGGGAACTGCAGACCTGCTCCATCTTTCTGCAGCTGGAGAGGAGTGTTGTAGCAGGAAATGTTATATTTTTGAGCTTTTTTCACAGGAAATGTTACATTCTCCACTGCTTTGAAATGGGCGTGATGGTCTCAGTGAAGGCTGAACACTATGTTTATCAAACAGCTCTTTTAATGTAAGATATTAGCAAAACTAACAGAAATGTACAAATAATATAATGCGTTTTTTGGGTTGAATTTCTGTACGATTAGCCAAATCGAGTATTACTTCGGAAAATCGTTAGAATACTTGCCATTTACTTCCATAAGCAATTCATCTTTAAAGTAATTGATCATGCTGTCCTGCTTTTCTATGTACGATATCATATTAAACTGAATAGCTTGGGTTTTATACTGACAAAACAATCCATCCCTTAGGCTTTGAGAAACTAGAATTTACATTTTTCCCAATTGTTGACATTTTTAAAGAGGCTCTATTATGCTCCTTCGTTTATGCCGTCACATAATGACATCACTAACGATAGCACTTTTATTGGCTAGCTCTCCAACACATTGTACTTGATAGGCTAAGGGGCGGGACATCTCTAAGAGGGTGAAAAGAGGTGCTGCAGCTCAGGCAGTTTGAGGGAAATAAAGACATTTCTGAACATTAAAGCATGGAAACATGTCACAGAAGAGACACTACATACAAGTGTAAACCTGGACATTAGCAGAATATGGCCCCTGCAAAGACCAAACCATGTATCGATTAATCTCTAAAGTAATCGCCAACCATAACATTTATTGTTTTGTTGCTGCCCTATACTGTACATTATGTTTTGTCAAGTGCTGCTAATCAAATGTATCCTTAAGTGAAGTCCATCCTTTTGCTTTGGGCATAAAGACAGGCGTTGTACACATGTCATCTCGCAAGAAAGAAAGAAACACTGTCACAGCCAGAAACGAGAAAAAGTGTGCACTTTCAAGTCTTTCATTAAACTTCTGAAGCTTCCGAGTTAATCCTTGCTGTACATAGAACAAAAACTCAGCATTCAACAATTTAAAAAAGCCAAGAGAAAGAAAGGAGGAAGAGAAGAGATGAGGAAGGGAGGGGAGGGGGCTGGCCTGATCGCTACATATTCATATTCCTATGCAGGCGTTATCACTTAAAAGGCTTTCTAATTACAACAACAAGACAAAAACTCCTTGGATTCCTTCCAGACCCGCTAAATGATAAAATAAGCTTGCACTCTCTCTCCTTCTTAATCTCTGCAAAGCACCTTGGAGCCTCATCTCACAAATACAGGCGAATGAATGTGAAAATGCCATTTAGAGATGCAGGTGTGACATTTGATAAGAAACTTCTGGATTAAATATGTTCTGCTAATGAGGAACCCGGCTACCCCATCAGGGCAGACTATTGGTGGGATTGTGTGAGCGCGCTGATAACAATTCTGCGCGCAAACATCCAAATTCATTATTAATAAACAGCCGCTCGGTCTCTCTATCACACGGGAAGTCTGGATCCTTCAGTGGAGAGACAGGGATGTTGCGTCTCATTAGGAGAGGCTAAGGGAAAAAGAAGGGGGAGGGACGGGCGGGGTATATGGCGGGGTAGGGGTATCAACTGTTTTCATATTTAGCTGCTTTTTGGGGGGGAAAGGGATGGGAGACACCATTTCAAAGCGTATGTTAATGGTGCATTGAATGTTGGAACAAAAGCGTTGGAAGTTTCAGGGGATCTGGCAGAGAGGAGTGTAATTCTCCGGCTATGGCTAATACAGGAAAAGAGGGGATCGCAGGCTAAGCCATTGGTGCAGTAGACTGGGAAGTCCCTGGCCCCCAGCTTGACATTTATAACGATTTGGAGAAGATTAAAGGAGTATTACTGCTGTAGTCCGTAATGTGGCTCTGTAATGAGGTGTGAGTGCATTAGCGTGCTGTGGAAGTTAGCCGCTGTTTCAGACCTTTAAAGGGAAGACGCGGAGAGCTTTCAAGGAACATGGATATTTGACTGTACTGTGGTCATCTGTGAGGTTGGGACGGGGGGGGGGGATGCAGTTAGAGAGGAAGTGCCAGACTTGTCAGTCTAAACCAGCTTAGCTCAGCCAGCCAGCAAAGTGTCTCCGACTGACAGGCAGCACTTTGTTATTCGGACCAGTAACTGGAGGTCCATGTCTGCGCCTGGAAATATTTTAAATTCACAGAAATTAGAAATGGAATGTGTTTTTTCAGGCACAGCATATAGCAAGTGCATTTTTTAAGCTGAAAAAAACTGCTTTAGGAATTCTGCCAGCTCTGTTTTGACAATTACTATTTTGGCCTGGTGGCTTTTTTTCTCTTTCCTTACAGTACATAGTAAAAAAACAAGGACAGTGGTGCCAATTCTAAAGCCAGCCACAGGAAAATGAATATTCCGCAAAAAAATGCATGCGTTATCTTGGAAAATAAAAACACAGGTAACTCTGCGTGTGCAAATGAAGGTTGCAGGTGTCGTCGGTCCATTTAAAGCGCTCTTTATGATGTTAATTAGTTGTTAGCGTAATTTCCCAGCCTCCGCCATCAAGCGTGAGAAGTTCACAGACCTGCTGTTAACTGAGAGTCAATGCCGTGGCACCGTTTCAAGAGCTTTCCCAAACAGGACGGCCAGCGATAACGAACAGGTGATGGGGCCTGATGCCTATGGCAGCGGGATATTGCAGAGACAATTGAATTTCGCAGGGAGAAATGAATCTTCTGGACAGCATATCAAATGTTAAAACAACACACATTGCATGCAATTTGCTTATGCAGGAGCGTGATAAAGTGTGCTTATTTGAAAGATAAACAAAGGGGGGATCTAGTGCAGTAAATTGTGCATGTGTGTTTATTCCCTATGAGTAACGCCAGAGGTTTATAGTCCCAGACACAGGCAGCCTACTTTATGGCTGCTCTGTTTGTGTGATAGCAGTATTTATGATATTGGAATTTATGTTGTGGTGTGTTCAGTGTCTGTGAGCCAGTGGTGGTGGCCTGTATTCAAATGCACTTATTGGTGTTTGTCTTTGAATCTGTTGTACACTGAAAAACCAAAACAATAATAAGCAATAATGTTAAGTTTAAATCCAATATATGAGTTTAAACGTAATATTAATGCTTTCAACTAACCTAATACAGTTATGTGAAATCTGTTGATATAACACACCTAATGTAATTCCGTCTTTTCAGTGTAGCATGAGGTCAGATTCATTATCCCCAGAGGAATCCCGCCTCCCAAGGTTACATTCAACAGTTTCTCTGGAGGAGTGAAAGCCAATGGAAAAAAAGAGGAGTTTCATCTCCCCAGCCCCTGCTTCAGCTAATCTTCACCCCCTCGCAATGACATTTCCACTCCGGTTCCTCCGACTCCAGACATATTTGCTCTCCCTTGCTGCTCGTGTCCTGTTAAGATTTAAACAGCAAACATAAAATGCGGAAGATAACATGCGAGAGAAAAAAAAAGAAAGCTTTGGAGAGACTTGACTCCGAACATTATTTTAAAGACCAGATCTGAGAGGCGCGGCGCAGCAGTCGGGTGCGATTATCTGCTGTGATCCCTCTCCGATGCACCAAAGTCATTCATCTGCCGATCCTCCAACCCCCCGCACACAGCCCCTATGCAAAGGCGGACCCCTAATCATGTCGACACCGTGTGTCAGTGCCGTGGATGAGCAGGGCCTAGAGATGAGAACGGCTCTGTAAACATGGCCAGGCAGCGGGAGCTCCCCTCCCCCCCCCCCACGCTGCTCCGAATAAGCAAACGGGAAGATTTAGGGATTTTGCCGGGGCCCAACTTTGTAGTATCGGATCAGGGCCTTCTTCCACGTTTTTCCAGGGTGCTGCCTATGGGATATTGTTCTTAGCTTATGAAGTGCCGCCCGCCCATTTTAAGCCGTGTGTCTTTTGTCAATAGCATTACAATTTTGGAGCTTCCTTTTTCTACTCCTTTCAGTTTAACTCTTCTTTGGCCAGTGGTGGAAGAAGTATTCAAATGATCTATTTGAGTGAAAGTACCAATACATTACACTCAAAATACTGCATTACAAGTAAAAGTCCTGCATTCAAAATCTTACCTAGGTAAAAGAACAAAAGTATTATCTGAAAAAATGTACTAAAAGTATAAAAAGTCAAAGTAATCATTGCCCAGAGAAATTGCCTTTATATATTATGTATATTATTATATTTATATATATCACATTTGGAAAAAATAATGTAGAGTTGTACTGTTGTACACAAACAAAGTTCTGATTACATAAAATATTTGTAATAATTTAAATATTTTGTGACTTAAAGAGTTAGTCCACTAGTTAGACTTTTTAGAGACATTTTGTTAAAAGTAGCAAAAGCTGTTTAATAAATGTAGTGGAGCGAAAGTGTAAAGTAGCAAGTAAATGTACTTGGTTACTTCCCACCTCTGTCTTCAGCTTACATATTGTCTATATATTCTGACCTTTGTCGTTGACCTCTATCGTTAAGAATCTTTATGAGGAATCTTCTTTCGCAGCCATTTTTTTTTTACCTCCATAGTCAACTTTTTTTCCCCCCTTCAGCAGCAATGTTGATAATCATGACATAATAGTAAATCTAGCCTTCATCAACTCTGTGCATTCCATAAACTGCTAATACAATTGGCTGTATCAAGTGGGATGTATATTAACAACAGGCATGTGCTCCCCCCCCCTGTCAGGATTCTATTATGGAGCCTGCTCCCGCCCCTTGTTTTGATACAGCTGTAATTTAAAGAGCGATCTTAATTGACTTATTTTTCCCGCATGTATGTTGGAGCTTGTGCATGCATCGCAATAAGAGTCTTGTTTCTTTATTGGGCCACACACAATGTACTGAGTTCAATTTTACCATTCATAATGAATGCAGCCTCGCCATTCAAATGCAGCCATAAGCACACAGCAGATAAGAATTTAATTAAATGTAGATTAAAACCAAACAGGAAAACACACTGGCTGATAATTTTTTATCACGTCCCCTGGTCATATTTTTTTTCCTCATACTTTCGACTTGTTCTTCCTTGGGCTACATCTTTTCTGCTCGCCAAAAGTGGCGAAACACCTCACACATCTCACCGTGGCGCCGTGAGATTGTGTAAAATGCAAAGCGAGGGGCGGTCACACGATTAATCAGAATCCTCGTGTCTGGGGAAGGATGGAGGCTGGCGGAGGATTGAGGGTGGGGGGTGGGGGGGGGGTGTACAGGGGTGCGAGGAAGGAATTAGTTGCTACATCCCAAATTTGCATCATATTCCAAAGGACAATCCCAGCACTGTAGGCAAGGGGAAACATATCTCGCTCTCTGCAGGAACAATTAAATATTTGCCACAATGCGGAATAAATGTCACCTTCAGTATCAAATTGTCCATACTTGCTAAACATGGTGTTACAGTGAGTGCCTGGAAAGCATGCCTGAGCAGAGGGGAAGGCACTATTTTTTTTTGTTAGATGTGGACCGCAGCCTCAGCTAACATACTGTAACACACATTCAGGAGCTTCACCTCAGGCACTAATGGTGTGTTGAACTCCAGTGGGGATACAGCGAGGAGCAGGAGACAACTGCAGCCTCGTCAGGGAGTTCCCACTCTGAATCTCACTTAGTTTCTATTAATAAGATCATTTTTAAAGCTGCTACAATTGATTTTAATTATTATATTGACTGACGTTGAAATGTCAGAATGCAGCCCTAATGCTAATGCTAAAATGAAGTTTTTTTTCAGTAGAAATACATTAATTTCCCACCATCTGGCGTACTTATCATGTAGCATATTCCAGCTTTTCTAACACTTTCAGACAGCTGTTGGCTTCTACCTGAACGACTTGAAAGATGAATGCTGCTCTTCAAACGACTGTTTTTTTTAATAAGAGCTGATGGGCTCATCTTCTGCATGCATACACAGATTCTCAAAGAGTGGAAGACTTAAAATCTGCTTTTTATAAATATTATCGTGAAACATGGTGTTGGTAACATGGCAGTGGACTTCAGCGTGGTGCCACCCTCCACAGCGGATCACACCGCCATGCTGCCCGCCGCGCTGGTGCTGCAACTCAGTTCCACTCTATTACCCTCACGCAGGCGATTGGCCTTTTCTGTGGGGAAAAGAGCAATTTCCTGTCGCAGTCTGTTTGATCAAGTGCTAAACCCTTGTGATCAATAGAGAGACAGATGTCGGCTCCAGATGGCCGCGTGGTGATACCTGGGGCAGCGCGGGGGCTTGCCAGGACGACAGAATGGCAACGAGCAAGGGCAGCGGCTGTGCTCCCGATGTACCAGCCACGAGACACAATGTGACAAACGCAATTAGGCCTTTTAGCCGCAGATTATTTATTTACCCTTGCAAACCGACGGAACATTTAATTAGCGCATACTTTAAGCAATATGTAGAATTACAGGGGTGCAGAGACAGAGGGCATGCTGGGATGTTGCACCGGTGACTGGGCCGTGTAGGTGTGTGTCAGTGAGTGTGTGTGTTCTGTGCTGGGAATTAGCACATACACTGTAATTGAGGCATGGAAACACTTGTTTCTTTAAAACACAAATCAATGATTAAAACACTCATAAATTCCATTCCTCACGACCAGATCAATAATGTCGAATTCCAAAAAAATGGATGACAGGTGCGTCTCCCTGGCTTTCGGTCCTTCTGGAGAGGAAAAAAAGAACTGCCAGCACCAGAAGGCCAAAAAAAAGACCTTTCCAAAGAGGAGAGAAGCTCCCATTTTTTAAACGGCAAGCATTTCCATTAGGGCTGGCATCCACCATACCCCCCCCCCCACACACACCCCCCCCCCCCCCCCCCACACACACACACACACACACACACACACGCAAGCCAGTCCCTGTGGCGCAGGGCCGGATCCATGTTGGAGGAACCACTGAGGCGTATGGCGATGGCGAGTGGCTCTCGCAGGGAAAAAGCGAACTCACCGGCGTTTGGCCCTCCGCCGTTCACCTGCTCCTGTGATGGGTATAATGGGGGGGGGGGGGGGGGGACATGGGCCGCGGGGCCGCAGCTGGAGTAGAGGGAGGGGTCTGCTGCGGTGCTCATCGCAACGGCGCCCCTGTCACGATGGGCTCTTCTGGTCCCATTAGCTAGGGCTCGGTCAGGACGGGCCCCCAACCAGCCTGCCGCCGCAGCAGGGGCCGCGGTAAACACATGTCGACCGGCCACAACCGGCAGCACCCGCAGAGAGGGAGAGCTAATAGAGTGCTCAACGGGACAAACCTGTCCAAATAAAGAATAAAGCAGAGCGCGAGGAGAGGAGCCAGTCTCAGCTCTAATGGGCCCTCCACTTTACTGTGTGGCAGCTAATGAGGAGAACTGCTTTGCTGCGACTCACTCTGACAGCACAGTGTGTTACCTGCAAAGCAAAAAGGGTCCTCATTTAAAACATTTCATTTGTTTAGTAATTATTTCAGATTTTAATGTGCCTCATAAATAGTTTTTCTAAAAATAACACACCACATTTAATGAATTTCAGTGGGAAATTTGTATAATAAACTCATATTTAAATATTCAAGCTCTGTCAGTGCTAATTCTCATTTTGTTCTCCTCTCTATCAAAAATGATTACAACACTATTAGCAGGCAAACATCCTCCTGCCCATTGAAAAAGCTACACCAGTCTCCAGAGACTAGCAGGCTCTTTTAATTTCAAAGTGATACATTTAATTTTTTCACTCGTTAAAACATGTGCTGAATCACATCATTGATAGATTTTTTTTCACAACTGTTTTGGTGTGTTCAAACAGTTCATAGTGTTGGATGACATTGTTCGGTGCTGTGCTGCTTTTATTTCTTTGTTGCCTATGAATGTATGCTATAGAGACAGCGGCGTGTTCCAGGCTCCCCTGGGAGGACTTTTTAATTTGTGGATTCTGACCCGTGTGCCATCCGCTCGAGGCCATCCATGAGCTCTGCGCACTGGCTATATCTGCAAAACACTTGATGCTAAAATTAGTGTGGCTCCGTAGTGCAAAAAGGAGGGGAAATCTGGGGGTTTGGGGGGTGTCAGGGACGACGAGGCGAGTTCTCTGTAAACACATATTTACTCAACGCTATTTATTTCCCTGGAAAAATAGCAGAATTGTGGATGTGATTTGAGAATCTTTGAAATATAAAATGATTCGGATGCCTAATTTGTGCTGCAAAAGAAATGCAGCAAAAAAAGATTATTAAACGTTAAAGAATTGAGATTTCTTTGTCCCAGATCTTTGCTTAAAAAACATCATTTGAAGGCCAAAATCGAGACAAAACATGTCAAAATGTATGCAAATACATTTCTCCTGAGAGTAAGATCTTTACCTGCGAGGATGTTCACTGCCGACTTCCAGCTCTGCCATGTCTGAGTCGCTCTGCATCATCACAGCAACAACAGAGCTGCAGCTAGAGCATGAGAAGAGTGCCTCCTAGTGGCCGGCACAGAACATGAACCAGAGGAGGAGGTGGATGGAGCGTAGGAGAGACTCAATCTGTGTCAGTGCCTTAGTGAAATAAAAGTAGAGTCAGCTAATTCTAGTTTAGCGTACCGTCAATAATAGTAAGCTTGTTTGACCCCGTGAATGATGTTCTCCAACTCAGCGTTTTCCCTCTCTGCTGTGAGTCATCCTTAATGTGTTCCACTGTGATGATCCAGTCCAAATATTTACCAGTATTCATGAGGAAGGCTTTGTTTGTCGCAGCACTGTCAGGTGCAGATACAGATATTATTCATCCACGATACATATTTTCACAAGATTCAGAGGGGGGGGAAGTTGTAATTTACTCCTGGTATGATTGTTAAAAAAAAAAAAAAAAGGAGGTGGTACAGCTACTTGATATTCGCAGGTGCGACAAAGCTTGTTCCCATTTGACCAGGAGGAGTTGGAGCTGATTTGAAGACAAGAAGAGTAGAGGTCTTTAATTACAACCCTCTCTGTGGCTGCAGGCGCCGCGATCCCCACTTCACAATTAAGACCAGCAGTTAGCAAGCAGCCAATAGAAGGAGAGGGAAACTTGAAGCAGCAGAATCACCAAACCAAAGGGAAACACTGAATACATCAGGCTAGACAAAGGAAAATGACTGATTTTTAAAACTAAAACATGACCCTGTGATGCACCCAAGTAATGCCAATGGGACCGTTTTCCCAGAAGCCCCATTGAAACCCCTCCCATAATATGTGTCTGTGGTGCAGTGTACTCCGGCGCTGTAATGGCCTCTGCAGCCGTAATGTGTTTGGACAGATGGGGAGAGGCAAGTGCTGATGTGCTTAACTACGCATTTTACAGCTAAACTATTAAAGAGTTGTGCTGTTTACACACCAACATTTGAATACCTGTCTTCAGGCCAGTTTAATTATCCGGGCCCTTCTGTTATTTTCTGCCCCGCTTTGTTGTCTCTCAGCTTTTTGCACGAGGCATGAGAGATTTGTTTGCGGCTTCATTAAGATACGGTGGTAACGGTTCGCAGGGAGCCAAAATGTTTGTATTCCTGCTCAAGTATCTGGTGCTCTATTCTCCCCTGCCTCCTCCCCCCACATACATATACAGATACTGTACACATCCCTTTTTTTTATAGAGTCATTTAAAGTGAGAAAATTAAAAATGCCCTGTGATGCCTGCACTTTGAAATCTCTAGGGGGGCTTTAGGCAAAAAAGGGGGAGGCGACACAAGCCCCGTGTCCCTGTGATTCATCCTGAGACATTTGATTAGTTTATAAGTACTTATGGAAAGAGAAGGGCTTGCATTATAATTTTGTTTCATGAATTCCTTCATATGTTCATCTTCAACTGCACGTTCAAATAAAGCATTAATCAAAGGGGCGAGAGGGAAGAGGGCATTTAGCCAGCAGAGCCACCGTCTCGGGTCTCAGTGAGCCGGTGGATACGTATTGAGAGACCGTAGGAAGCAGTGGTTTTTAATTATCTGGACTACGTACAGGATGCCGTTTTTGATTGTTTTAATGAGGCAGCTGGCCTATTGTCTCCCCTTAATTCCTCCATTGTTTTTAGAATATGTCATAGTTCTTTATTCCTTTATCAGGTGCTCTGCAGGAGGATTTAGACAATAGCCTTCATTCCAACTGCATTGGCCACTGCACAAAGGCAGCTCACTGCAGACAGTTAGCGAGGCAAACAAGTGCAAATCACAAGCTGCACTTTTCCCAGCCTTTCCCCCACTTTCACCACCGCTCTAACTCTTGACCCCCCCCTCCCCGCTCCCTCTTTCATGCCATTGTTATAGGTGGCTCACCTGTGTTCCTGTGATTACAATCACCTGTCATGGAAAGGCTGTCAGAGGGAAACAGCCATGACCAATCTTTCAGGGGACAGCTCCTTCACGGGTTGTTTTGTTGCCCACCTGACACCCTGTGCTGTCGGTTTTCTATACCATGCATCTCTATCTGTGCATGGAAATGACACGGACATAATGTGCTGTAGGTATGTTTGGGTGTTACGACGGCACGGTAAATCACACATTTATATTTCTAAATGTAAAATAATGATGTGAAGCTATGCAGGATCACGATGCATTTCAGAAAACAGTAGAAAAAACATTCAAAATGCTGAAAAAACCCGTCAAAAATAGAAAGCAATATCTCAGATTTGTAGTTTGATGAAATGTGTACTGCACATGTTCCTTACTACCTTGTCTTGGTTGAGCGACTGTTACAAGTGCTGCCTCAGTGTTTGGTGTTGCTCAGTAAAACTGGGACACGCAGTCCTAAAACTCACTTCCAGCATTCTCACACACAACAGATGGATCTGTAGCATTCTTGGCTGAAGGGATGCAAATCTGAGTGCTTATTCCGCCGTCAAAATGCAGTAAAACACTTCCATCAGACTCCATTTTATTTCAGCTGAGGAGAGCATACAGTATCTTTGATATGGATTGATCTAAAAAAGACACTGATTTGTATCTATAGTTCGTAATTCTCTTTGTAAGCGGAGCGCGTGTGAACTAAAAGATCCACTCAGAGGGAAACTTTTGTGGCTATGACTGCGATATATTCCCCCCGCCATTGTCAGTGGCAGTTTGTATCTACCTTGATGGTAACTTGGGCAGACAGTGGAGAGGAGTTTTGTTATTTTAATTAGGAGATAAAAATTCAAAGGGGCCTCTCCAGGCAGTGTGTGGTATGACAAAATCAAAACGATGAAGTGGAGCGGCCTGAAGTGTGTGTCTCGTCACAGCAGATTGGCCCACAGATAGGCACTGCTCTTTACACACACACACACACACACACACACACACACACACACACACACACACACACACACACACACACACACACACACACACACACACACACACACACACACACACACACACACACACACACACACACACACACACACACACACACACACACACACACACTTACGGGGAGGACGCCTGCACACAAATGGGACTTTGAAAGATAGCATATTTTAATACTATTTCACTCCTTTGACACGTTTGTGCTGGTCTAATTTTTCAGTGCTTCACCAGCAGATAGGGAGGGCTAGGAAAAGAGTTTAATCAAAACAGTGATGTGAAATCTGAAATATTCAATTTTACATAAAATAATGGGGCTATTCTGTCCAGAAAGGTAATTTATACATAAAGCTTGCCGAAATAGTGTAGAGGCTCATTCTATGGTGGTCGACAGGGGCAAATGCGCTACAACAGCCCAAACAACTTCCATAAGGAGGAACGCACTGCACTTTTAAAAACAATTCAAATATAAAAACACAAATGTGCCAAAACATGTGAAAATGAAGAAACATCTTCACCAACTTGACAACACATGCACAGCATTTACTAAAGTTGCTGCATAAACAAAACGCTGCAAACATAAAACACTGCAAATAAAAAATGTTTTGTCATATTATGTTACGTTAGCTAGCTACTGTAGCTTCCAGCAGATCTGCAATAATACCGGGAGGAATCATGCAATCACATAGTTCAAATAAGCCAATCAAATGTACATAATAGGTAAGCTTCCAGTGACAGTGACAGTTGTCCCAGCTATGAGCATCACCTTGAGTGTTCCCTTTCCGTTGTGCTAGGAGGAGTGATGAGATATCTTTCCAAATAGTCATTGTTAATTAAGAGCTTTGTTATTGCAGCGTTTTTTTATTTGCAGCGTTTTGTATATATGCAGCACTTTTAGTAAACCCTGTGCATGTTTCGTCAAGTTAGTGAATGTTTTCTGAATGCTGCGCGTGTTTTTGGATGTTAGTGAAGATGTTTTATTTTATTTTCACGTGTTGGCACATTTGTGTTTTTTACATTTGCATCATTATTTTATGTGCAGCGTGTTTCTCCTTACATTTGTTGTAGTGCGTTTGCCCCTGTCGGCCACCGTATAATTCCCTAACTGTAGTTTCCCATTTCTAGCAAATCCACAGAAAAGTGGATTGTTTTCCTTCATTTCTCGAGCACCTTCACCGTGTCTTCAGGGTGGTTTTAAACCCAGCGATTCACAGGTTTTGTGTAAACATGAGTAATCAGTGTTCCACATGTGCGGGGGCTTTTCGAGCCGCATCCCCCCTGCCTTCACACCTCTCCTCAGGACTCTCTTTATTCCACATCAGCCAGGGCTCAAATCACATGTCCCCCTCTCAGCCTGACACTTCGTCGGTATGTTTGCACATCTTTGAAAGCTAACAGCGTGCTTTAATTAATTGTCCAGCTTTCCTCAGAAACAATGTCCTAATTCTGCCATTTAGCATGAGCATATCATAGTTTGTTGTTATCTCCCCCGCCAGATTTCTGTAAATAGTCATATTAAAAACTTTAATCTCTTCAATGGAAAATGAAGTGCAGCTGAAAAGCCTGTCATGTGCTGAGATAAATATTATCTAAGCTAAAACCTTCACTCTCTTCCCTCTACCCCCCCCTTTCCCTTCCTTCCCCCTGCACCCTCCCCCTTCCTCTGACTTAATGAATATGTTCAGAAGATTTCAGTGGAATGCTTAATCCCAAAACACAACAATCTAATAATATGAAGGACCTGTCTCAGTGTTCTAGCTGACAACAGCACTGTGGGCTACAGTTTACCCCAGCTGAGGTTTGCCTGGCTTCTGGATATCAGTGCTTGTAGCCTAAAAGATGTTTGATTGACAGAAAAAATTGACATTTTTAAAGGATTTGTTCACTCTTTTTGAAAAACACATTTACATATGTACCTTCAGTTGCATAGTTGTACTTGGGAAGTTTTTTTTAGATATCTGTGTGTGAATTTCAGAATTTCCTAAACAAAGGAGATTTTATAGTACTCATAGCATTGAATAACTTGTGACAGCATCCTCTGAGAAATAAGGGCCATTATTTTTGGAAAGACATGTTGCTGCCGAAACACTTACATGTCATTTTTTTTATACTTTAAGGGGGAAGAGAAAAAAAATTCCACTCATGTTTTCCACTACATACTGTTATGCAACCACTTATTATACCACCATTGAGTCTTTGAGATGTTGTGCACACAAATATATGTCTTATGTTGCATAATGCCTTGATATTTAAGTCTCACGTATACATGCAGTACATGCTCTTCTCTTGGGGCATCGGTTCTAATCTCTCGTCTATTTCTGTTTTGTCCAGGTGGCCAACTATGGTGCACCACCACCAAGAACATGATGGAGGGCGAGGAGCTGGTGGCATTTGCGGTGGACTTTGACACGCGTCTGCAGGCGGTGAACCACATGTCTCTGAGCGAGGGCATGTACCCAGCCAGGCTGCTGGACAGCATCCAGCTCCTGCCCCAGCAGGCCGCCATGGCTTCCATCCTGCCCACTGCCATCGTGAACAGTGAGTGTCCGTGCATCAACACCAGCAAGACATGCTTTTGTTCCCACAATCACACATGCATGCTCTCCTTTTCTCTCTCGCACACACACACTGTTCCACAGCCTGCACTCAGTCACCTGCTTAACAAGGAGCGTCGTCTCCGCCGGGCGTAGATTAACCCAGATGAGTCTCTGCGCCGGAGATAAGAGCCATCGACCTTCAAGTTTTGGGTTCACATAAACACACTGAGGCTCGGACTAACGTGTTAATTGCAAAATACACGCCTCATGCAAATAGTGTGTTTGTTTACTTAGCGAGGGCTATCTGGGTTCAGCTCGACAGGGAGGCTTCTGTAAGCAGATGGTCCAGTGTTCTTGTTTGCCCTTGAGAAAGGGCACCAACCGAGTGGTAGCAACACAGCGATATGCAGCAGCTGAGGATTTGGTGGAAAAGCCTTTTAACGCAGGCTTTGAGAGTCAGAACTGTAGAGAAGTGTGTGTGTGTGTGTGTGTGTGTGTGTGTGTGTGTGTGTGTGTGTGTGTGTGTGTGTGTGTGTGTGTGTGTGTGTGTGTGTGTGTGTGTGTGTGTGTGTGTGTGTGTGTGTGTGTGTGTGTGTGTGTGTGTGTGTGTGTGTGTGTGTGTGCGCGCGCGTGCAAGCTCTTTATCTTTATACTTATGCATAAATGTGAAAGTGCGCTATATGTCCTGATATCCTGTACCCTTTGTCCCTTTCCTTGTCCCTCCAGAGGACATCTTCCCCTGCAAGGCATGTGGGATCTGGTTCAGGAGCGAGAGGAACCTGCAGGCCCATCTGATGTACTATTGCAGTGGGCGACAGAGGGAGCCAGAGACGGTGCTGGAGGAAAACGACAGCGGCCCCCACCAAACCCCCAGTGTGTGCCCCTTCCCACAGTGCACCAAGACCTTCTCTGGAGCCAGGGCCCTGGAAATACACCTGAGCACCTCACACAGTGGTGAGTTTCATCCATTCAGAACACTCTTTAACATAATAGATTACAATATTTTTTACATATGACAATTCATGAAGGTGGATACTTTCAATTAATTTTTTAAGTAAGATGTTTTAGAAAAATATACACAGGGACAGAGTTTAACACAGGTTTGAAAAAAATGACTGTCATTTCCTTTCAGAAATATACATATCCTGCTGTCAGCTTGCATAGTTGACAGTTTATCCTTGAGCAACAAAAAAGAAATCGAGTGGATGGGAATAAGCTTGGCATATTGCATGAGCGTTTGATGGTGTCTAGAGTTAACTCTAAAGGAGAAGTGGGAGGCGAGATTCTGAGCATTTCTCCCTTTTATCTCCTTCACAGGTGTCAAAATGGAAGAGAGCCTCCCTCCTGGCACCAGCTTGAAATGCACAATCTGTAACTACACGGCAGATTCTCTTATTACATTCCAGCATCACATCATGTCTCACCTGTCACAGGCGGCCTTCAGATGCAATCACTGCCATATCAGCTTCCAGAGCCACAGGGAACTCTTACAGCATCAGGACTTACATGGGCACGGTAGCAAACTTCACAGGGAAGGCGACGGCACCGAGCATTCCCCCAGGGGGCCCGAGGAAAGCCTCCAGCAGCAGAAGCAGCAGGCCCGCGCTGAGCTGGCCAACAGGAAGGATGCTCTGCTGGGAAGTCCCAAAGGGGCCCTCAACAAGGAGACCAGCACAGACGGAGAGGCTGACAAGGCGGAGAAGAAGCCCATGCTGTCCCTTCAGAAGGGAGAGGCTCACCCAGGCAGCAAAGCCAGTTTTTCTTACACTAGGATCAAGTCTGAGCCCTCCAGCCCCCGACTGGCCTCCTCCCCTGTGCAGCATAACATGCCTACATTTCCCATGGGCCCCTTCTTGTCTCAGTTTGCTTTCTCCCAAGACATTTCAGTAGTCCCACAGGCTTCTGAGATTCTTGCTAAAATGTCAGAGCTAGTTCACCGGAGGCTGCGCCACGGAGGGAACAACTACCCCCCTGTCATCTACAGTCCTCTTATGCCCAAGGGGGCCACCTGTTTCGAATGCAATATCACCTTCAGCAACCTAGACAACTATTTGGTCCACAAAAAGCACTACTGTAACAGCCGCTGGCAACACATGACGAAGTCCCCCGACTTCTCCGCCCTCTCAGACAAGGTTCCAGAGGCGGTGAGCCCCAACAGTGGGCACAGTTCTGTTAACATGTTGACCGGCTGCCACCCTACGGACGCCGACAACCACCTCATGCAGTCCGCCTGTCTGACCTCCAATGTGTTGGACATGATCAATGCTGGGGCTAAAGGGCCAGAAAAGGATCTAGCTGGACAGGTGAAGAAGGTCTCTACCCCAACAGGGGCTGAAGAGAGGCTCAATGGCCAGCCCTTGGAGGGAAAAAGCCCCACTACTGGTCTGGTGGAAAGTGACAATGACCCAAACAAGACGGTCTGTGAGGCCTGCAATATCACCTTCAGCCGCCACGAGACCTTCATGGTCCACAAGCAGTACTACTGTGCCACCCGTCATGACCCACCCATGAAACGCATGTCCAACAACAAGGTCCCCTCCATGCAGAGAACCATCAGGGCCCGTAAGCGCAGGAAGATGTACGAGATGTGTCTTCCTGACCAGGAGCACCAGAGGCCCATGGGTCAGCCAGGTTTTCTCGGGGTTCCTCCAATGAACCCTTGTACATCCCAGGAAGCAGTAGAGAGCCTAGCAGATCGCTTCCACCCGCGCTGTGACATCTTCCCTGGTATGGTACCCAAACACCTGGAAGCCTCTCTGACTGTCACTAAACCTATCATGGCTCCCAAATGCAATACAGGGGAGCAACAGGAGCTGGACACTCCCATCGATCTCAGCAAAAAGTGTTCGCCAGCCTCTGACAAGACATGTAGCTCCCCTAAAAGATTGTTGGACTATCACGAATGTGCAGTGTGCAAGATAAGTTTTAACAAAGTGGAGAACTACCTGGCGCACAAACAGAACTTTTGCCCAGCAACAGCCGCCGCCGCTGCTGCTGCTGCTGCTACTGCCACCGCCGCCGCTACTCAACACCAGAACGAGACTGGCAGCCTGGAGCCGACCATGTTCCCCGATGTGAAGATTGAAGCCAACAACAACCCAGATGAAGTCTACGATAAGAGCCCGGGAAAATGTGAGAAGAATGGCAATGGGAAGGTGTTGTTGCAGAATGGAGGCATGTTGCCCCCTCACTTGGGGCCCGCACCAGGAGCCAAAACTTTTGCTGAGCCCCAGCTCATCCCATCAAAAGACGAGAGCAAGAATATGTTTCTGTCCCACTGCCTCTATCCCGGAGCAATAAAGAAGATGAAAGGTCCCGAACAATTGTCGCCGTATTTCGGGATAAAGTCAACTGATTATGTGACCGGCGGACCAGCGATGCAGGGAGAGGCCAGCGAACAGGAGCAGAGCGTTAATGGGGGAGGAGGCACGGGAGGAGGGGAGACAGGAACAACCAGAGAGCAGGCCCAGCCGCCTGCTGCTAACGGTTGCCCCCACCCCGGCAAGGAACCCCTACCCCTACTGCCCAAAAACCGAGGCATGGTCATCGTCAACGGGGGGCACAAGAACGAGGAGCGTTCAGGCACGGCTCCTCCACAGCAGGAGAATCTGCCAGACGGCCAGCCCCCCAACCCTTCACCCACGTGGGCCACCGAGAACCAGGGCGACTCCAACGAGAACATGTCGCCTTCCTCCAAGTCTCCAAGCGAGGAGGCGCCGCCCACAACCAACAAAGGTGTGAACGGCCCTGGAAGTGGCAAGTACTGCCGCCTCTGTGATATCCAGTTCAACAACCTGTCAAACTTTATTACCCACAAGAAGTTCTACTGTTCATCACATGCTGCAGAGCATGTCAAATAAGTTGAGAAGAATAAGACACGTTCTTCTTCTTCTTCCCCCAGCCCTATTCCCTTCCAAACTTTGACCCCCTTTTTTCTCCTATGTTTTGGTACACTGTTGTGTCTGGAATAGTGCATCACGCAGTGCTATACGCTGCTTGTGGACAATCAAGAGAAGCTTCTTCTTTCATTGTTTTAAGACTTGATAATGCAAAAACCATTGGTTAAAAAAGAAAAAGAAAAGAAAAATGAATCAAGAATAATATTGGTGCCACTTTCACATTAATTTATTTTACAATCAGTATTAATAGAAGTAGTGATCTTAATTTAAATTCAAAAGGAAATTTATATCAGAGTTGTTTGTAATGTTATTGTATAGTCATTCTTGTGTAGCACACATATTGTTTACACTGTAGTGTAGGCTCAATGAAACAAATAGACAATACAAAAATGAGATGCATTTTAGACACAAAAATAGCTACTGAGGCACTTGTGTATTCTTATTTGCTGTTCCAGTTTCTGTATATGCTCAAAATGTCAATTGCAGATTGCTACTAATGACTTGTTTGCCTTAAAAAAAAGAAATCACCATTTGGGGGTGATAACCAGGCACAACCCTGCATCTCACATTTTGGCATATACACATGGCTTTGCATACATATGTGGCTGTTTGTCCCTGTCTCTTTTCTTCAACTCAGATGTGGATGTTTTCATGAGATTGGCAGCATTCTTGTATAGTACTCGTATTTCTGTTTGATGATACACTTTGGTCTCCCTTTTGGAAATTTGCTCTCAATGCAATACTTTGTAAATGAGGGAACATTACTGAAAAGCAGTATTATGAAATGGGGACTGTGCATATAATTATTTGTAAACCCCAAAGGGAAAAAAAAGAAGTTGTACAAGAATTTATTGCTGACGAACAAGATGGGCGGGAGGTCAGTGGGGATACTGATGTAAAAATGATCATTCCAATGTCCTGATTATGGGAGAAAATGTTTCTTAAAACGTTGTTGCTATGCATGTATATGGATGGAATTAAATTCCAGATCTGTTGGAAATTTTTATTTTGATGTGGTGTCATAATTAAACTTAAATCCTCAGGATAAACTGCTGTTGTCTGGTCTTTCTTTACTTGCAAATGTGAAAACTAGAGTATCTAAACATTTATTTTTGTAGGCAAAGTATTTGCTGGACTACAGGTCAATGTGTACATTGATTTTTGCCATAACTTAATGACTGTGTTGAAGTATGGGGCAACACATATATGAGTAACTTCATTTATTTTACAAAATGTCAGTGATAATTATTCATAATGTACATCCACAGGAACACACTTTTATTTACTCAGGGCTTTGAAAACTTAAGGATTTAATAGAATTTCAGTCTATTAGTTGTGTACAAAGAAAAAGAAAAATATCACAATATTTCCAAAGATTGTTTGTCTCAAAATTCTGAGGACATGCTACATCGAAAAACATTTCATTTTAGGCATCCGTTTGCACAAACTATCTTAAAATATATGTCTGTGTCTGTGCAGACATCTTTAGATTTAAGAAAATGTATACAAAACAATAATCAGACCGTATGAAGATGTTACGTAATATGTTTTGCTTCCGGTATATTTTTGTGATGACTGCTTGATTTTTTATGTTACTCTCAAAGTTTGTTAAGTAACTGCCAGCTGTGACGACAGACAAGCTCATCTTGAATAAGGTGCAGGTAAAATAAAAGTTGTTCTCCCTGCTCCATTCCATCACTGTATAAAAAGTCTAAGTGTGTTCTTTGCAGGCCAGACTCATCTGCTCGAAAATTAAAAAAATTAATCAACTCCAAAGATAGAGGTCCATATCTGGTTGTGATGTAACTCAATAAGTAACAAATGACACAGAGAGAGGAACTCAATTCATCTTCCCCTAAGGCTATAACAAGGCAGAATATTAAGGCCAAATGAAATAGATAAAAAAGTATCAGGGTGAGCATTGACGTGTGTGGCCTTTACATTGATAAGGGGTAATGTATTAATTTTTGTCTCAGGCCAATCGGGTAAAGAGGCTGAAATAACAACTTGAAGGATAAGATTTTCTGAATCTAAGACAGCAAATATTTCATCACGCTGAAAAACCCTCCAGTTATTCTCAATTCTAATGAAGCAGAGCAGCACAAAAAGATACGTGGACCTCTTGATGAACCTAACAAGTACACAGTCTCTACAGATTGCTGAAGGTAAAAAATATTTTATTGAATATTTAAAACATATTCAATGGTTATAGTCTAGTTGCCTGCATAGTGAACCCGGAAAGGTTGAGTACCTCAAAGTTTTATGATAGAAATGTATACTTTGGGTACATAAAAAAACTGCCGGATGCTAACTTTTATTGGTTGGGCAATGTTAACAATTAGCATAAGAGGGTTATTGAGGTTTCTGAATCCCTTTCTGACATTTGCACGATCAAAAATTGCAGTTTTAACCAGAAAGTGGCAATGTTTGTACTCTTGGTGGGCTAAGTCTGACTACCATGAGTAGTGTTGCAACCATTGGAGATAGACAGCACAAGATGAAAATTATTAAATCTACTGTGGACAATTATTTTTGGAATAAATAGGCAATCTTTCCAATTCCAAGGATCCATAGTCCCCTAAATCTTACAAATCGACAAAAAATGTATAAAAATCCGCCCACAGAGTACAAATATTGGCCATTTCTTATCCTGAAAAAGTCAGAAATGGACTGGGCATCCTCATAACCCCCAAAACCACTCCAACATTTTCCAAGCCATTTTTAAAGTATTGTCCACGCAACTTATGCTTATTGCGCAAATTGCCCAACATATGCAAGTTAGCATCCAGCAGTTTCTATGTGCTGGGGACCACTACTATACATTTCTATCAAAAAACTTTGGTGTACTCAACACAACCGGGTTCAAAATAGGACTATGAGCTGGCAGCTAGAATACTACCCTGTGTGTGTCGGAGGGGATTGTTACATGTTGGCCACGGGTCACTCGCTCTGCTGTTTGGCTTGTCGTTGGTGGACTAGCTTCCTCAGGTGCTGGCTGATGGCAGATGGCTTCTTGTAGATCATTCGCCGGTCTGCTCCTTTTATGTGAATGTGATTGGCTGATGGGTAAGACTCCTCCAGAAACTTTTTTTGAAGCCTGGCTACCATCTGGTGCAGGAAAAAAAAAAGATTTATTATGGATTTTACCTGAGCGTTACTACAGTATTGTCCAGTAGAAGAGAGGTGAGTTCTCTCACCTGGTTCAGATGTTCTGGTATTTCCTGGTCAAAAGAATCCCCAGTGATCACACTCACTGCTGTCCTGCTGGAGAGGGGCTTAAACTTGGTGATGTCCCTTTTGAAAACAACAAACAAAACATTTAAATGTCATGGTTTGTTTTCACTTCCACATTAAATATGCAAATTGCAAAGCTGTTCGGAAAGTAATGACAAAGACTGTTAGTGTACCTGACTTGAGCTGCACTTTCATTTAAAAAGTAATGCTCATCCACAGCACTGCTCTGGTGGGCAGGGTTGCTCAGTAGGTATTTCTATAAGACAGAGAGAAAGAAAATAAACTAGTCAAAACACTTTTTTTCTATTTCTTTGAGAGAGAAAACTAAAAAGCTACGTAATACACATTGGAACTTTATACATGTGTCAAACACATTATACACAAATGAACCATTTCATGCTCTCATACATTTAACAAAAACAGCACTATGACAAACTTTATACTACATAATTCGGTTATATAAAGAATTCTGGAATATCAGGCAAATATTTCCAGAAGTGTTATATTTCTAAGCAGGTTAACTTACCTCACAACATATGTATCCCTTTCTTTAACACTACAAGAAAAAATATGAAATTGGTGGAGGTCTGCGCTCTCCGAGTACCATTTTATTTTTTTGCATCACATTTGATCACTTTCTACCCAAGGTTCCCTTAAAAGAAATCAAAAACCAGACAAAGATGATATTTAAACAGTTGTGTCTTTGTATTCTGAGAAAGCTGTATAGTTTAGTTGAGTTTGTGTCTACATATACAGTACATAAGCAGTTTATAAAATACAGTACCTTTTTTAGTATATATAACAAAGTAAGAAGTTAGAACATTGTGCAGCAGTGTTGAGAAAATATGACGTATGAAGCCAAATCAATAGTAATACTTGAAAAAAAGTCTGCATAATTCTTCACAATTCCAAGACTAAGCATTCATTGACAAACTTCACATTGTTTCAAGTTGAGATGCAATAAACTATTTGCAGTGAATCCGGTGAAATACTGCGCTATCCAAGTCGTGGGATATGTCTACAAAATGATACATGAATACAAACAGCTTTACCTCATTCAGAACAGCCCTAACATATCATGTATATATAAAAAAAAAAAAAGGTATCATATTGTAGTAACCCTTCTATAAGCACAGGTGGAGCCGTCTAACCAGTGGCGTAACTATCGATGGTGCAGCCGGTGCAACGCACCGGGGCCCAGAGCCGGCAAGGGGCCCCAATGGCATTGACCGGTTCACGCAGTCTTCAAAGTAACCAAGCAACCTAAATTAATTTGTAATTTGTCTGTCCAATGACCTTGCTCCCTTTCATGTCATGTGATACCTTGCGTGACGAGCAAACTGTTTAATCAACCTGTAGTGTACTGTAGCTAGCAGCAGCAAGTTCGGTAGCATTATAAAAAATGTAATAACTTGCATTTATAATGTACAGCAAACCAAAGCACAAGAGCAGCGCTCAAAAGAGAGAGATGTAACAGCTAAACTGACAAAATTAGACCGTTTTCTTTGTCATGCATCGTCCTCGAAATCGAGCGCTAACGTTAGCAATTTTGACGTGCAGCCGCAGCCGGAGGCTAACGATAGCTCACCTGCCTCACCACCATCATTGCCATCTAGCTCCACAAGTGAAGCTGTATCTGCGGCCGTGGCTGTGCAACCTTCTTCTCCAGCCAGCCAGGAGGAGAGGCTGGAGCAGTGCCTGGCGGTGGTCCAACAGTTCCCCCAAGGGCCCCAACCGATAGGGGACTCTATGGCGCTATTGAGACCCCTGACGCCAAGATCAAAAGCTATATTATAGCAAGCGGTCTATGTAGGCCTACCGGCCCATTCCCCAGAGACAAACATCAAGGAAACAGGTGTAATCCTCTTCTTAGTTCTCTGTGCCGTTGTCAGGCTGTGGTGGTCTGAGGCCAGGGCAGGCTGTTGTTGATAGCCTATACATGTGGCGCCTCCGAGTGGTTGTGTATGTCCGTGAGTGTGTGAGCGCATCAGCGTACGTACTGACTGAATCAATGCAAAAAGATGATGTTACTTTTTTGTTGAACGTAATTTGCATGTCCCAAGATGTTTTTTGAAAAGACATGAAAGCCTAAACACTGCAGTCTGTGTCTTGCTCCAGACAGAATAATGATTCAACATTGTAGACCTCAGGAAATGCCCAAATCAGCGAAAATCCCCTTTACCTGCATCTATCTCTACCTGCATGTGATGAGACCGGACATATCTTGGTGCTGTTAACATGGAAGCAAACAATTCCTCTCCAGATCAGTTAGGCAGTGGTTACAGAACACGCCCTTGAGAAATGGACTGCATGCTCTATTGAGTCCGGCTTGTGGGTGTGTTATAACCTTCACTAGCCTGTCTACTAAACCTTCCTCTGTCCTTGGAGGATTTGCACACAATGGCGTCCTTATCTCCCTGGCAACAACTGTAATACTTGAAAAGCTGAAATGGGTCCCTCATCACTACTGCCATCGAAATGGTGGGTGGCGGGAAGCGGAGAACAAGGCATCTTAACGTGTGCTCGCATTCTTCCTGAGCATCGTACAGAGCTTCAGCTACAAGGAAACGCTGAACAGATGTTAGAGGTGTCACAAGTTCTCCAAACAATAAAAAAAAAGGATTTGAAGTAGGACAGTATGGTTGAATGCAATAAAAAGCTACTAAATGAGATTTCCTGCAATAATCTCTTCTTATCTATGTGCATCATGTATACCCAGTTTACCCCTGCTGTAATAATGTTTCACTCCCCACAGAGCATTATTCCATGTTACCAAAGATATCGGTTGTTGTTCATCACCAGAATCTATTACTACTCCTTTCTGCCTGAGATATTTTCCATAGCAAGTCAAAAACGACTAGAGGTCTTCCTGACAGGCAGACGTCAGCACTGTGTCTTTAAAACAGCTTTACAGCAGATCTGAGTGAATGTATAGTTTTTATTAAAATACTCTTCCTCACACGCTGTGTGAAATGTCAAGAACGGAGTTTACATCACACCAGGCTCCAGAAGATACAGAGCCACTGCAGCGTCATGTCAGCTAGAGGGACCGGGATCAATTTTCATTTATTTGAAAATGACGTGTAGCGTCATATCATGCCAGATTCCCGGAGACAAATGCCTCTGCAATCATCATGCACCCGGATCTCTGCTGAGGAGGACACTGGATTGTTCTAACACTAGCACCATCCTGTGGTGGGATCGGAAAGATTGTAGGAGTCCATTTAGCCTTCATCTAGAAGGAAAAATCTAAATGTTTGCCTTCATATTCTTAGTAAAGTATCTGAGCAGAGGGACGAAACCAAAGTATTGTCTTCAAAGTTTATAAACATTCTTTGAGTGTGCCCGTGTGTGTGTGCGTGCCCGTGTGTGTGCGTGTCCGTGTGTGTGTGTGTGTGTGTGTGTGCCCGTGGGTGTGTGTGTGTGTGTGTGTGTGTGTGTGTGTGTGTGTGTGTGTGTGTGTGTGTCTGTGTGTGTGTGTGTGTGTGTGTGTGTGTGTGTGTGTGTGTGTGTCCGTGTGTGTCCGTGTGTGTCCGTGTGTGTCCGTGTGTGTGTGTGTGTGTGTGTGTGCCCGTGTGTGTCCGTGTGTGTCCGTGTGTGTCTGTGTGTGTGTGTGTGTGTGTGTGTGTGTGTGTGTGTGTGTGTGTGTGTGTGTGTGTCCGTGTGTGTCCGTGTGTGTGTGTGTGTGTGTCCGTGTGTGTCCGTGTGTGTGTGTGTCCGTGTCCGTGTGTGCCCGTGTGTGTGTGCCCGTGTGTGTGTGCCCGTGTGTGTGTGTGCCCGTGTGTGTGTGTGTGTGTGTGTGTGTGTGTGTGTGCCCGTGTGTGTGTGTGTGCCCGTGTGTGCCCGTGTGTGTGTGTGTGTGTGTCCGTGTGTGTCCGTGTGTGTCCGTGTGTGTCCGTGTGTGTCCGTGTGTGTGTGTGTGTGTGTGTGTGTGTGTGTGCCCGTGTGTGTCCGTGTGTGTCCGTGTGTGTGTGTGTGTGTCCGGGTGTGTGTGTGTGTGTCCGGGTGTGTCCGTGTGTGTGTGTGTGTGTGTGTGTGTGTCCGTGTGTGTCCGTGTGTGTGTGTGTGTGTGTCCGTGTCCGTGTGTGTGTCCGTGTGTGTGTGCCCGTGTGTGTGTGCCCGTGTGTGTGTGCCCGTGTGTGTGTGTGTGTGCCCGTGTGTGTGTGTGCCCGTGTGTGTGTGCCCGTGTGTGTGTGTGTGTGCCCGTGTGTGTGTGTGTGTGTGTGTGTGCCCGTGTGTGTGTGTGTGTGCCTGTGTGCCTGTGTGCCTGTGTGTGTGCCTGTGTGTGTGCCTGTGTGTGTGCGTGTGTGTGTGTGTGTGTGTGTGTGTGTGTGTGTGTGTGTGTGTGTGTGTGTGTGTGTGTGTGTGTGTGCATTAGCCTGACCTGCCGCTGGATGACCTCCTCTGAGACGTTCTCTCCGGTAACCGCCGGTTCCATCACCCCCAGAATAATCAGCAGGCGGCTCAGCCCTGTAGCTGCTGAGAACTGCCGGACCTGGAGAGAGGGCACCAGCTTACCCCACCTGAACAAACGCACACATTCACAATACAAAACTTTAGCAGGAGAAAAACTGAAGTGTAACAGTTTGAACATAATGATTTTTAAGGCTTTATTCATGGATTTGGGCCACTTGAGGCAACAGAAAAACAATGTATAGCGCTTTAGAGGTGTTTTAGCTTGTTTAAACATCTAGTAGACATGGAGTTACAATACATGAGTAATTCAGAGCTATTTCACTGACAACTGCAATCTCTAGGAGGGAAGATGAATATAGTTTGAAACCAAAAAACGTGTTAAAAGAAGCTATAATGGGATGGAGACTTCAGAGGTGCATCAGCACCAGAGAAGCCTTTTAAAAATTTCACAAATCATTTAATCAATGGTTAATACAAAATATATTTTTATAATTGCAGTTTTTGAATGAAACCATGAATACCAGAGAAAAGGGCCTTCGTCATTAGGAAATATTACTTTATTTCTATGACTCAAATTAATTGCAGGACCTGCACCACAACCGTATTTCAGAGCCGTTTGAGGACAGTAGGAAAACTGATCCACTGATCCAACTGCCAACCAGAATCCATCCCAATACCAAAGTTGTAAGGGTTTCACACAGGAGGTTACTTCAATAAAAAGGTATGTGAGTTTCTGTATCAACAATAAAGTGTTTGTATTGAAATAAAGGGCATTTTGATCTTTCTACTTTTCCATTGATTTCAAATGTTTAATTGTGTCCTTTTCTTCATTTCTTTCTTAGTCCAATACGGAGCAATACAAGATCATAAATGTAAATGTTGGTGCTTAGAATGTAACACATTAGTTTGGATCCTCACGTCGTTATATTTGGAATTAATTCATTATTGTTAGAAAAAGTAGTTATTGTAATTCTCTTTCAGACTGTAGGTTTGCCAATACTCTTTGTGCTTGAATCTCCAAATGTAAGATTTTTGATTCTCAGCAACATAAAGTTGAAAATGTCCCTCCATCAACAAGTGTAATTTTGTGATCACAGCAACAGTGACTCAAGCAAACTTTCAAAGACAATTCCTCCAGCCTTTTCCAACCAAGAACCTCAAAGTTTCTCTCGAAAACATTTGCCTGGGGAATGAGAAATATTCTTTTTTTTTGGCAGATGAGAGAAGAAGAGCTGTGGGATTTTGTAACTCAGGAGGCCCAATCGGTCTCGGCTCACTGGTGCTCTGAATTGGCTGGTCTCAGCCTGTGAAGCCCAATCAATAGAGGCGTGCGCCGGCTGCCGCCATGGCCGCACCGCGCAGCCTGCCCCTGAACGCAGCCAACACACTGCAGATCAGCCGCCCCCCCGGGAACACTCTCCTCGTCTTCCTGCTGATCTGGTCCACACACAGCTCTGTGCCCCTGTGGACTATCACTCTAGAATATATCATATTATAAAGTATATTGTTGTTGGGGAAATACTGAATGTACTCTTCCAATATCAGAGTACACATGATAACAAAGGTATCCCAACTGTAGCTGTGTACATGACAGGATGTCTGATTACCTAGAAGAGCATCAGGACTGTGTTAGGCATATGACAGCTATGTGATTAACATGATGATTCAGCCTCTATGGAGATAGACATATGACAAGCATATTCTTCCATCTTGTGACTGTGTAACTCCCTCTCTTGAATATCAGCATGTGAAGGACACTGTTCAGGAACTAGTTGTACCAAATGCTCTGTGTGTGATGACTACTTTCATTCTTGCAAGGATAATAAATACATGTATCCTGTTTTTAAACTCAAGCCGGTCTATATTTCTCTAACAATTGTAAGAACAATAGTAATACCTGAGAAATGACTATGATGATAAAATATCAATATTGTTGGCGTACATTTGATCGTGGCAGTGTATATACAGGCAGGAAATGTGGTTATGCGCCTCAACAATATAGGCTAGTGGAGAGTCTCCTAAAAAGGGGAAAAATACCTAGGGATATACAAAGATTCCAGAATTCCGTATTTTTCGAAATGTTGACTTTATTTGCCTTGTTAGCTTAGCAAGCTTACAGTGCATGCCCTATCATTTCAAATTGGGTTTGGAACCTTTGTTGCGTGTCATATAAGTCTTCTTCCTCTCCCCAATTTCTACACTGTCTGATATTAAATAAAGGCAAAAGAATTCCACTAGAAAAGTATTAGAATAATAAGATAATAGCATATTAAGAAAGCATTATATGTCTAATAATAGCTTCCTGCAGTAACTGTCACATAAAGCAGTGCTCAATACCCAGTGTTTAAGGAGGAATCTGTTAGATATGGCAAGCATGTCTATGTGTATGATTGTGTATTTAGGGGGGTGAGTGAAAAAGCAATACTTGTTTAAAAAAAAGGGGAAGTAATTAAGAAAATTAATAATTGTATATTCAAAGTGTCAGCTATTGCAGTATTGGAGGTCTTGACAGGGCTTAAAGCTTCCGATTTTAAGGGGGAGGGATGTGGAATTGTGTGGAATGTTTCCAGGGTGAAGATATGTCCATGTGTGTATGTATGTAAATAGAAATGAATGAACTGGGACTAAGATCTGTGAAATGAATCTAAAATCTCATGTCACAGCACAAGCGAGTAGGGCACTGTACTTGATTCAATAACAGGCAGACTTCAGCGCTTCTTCACCATGACCATTTCCCTCATATCAAACATCATAACCATGTATATTTCAGTTAGAAAAATTAACCATTGAACCTGTTATTGATGTAACATGTGACCTAAGGAACTGCAACTCTAAGTATCAGAGTCTGCTCCGACAAAAGCATGTCAGCGGTGAATGGTCAGATAATCTGATACACAGCAATGGTTGTTCCACTGCTACACACAGAAGTGAGAAGATAACACATTCAGTCCCCACGTGTCAATAATAAATAGATGCAGAACGAGGGAAAGAAATAACTTGGCTGTTCTCATTTTCAGTCTTCAGCAGACAGAGAAAACTTTTCAAATCAGACCTCTGGAGAATGACATTTTGACATTTTCATCTTCCCTGCCACACTTTCCCCCCGAAGTCACTCTGGCACCACAATTTAGTCCTGACTCTACGACCCGGCTCTTAAGGGACTTCTCAGTCTCTGCACATTTTCCAACTGTCACCTCTTTTCCTACCCCTTGATTCCAAAAATAAAAAGGTAGAAGAAAAGAAAAACCTCTTTCCCTATCAGCCCCCTGGTTTCGAATCTGGTCAAATCATCCCTGGGTCTGGCATTGAACATTATTTCAAGGATTCTCCAGCCACCTGTCCTATTCCCTCCTCTTTTTTCCATTTTTAATTCTGCCCCGGAGTGAGGATTATGCGAAGCAAGGCATGCGTGTCAAAGGGAAATTTAGTGGGTAAAGACAGCCAAGATTGGCGGGATGAATTAAACAGATAACGGGAGGAGACGAAGTGGGGGAACCATGTAGAGCAAAACGCCTCACCGATGTTGGTCATTTCAGAGGGGCTCTTTTTTTTTTTCTTCCCCACAGGAGCGAGGAGGCAATATCTAAATTAATAAAGTGATGAAATGAGTTTGTGCCGTGGACTTTCTGCTGTTTGACTTTCCCATCTGGATTAGTGCAGGCTGAATGGACGCTCTGTTACTTTTGTTACAACTGCGCAATTCACTGTCGGAATTTGGCCCTGTAGTGATAAGGCTCCCCCCTCCTCCTCCTCTTCCTCATTACCATCTAATTTCATATGCAGGGCCTCTGTTACCTGAGAGCCTGCTCACACACAAAACACCAACTATTACACGAGCTTCTGCCAACTATTACAATGAACAGAGAACATTTAAACACGGACTATTACATGAGGCTCAACTAACTATTACACTGAAGGAACTTTTTTTTTAAAACAGCAAAGAATTGGACCCTATTAGAGGGCATGTGGACGTGCCCTCATCCAGGGTTCATGATGAGGTCTCTAACGGTCTTACAGGAAGGACAATTTGGACATATTTGGAATAATTCTATCACCGCCAAAATCCTTATTGTAGTTAAATTACCCACAACAGTACCCTTAGGCACAGTCAGTGTATGGAGAGAATGCTTGGAGTACTTTATATTAGTGATTATATTATACATGGTAATTATTGTGTCAGTTTGGTGCTAGTGTATAGTTTCCTAGTAATCTGCATTATAGATTTACATAAAGGACTACACAGGAAATAGTTCTCGGCCTTGAATGTGTTATGTCTTCAGTGAAACAGGAACTATCAATTCTTAAGAAGTAACTTTGAAAAAGAGCCATTCATCAGCATGTTGTGTGGCTCACATCATTTGTTTTGTTAAAGTAGTTGCCTGTTTAATATATATGCTATTAAAGTAATAATGATTGTGTATGTTGAATCACTTTCCATTGTCAAATGAGACTATGGTCTACTGATAATTGCAATGTTTGAATGTGGAAGTATTATCGACTGCGTGTTGCAACAGCTCCTGTTTTAATGTTGTATTAAGTTTGATTATCCACATCCAACGGTTCCTACTCTTGAAATTAAAATCTTCTAACTAGCGAAGCAATGATTGTTTCCCTGTGGTTCAGACACAAAGGTTTCAAGGTTTACAGCAAGCACTTTAGTGGAGCTGATTTGTTTTAGAAACAACAGGACCAGGCTATATTTCTTCAGGCATAAATGACATTAATGCTCAATGAGAGATGGCTTTGAAGGAGCTAGCAGAACAGATGCTAGTCTGGATATGAGGTTATGACTCTATTGGGCCTTTTCCAACATAGAAATGTAGAAACCTGCTGTTTGCAGTGTCATTATTGGCAGACAACTATGACAAGAGTTTGACTTATATAGATTCTTCATTTGTTGTTCTTCTTAACATTTACATGTACCGGTAATTACTTTTGAACATCAGTATTGCAACAGAGGAGCATTTCCATCTGGACTTCATGAAATCGACAACCAATTAACATAAGCCATAAAGCTACAGTATCACTCATACCACAGTTACTGCATGAAGGATCATGTTGTGCAGTAGCATGCACAACACCATAGGTACCACACTGTTCACATACTGTACAGTACAAGCTCTTACTCCATATGCATTGCCAATCATGTTTAAGAGAGCTATGATTGTGTGTAGGATAACTTTCCAAGGCAGAAGGCAAAATGCAATCTGGAAACCTGGCTACGTTTAAAACAAGATGTTCATACTGTAGACGCTAATTGGACACTAAACAATTAGCAGCAGACTGAACAAGGAAGTGAACAATGCATCACTCTTTAAACCATGTGTCACTTGCACTTGTTTGTATATTATAACTACTTAACAGACCGTTTTTATTTTTAGGTTTGCTTTTTCTACTCCCTCCAGTTTCCTCAAAGGGATTATTAAACTTGTATCATATGTTATGCCTTCAAGGGGCAGAACATAATCTCTTTCAGTGTAGGGGAAGCAAAAGCATACACTGAGCTCTCTTGATACAGTTCATGCATTCTGGTTCATTCTGTTTACTATACAATATGCTAGTTCTGCTTTTATACTGCAGATGCTTAAGGACAGTTGATACAGCTTTTTAAACAACCTTAAATATGGTGCATTCCATTTTCATATTTCACACAATCTGTTTTAAAGAGGTCCTATTGTGTTCTTTTGGTTTTCCCTTTCCTGTGGTGTTATATTATTGTGCATGTAAATGGTCTGCAAAAGGCTAAAATCCCAGTGTAATATAACGTAAAGTAATAATATAAGGTAATATAACATGTTATGTTCCCTCCAGAGGGAGTTTCTTTCCCACACACTCCTCCCCTGCGCGAAACGCCACCAATGGACTCCTTTGTTTACTTTTGGCACAGAGTGACATCACTATGTAACACTTGTGCTTCTATTGGCTAGCACTCCAACACATTGTACGTGATAAGCTGAGGGGCGGGACATATCTAAGCAGTTTACCAATAACAACAGAGCCGGCCAGCTGACCAATCAGAGCAGACTGGTCTTTGGTTTCAGACAGAGGGTGAAAAGAGGTGCTGCAGCACAGGCAGTATGAGAAAAATAAAGAGCTTTTTGAACATTGAAGCATGGAGAAATGTCACTGTAGAGACAAAAGATATAAATATGAACCTGAAAATGAGCTTAACATGTCCTCATTCTAATTATTGCACATCATATTTCCGTGGCTATATACAGTGGGGCAAAAAAGTATTTAGTCAGCCAGCAATTGTGCAAGTTCTCCCACTTAAAAAGATGAGAGAGGCCTGTAATTTTCAACCTAGGTATACCTCAACTATGAGAGACAAAATGAGAAGAAAAAAAAAAATCCAGAAAATCACATTGTCTGATTTTTAAAGAATTTATTTGCAAATTATGGTGGAAAATAAGTATTTGGTCAATAACAAAAGTTCATCTCAATACTTTGTTATATAACCTTTGTTGGCAATGACAGAGGTCAAACGTTTTCTGTAAGTCTTCACAAGGTTTTCACACACGGTTGCTGGTATTTTGACCCATTCCTCCATGCAGATCTCCTCTAGAGCAGTGATGTTTTGGGGCTGTCGCTGGGCAACACGGACTTTCAACTCCCTCCAAAGATTTTCTATGGGGTTGAGATCTGGAGACTGGTTAAGCCACTCCAGGACCTTGAAAAGCTTCTTACGAAGCCACTCCTTCGTTGCCCGGGCGGTGTGTTTGGGATCATTGTCATGCTGAAAGACCCAGCCACGTTTCATCTTCAATGCCCTTGCTGATGGAGGGAGGTTGTCACTCAAAATCTCACGATACATGGCCCCATTCATTCTTTCCTTTACACGGATCAGTCGTCCTGGTCCCTTTGCAGAAAAACAGCCCCAAAGCATGATGTTTCCACCCCCATGTTTCACAGTAGGTATGGTGTTCTTTGGATGCAACTCAACATTCTTTCTCCTCCAAACACGTCTAGTTGAGTTCTTACCAAAAAGTTATATTTTGGTTTCATCTGACCATATGACATTCTCCCAATCCTCTTCTGGATCATCTAAATAATCTCTAGCAAACTTCAGACGGGCCTGGACATGTACTGGCTTAAGCAGGGGGACACGTCTGGCACTGCAGGATTTGAGTCCCTGGTGGCGTAGTGTGTTACTGATGGTAGCCTTTGTTACTTTGGTCCCAGCTCTCTGCAGGTCATTGACTAGGTCCCTCCGTGTGGTTCTGGGATTTTTGCTCACCGTTCTTGTGATCATGTTGGCCCCAAGGGGTGAGATCTTGCGTGGAGCCCCAGATCGAGGGAGATTATCAGTGGTCTTGTATGTCTTCCATTTTCTAATAATTGCTCCCACAGTTGATTTCTTCACACCAAGCTGCTTACCTATTGCAGATTCAGTCTTCCCAGCCTGGTGCAGGTCTACAATTTTGTTTCTGGTGTCCTTTGACAGCTCTTTGGTCTTGGCCATAGTGGAGTTTGGAGTGTGACTGTTTGAGGTTGTGGACAGGTGTCTTTTATACTGATAAGGAGTTCAAACAGGTGCCATTAATACAGTTAACAAGTGGAGGACAGAGGAGGCTCTTAAAGAAGAAGTTACAGGTCTATGAGAGCCAGAAATCTTATTTGTTTGTAGGTGACCAAATACTTATTTTCCATCATAATTTGCAAATAAATTCTTTAAAAATCAGACAATGTGATTTTCTGGATTTTTTTTTCTCATTTTGTCTCTCATAGTTGAGGTATACCTAGGATGAAAATTACAGGCCTCTCTCATCTTTTTAAGTGGGAGAACTTGCACAATTGGTGGCTGACTAAATACTTTTTTGCCCCACTGTAGCTAACCTGATAATCAGTCTTAATTGCCACTTTGTTCTCATTAAATCATTCACCATTTGGATTGCAGAACACCTCATCTAATGATTCTAATCTATCTAAGATGTGGAAATTCATGAGCTATTTGACTTAACTTAATTATACTGTATGTATAATTACAACTTTGGGTGATAGAAAATGGCCCAAACCCCAGCAACTGAAATATAAACCCCCAGCTCTCAGCTGTAAAACCTAGGATGAGCACAAGGTGTCACTCTCGCACTACAGCTGGCGTGGGGCTCTTCCCAGAATCCACTGCACTCAGCCTCCCTGCTGCATCAATGGGATAGATTACACTGGGGTAAACACACAGGGAGCGCAGCAGCCTTGATTCATTAGTGGAGCATAACAGCAATAGTTACGCTTACAGTGGTTCTAATTACAATTAATTGGCATTCCTGCCTCATCTGGGAGTCTCTGGAAGAGGGTGGCGGGGGGGGACAGCTGAGTCAGGAGAGGACTGAGGGGGAGGCCCACGTACTGGAAGCCATTACAGAAGCACACTGTGAAGCATAATTAATCACACACTGCTGGAGCCTTCTGTGGGGAACCTATACAGTGTTTACTGTGTATATATATATCGTATATAGTTTGGTACAGAAACGTTATTTTAAATACAAGTAAATACATAGCTTGTGCTCTACACAACCTCTTTTTAAGCTCTCTACTTTAAATATAGTATTTGTCATATTTTATAGTTTTCAAATAGTTTTTTTAAAAGTACAATTTTGCTAAATATTTTTCTTGTATTTTTCTGTGTCTTTGTATGCACCATTTATGCCAAAGCTACTTTCTCGTATGTGTACACCTACTTGGTAATAAAGCATTGATTCTGATTCTGTACGTTGCTTTGGATTAAAAAAGACGTCAGCTAAATGTAATGTAACTTTTTTCCTTAATTTCTATGTCTCCATTTCTACTTCTTTCCCTCCATCCTCCCTCCCTCCACACATCGCCCCGCGGCCCGGTGATTGCTGCCAATCTCAGCCGAGGATTCCTGGAAGGGCTTAGAGCGGGGCCGTGCTCCAGTGGGTTATTGAACGCAGCGAATGGGCTCTGGGAGGGGACTAGATATGTCATCACTGGCTGCTGTTTACCAATGAAGGGAGAAAAGAGGGAGATAAGGCAAGAGAGAGAGAGCAAATGCTAAGACATTATATAATGCCACAACGGTGTTAAATTAACTACTGTAGCGTCAGAGTTATGAAAAGTCTTAGCTATGTGACAAGAATAGGAGAGGGGGTGAAATTAAAGAAGAAAAGGATGGGAGAGAGGAGAAGATTTGAGGAAAGGAGAGGAGGTACGAGAAGAGGACACTTGATGAAGGGAGGACAAAGGAAGACAGAGGAGGGAAGAAAAAAAAAGAGGATGGGCAAAGGAAGAGAGGAAAGGAGAGGGGAGAGGGGAGAGGAGGAGAGGAGGAGAGGAAAATTGATGACGGGAGGATAAAGGAAGACAGAGGAGGGAAGAAAAATAAGTGGATGTGGAAATGAAGAGAGGAGAGGAAAGGTGAGAAGAGAAGAGAAGAGGAGAATTGATTAAGAGAAGGGAAAGGAGGAGAAAGGAAGAAAGAAAGAGGAGAGGAGAGAGCGCAGAGGAAAGAGTTGGAGAGGAGGGACAAGGTGGGGAATTCAGGAAGAAAGGAAAAGGGAGGTGAAGGGGAGAAAAGGAGTGAAAAAATAAGAGGAAAGGAAGTGAAGAGAGGAGACAAGGAACTAAACCCTGTCTGTGTATAAATCAGAGCAGATGCAGCAGCGGCAGTCAGACGCTGGCTGTCACTGAGCAGGCTCCAGAACAAGTCTATTTACAGCCAGCTGTGGGGGTCTGGAGTTTGTTTAAAACAATACGTACAGTATGTTGCTTATCTGATCACGACCGTGTGGCCTTGCTGAGTGACATGAAAACTCTTCAATTATCGCCGAGTAGCCTACAGACAGAAATGGCAGTCTAAAAAGGCCTTGTAAAGTACAGAAGGATACGGATTAAAAAAAGGTTAAAAAGGAATAACCTTAGAAGGTAAAAAAACTATTTGAATAAGAATTCTGAGCCTCGACTCTCATCTGCACTGACTGAAAAAATACCAACATAATTCCATTGAAATAAAGAAGTAAACACATGAATAGTTGTGGCTTGATATTGAGTAAGACAAAAGTTGATAAACCACACAGCTTGCGATCTCCAAAGACCCGCCTCTCGCCCTGACAAAAATCTGTGTTACAGGCATGAAAGATACTTCTAAATGAAATGCATTGTTTTTAAAATCGTTCTCTGTGACACGAAAAATAAGGGAAAATGTGTGTCTGGGTAAACAAATCAAAAGATTACATTTTGTGACTATTGTGAGACTGGGTTTGTTGAGCGTATTGATTGGTTTGTGTATGAGCATCAAATTCAAATTATTCAAGTATAACTAAAGTAAAATCACACTTAGAAGAAGTAAGATGTAGAGTTGAGAGATGGAGACTTTCAAGTGGTGCCCCTGTGAGGACTGCGTTGCAGGAAACACAGGAACAGGACATTAAAACAGAGTTTGCCAATCAATCAGCATTCATTAAATTGGACAGGACCTTCCCATTAGACGAGAGAGTTCCCCACTGTTTCTGATCTCTGAGCAAATATATTCCCCATGGGGTAAATTAGTGTTATACTCCATACTAACACACGGCTGCAGAAAGAGAGGAGACACACACAGGCTTGAGTGTGTTGACACAGCTGTGTTCCTCATTTTATACTAAAGATGAAATCATTTCCATTCTTTTACTTGTGTTTATTATCACCTTTTGATTGCATCTAATTCCAGCTGGAATTTCTCCCCAGTGATGGTGATCGGGAGTCCGCAGAGCCTTGTTTCATTGTGAAAATAAAATCCAGAAATGTGTAAACATGGACACATTCATTGGCCCATCAGGTAATGTGTCCTCTGTTTAATGTCAGAAAGAGGAACAACAAATTGACTGAAGCAAGTAAGAATATAACCATAAAGAGACACAAAATATCGACAATAAGATGCAAAACGACCCAAAAGAGAAACAAAGAAACTCAAAGTCGATAGGGACTTGGCTTGGCAACTGGAAGGTCACCAGTTCAAGTCTCGGAAAGACCAAGTGCTACCGAGGTATCCCTGAGCAAGGCACCATTCCCTACACTGCTCCCCGGGCGCCATACATAATGGCAGCCCACTGCTCCTAACACAGGATGGGTCAAATGCAGAGAAACCGTTTCGTTACATAGTACCTGTACTACGTAATGACAATAAGTTCAATCTTCTTCAAAGAGATTACAGACGCGATAAGATGTTTGTGTTTTTAACTGTGGCTCTGCAAGCCGCAAGGCTGAAAAGGTTTTCAAACTGTAATAAAGCACAAACAGGCGCAAAGTTATAAAATGTACCTCCAGATTGATTAGAAGCAACATAAGCACGGTGAGCTGACCACAGAGAACCCTTAGAAACAGAGCTTCCTCTCTCATAAGACATAAGCTCCTGCTAAGGTCAACTTTATTACCCCAGTAGACAATAACAATTTCAAAAACAAAAAGGTTTAAAAGAGGACATATTATGCTCATTTTCAGATTCATATTAATATTTGTGCCTACTTGTTCACATGCTTAATGTTGAAAAAGTTCTTTATTTTTCTCTTACTTCCTGTGCTGCAGCACCTCCTTTCACCCTCTGTCTGAAACCAGAGCCCAGTCTGCTCTGATTGGTTAGCTGGCCAGCTCTGTTGTGATTGGTCGTAGAGCGCTAGCCAATAGGAGCGTGAGTGTTACTAAAGTAAGCACAAGACTAGAATGGAGGCGTTTCAGGCAGGTGTGTGGGAGAGAAACTCGCTCTGGAGGGAGCTTTGGGATTTCAGCCTTTGCAGACCATTTATATGCACACAAACCTATACAACTACAGGAAAGGGAAAACCACAAAAAGCGTAATAGGACAATATACCCTTTAAAAAGCAAGGATTCTTTACATAAGGAGTTGTGCAATGCAACACTTACAAGACTAGCAGCACCGAGTAATTCCAACCAATGGCTATCACCCAGAATGCAATTTGTCCAGAAGAGGGGCTTTTCCTAATCTCAGATGCTGGACCCACAGCTTGATTTTTTATCAGGGGGCATTATCTGTGCCCAGAAGGAAATAAGACACATGCTGCGACGTCTGCAGTGGGAAATCCCCAATAAGAGCGCTGACTTCTCAGTGCACACGCCTACACACGTGCCGAGCACAATCACGCAGAAATACTACTCTCAGGAGATGGTGGTGATTTGTTTTGTAAGATGTAACAGAACTAATTATGAGCGGGGCTTTGATGTGTAAATCCTCGGGCACCAGTGCAAAGCTGATACGGTCACCCCGTAATTCCTGCTCAGGTGCAGCCCTGCTCCCTTCTGACATACTTTATCTCAAATGCCAAATACTGTAAGACCTCCAACAGCTAATAACCTGTATCTCAGAGATAGAAATACGCACCTAAATGCAACCATGCTGAACAAAAAAAGAGGAAAATAAGGGAGGAAAGCAAGTTGAAAAATGCTAGGATGTGTAGTTTGGTGCTGAATCTCTATTCTTAACACTGTATGTGCGATTAAGGTTTCTATTTACTCCACCATGGAAATGAGACACAGATGATAAAATTATGTTTTAGTAAAGTAAATGTAAGTCTATGGCTCATTTAATTTCTCCATTGCCTCTCCACAGAATAATTGGATTGTGGCTGCACTGTCATGTACGCAGTGAAATGAATACCTATTAATCGGAGGATAATTTGACACATACCCCCTGATAAATGCAGCTGCTCCACTTTGAGTCACGTACAAATTAGGCCATTTTAAAAAAGGGATACATTTCTTATCTGGCTCGACTCATGCTTATATAAGATGGGAGCTAATATTGGTGGAAAGAAATGCGGATGCACCAAATCATTTTGTCTTCATGCTTTTTATGTTCAAAAAGCTCTTCATTTTTCTCATCCTGCCTGTGCTGCAGCACCTCTTTTCACCCTCCGTCTGAAATCAGAACCCAGACTGCTCTGATTGGTTAGCTGGCCGGCACTGTTGTGATTGGTCAACCGCATAGAGATGTGACATAAATGTCCCGCCCCTTAACATATAAGATATAATGTGTTGGAGCGATAGCCAATAGAGTGTATCATAGTGATGTCAGGAAGTAAATGGAATGGCAAAAATGACTGAGAAAAAGAAATCAGGTTCATATCTTTGTGATAATTAATGTATGAGTATTATGTTAAATCCATAATATTTTTAGCTATATCTTATAAATATTGTTTTCTCTTTTAGATTTTTTGATTATTTAGTTATTAAATGTATTACATTTTTAACTGTATATCGTTCTGTTTTGTGAACCAAGCATTTTTTTTAAATGCAAATAAAAAAAGGAATGTATTTTTTAACACAATTATTTTGTTAAGGTACGACAGAGAGTAGTAGATCAATTTAAATAAATCCTCTTTGGTAATTGTGCGAGACATTTATAAAATATTTTAACATTTTAGTTTTTCTGATTATTGGCATTACACCTGAGTTATACTGCACATAAAACATGTTTGAGTTTGCCCTACTTCTATCCATTATTGTGCTGTTTACATACAGGCGCAGGACTTACAGCAATGAGGCCAAAGTCACATGTGAGGAGCAACAAACTGCCTGTAATGTAATTCAATGGACAAAATTATATATTTGTTGTTTGTTATATTTAATTGGGAGGAATAATTTTTATTTATTGCGTGACTGGGTTTTCCCTTATTTCTTTCAGTGCAAAATTGTGTTTGTAATTCTTGACAGAAAACAAATTAATTTCAAGTGACACTGAGCACAAAAGCTTTTGATTTGCAAATAAAAAATAAAAACACTTGAGATCACTCGAGATTTGCTTATTATGTAGCCGTCGCTGCTAGGCTGTCATCAACATCTAAAAGCATGGTTTACTAAATGATATCTGATTAATTACAGCCTCTACAGCAGTGAAACACCTTTTAAGGATTACACATCATGACATGCTTTCCTTGTTGCATAATTGACACATTGCTCCTCCTTAGAACAACCCGACCCCCTCATGATATTTCATGCTTAATGAGCTATATGGTGAGACAATGACTACCACTTGACATGTATATCTCGCCTGGAGGATTAAAGCAGTGTTATTACACTTCCTGTCACTCAGGGCAGACCACCATCACCACCCCCGCTCATCTGTTTCCTGCTAAAAGACTGATCAGCTAATGAGGATCTTTGGCCTCCAATTAATCATGCTAATGAGCCCTACCCTGCAAAGATAATCAACTCTTCTCCCGACCAATAAGAGAACAGTCTGGAGCTTCACTTGTGAAATGTTCCCTGCCTCATCCTAATCCTCTTTCTTGATACTTTTCCTTTTTTTCTTCTTCCCTGCTTCTCGCTTTTTATCTGCTCCTCTCTGCCCTTCAGAGCTCCTTATCGTCCTGGCTGCTCTTTTTTCACACTCCTCTTTTCTCAATGTTCTTTTCCATATCCCTCCCTAGTTATGCTTCTATAACATCTCTCCATCTTCTCTTTTTATATCCTCTGCTCTTGCACCCTTTTTTTTTTTCAATAGTTCTCCCCTCCTTATGCCCCAGCTATAAACTCACCAGTACTCTTTCCATTGGTTGTCCTCAAAAACGTCCTCTGGGATGGGATCAATCAGCACCAGGTCTGACACTTGCCTGGGGGACAAAGAGAGCACACACACACACACACACACACACACACAAACTCAGATGAAGTAAGACTCATTGACCCTCTCCACTTTACCCTCCCGGCCCAGACTGTAATGAGTGTGAGGTGCCGTTTACACGGGAACGAAACGGGTTGTATCCGCTACTTTTCTCTTTCGTATAGCCGTTCGTTCACACAAGGCCTTACCGGAACGGCGGAAACGGACCCCTAAAACGATAACGGGTCCCAAGGTGGATAGATCTGCGGACGGAATGCTCTGGGGGCCAAACGGCTCTGTGTGTACGCCCTATACGATCATTTCCTGATAACGATGAAGCCATAGCCCCACCTCTCCCACCTCTGCTGCTCACTATCCAGCGGCAGGTCAGGCTAATGCACGCGGGCGGGCGGACACACACACACACACACACACACACACACACACACACACACACACACACACACACACACACACACACACACACACACACACACACACACACACACACACACACACACACACACACACACACACACACACACACACACACACACACACACACACACACACACACACACACACACACACACACACACACACACACACACACACACACACACACACACACACACACACACACACACACACACACACACACACACACACACACACACACACACACACACACACACTTTTCTCCCTTAACGGCGGCAACATCGTGCCTGATTAAATACTAAATCTTTCATCCCTGGTACGGGATGGTGGTCCCGTTAATCACTGCGTTGACTCTGAGATGGATGAGTTATGGGGGATGATGGGAATGGAAACTGGAATATATTTTGTTAAGTGCGACTTTGGGAGGAACTGCATGCCATACTTGCAAAATATACTCCTTTTATAGTATATGATCTACTGTAAAGTGGTTTTAAGATGACCTGTGTGACATTTTATCAAAGATTTGTTAAAACTGAAGATAAGAATAAGTCTGGTAAGATTTGTTATTTTGATATTATCCACAAATCAAATTGAAAGACTTAACAAGCTCTAACCTACGTTTCTGAAAAGTGAAGATTATGTCGAATCGTCATGGGGCCAGGGGTTGCAAAAATAAGTGTAAATGCATAGAAGTCTATGTGAAAATGAAACTATTTCTCACTTTACTTACTACAGTTGATAAACTACTGCCCAGCTGTTTGAGAAAAAGAACTATTTATTATTCAAAGAACAACATATTTAGTAGGAGAATTGTAAAGTGTATTTTGCTGAGCATATTTGACAAAACAAATAAAACATTGCCATTTCGACTGACTTTGCATTAACAACAATGTTTACTAATGTGCACCGTCCCCGTTGAATAAACCAATACATATTCATTATAGCAAAATGGCTACTATCTTTTGTGTTGTTGCTTGGTATGCTACTTACCAAATAAAAAATTGAAATGCATTACAGCTGCCTGAAGAATACCTTATTTGAAATAGCTGCTAAAAATGAAACTGCCTATTTAATCATATAAACTGGATTACCCAAACCTTTTTTAAATCAAATGGTATTTCAGCAATTTATAACTGCACTTTTATAAAGTTGGGGAATTCATACTATGATACTTATAATAAAATAGCTTCTTCTGATATTAATTTTAACAAGCCAAGTCGTACCCTTCATGAAAAGCAAACCGACCTTTATGTATAAAATTGTAAATGTCTATACAATACTTACACATCATGAATGTGGGTGAAGAACCTTCCATTGAGCGCTCCCAGCTCGGAGCCCACCAGGATGAAGGGCTTGGCGATCCCAGCAGCCTGCAGGAGTCGGTGCAGATCATCCACCATCCTGTAGGACAAAAACACTCATCGCTCAGCTGCAAACTGGGCCACAATGTTTATTTATTCAGCGAGGTGGGACTAGGGCTCGTCATTCATCTTATTAATTTCTAATCTGCTCGTTAACAGAGTCGCAATTACAAAAGTAAGAATAGCCTAAGAGGGAAGAAAATATTACAAAACAAAACAGCCGTGCTTAAATCCAAATGACAGCAGGGAGGAGGGGACTGCTGGCCTATTTTTAAATGCAACCCGCAGGAGAAACAATCACCAGGAAACGTATATCATCCCAGGGAGAGTCATCATTGCATGGTGCAGCAGCTCCTCTCAGAGAGCCATCTGCTGTCCTGCGCTTGTTGTGCTAATAAATCAAATCTGAGGTGTCACACTGAGATGAGGAGTCTTCACAAGACTCCCAGGGTTAAGGTTAGGTAGGCATCAAACTCCTTGAGATATTGAATTCTGGGAAATTGATTGCTTGCATCTGTAATGGTCGGCCGCCTGTTTCCTGGGCCAGATGCCAAGGTAAGGTACACTGCTGACTGTCCACGTCCGCTCGTACTTTAGGGAGATTTAAAGCTCGATAAATTTGTTAGGGTGTCAAAGGCTAGATGATTATCAACCAATCCCACTGCGGTTTGATACAGGGAAGGCCAGGAGGGGTGTTTTCAACAAAGGAAGGCACGAGGTGTGATTATATTTAAACAGTTGTCAATAATACAAAAACTGAACTTCTATCTTTTTTACTACACTGTAGTGTGCACTGTGATTACGTTATTATCTTAAAAGTCACATTTATCATGAATCTTAAAGATTTAGTGCTGAATAAATCAATTTGATCCACGGAACATTGCTGAAACGATCGCTCTATTCAAAGAATATTATTATGCCACTATTTGGAAAATGTATTAATTGTCTCAGACATTCATCAAGCAAGAAATGTCTACAGCTAATTGCATCTACGGTATCTTGGGGTAAGTAAGCTAGGTATAGGTGCTTAGTGAAAAATGTAGTGGGAGTTAATGATACACCTTTGCTTTGTACTGCTTTGTAAAGACTGTCTTGGTTTGTGTGCTGCATTTGTCTCAACTGACCTTAAAACCCTTTACCAAACTAAATCAGAATTTTTAAATTGTGTTTTGCAAAACACATTTGTTGAAAAAGAGGAAAAATTGGTTATCAATATAGCATGTCTCCATTAACAAAAGCTTGAAAATAATTGTCTACTTTCGTTTATGGTGTGGTTCTGTATGCTTATTTCCAAATTACAAATGTTGATTTGTGTTAACAATGTTGGGAGGAATACCAAGCGAAAATGCAGTGTGACTGGTCAAAGATAAGCACAGTTCATAGTATATATGTGAAGGTAGCCTCTACTGAATATTGCCATTTTACATTTACCCAGTCAAAAAATCAACGCTGCTGGTCATAGTTCTCAAGTTCTTATCATTAAGCTAGCTAGATGGTGGAATAATTTGGCAAGCTAGCCAATATCCATATCAACTCAGTTAGCCAACTAACAAATCTACTCAGCCAGCTGACTAACACACAGTGTCTTCTCAGATAGTATTTTGCTTGTTAAAGAGGAAGCAGATTTAAGTAAGACCCTCAGGTACACTGCATTCATTTTTCATTGGTTGCCTTTCAACATTAGCTGATACGGTAATTTCCAAATGGCAAGCTAGCCAATTTAGCATCTCGAGCCAGGAGTGTGTGCTAAGTTAGCTTCGCACTTAGAAACTCCAGAGAGTGCATCATAAACGTCACATCATTTGAATTATCTCAAAATATTGTGCGCAATCCTTTTGTATATAAAACAGTTTGAAAGGCTAAAAGCAAAAAATAAAGTCATGGAAGTTTTCAGTGTTAATATTAAAATATGTTCACACATGCATGTAAATTGTCTCACGCAGTACCGTTGAGCAACAGTGTATAAAAACTGACACAGCCATAACAAAAAGCCCAATAAGTATTAATCAGCCGCAGCACACACTACACTACTGTATATTTGGCCTACATCTCACTCAAAATATCCACAAATTAATGTAATACACTCGGAGACAGATGAGTGGGGCAGAGGCCCTGCTGGTTTAAAACAGCCCACTCACTCATTCAGAATCCACTTCAGGGCAATAAAAGAACTGACAACATTATGTTTCCAATGTAGGCTTTCAGTAAAGCAGAAAACCTTTTGTGTGAAACTCAAAATGATTGCCACGAAACTGAAGTAGACCACTCACCGTCCCGTTGTTGACAACCCCCAAACTTTCTCAGTTCCTGTCGTTTCATTCTGCATCTGCCGTTTGCTGAAGCCCAGTCCCATTCTGTCATAGGTACAGACCTAAGCAGTGTGACAAACAGGTTTATAGGGATATTTAAAAAAAAAAAACACAAGCTCTACATACACATGAGATGCTGTAAACACTGAAAAATAAGAAGTGCTGTAAACAGTAAGTTTGTTTTTCTAACTGCTTATGTGGTTTAGTTGTATCTAGGCCTTTCCTTAATAAGCCTCTGACCTCATTTGAGTCACATTTCAGACAAACAACATGGGGCAGGCTGTCAGCCCCGACTTTCTGCTGCACTGAGTCCTTGCTGAGCAAAGAGGACATGGCCGAGCCACCTAAAGGACTGTCTCCACATAACCCTGGTGACAAACAATGTGCCAGCATTAGCAGTAACTGATAGACAACTTCACCACAGCGGATTTCCTTGATCACAGGCAAAACCAATGTCAGTGACTGAATGCCCCCTGTGTAAGATACATTCATCTGAGGTACAGTATATTGCTCGGTTACCATTCGTTTTAAAGGGATTGTTTGGAATTTTTGAAGTGGAGCTGTCAGAGATAGTCAGTGTATGGCAGTTGGCATGCCCCCAGAAACAGAGAGGGTTACAGGCACAGAAGCAAAGCACTGAACTAAAGTTGATGGGGCGGCAGCAAAACATATTTAGCCCCCTAAAAGAAAGTCAGCTAAAGTCAAACGAGAGTGCGCTATATGTAGTATAAATAATCAGCCTGCATAATTCACTCCTCTACAATTAATGTGAGGGATACCTTTCTGATAGGGAAGCAGTTATTTACATCTCTGCTCACCCTATTGACAAAAAACCTTGATTTTACCTTGAAGAACAAGGAGGTTTAAGGTCTACCACTGCCTTGATTGTTTAGTTTGTTTGTGTTAAGTATAAGTATAACCTAACCAAAGTCACAAAATATAAAAGGAAGCATTTGACCAGAAAACCAACAAGCGTTCTGTGAGGAAAAATAATAAAAGCTAGATAAAAGCTTAAGTTTTCCAATACGAAATAACTGTCTAACAGCAAGGTAACATTTTCAAACTGTTTTTAATATAGTGTTCACTTGAGCAGTACCGGTACTTTGTTTTGCTTCCATGCTGGCACTCTCTGTCTTATTCTCGGAACTGAGCTGTGTCCGCCATCTACTGTAGGTAAAACACTGCCTATGGATCAGTAAGTCACCAACTTCAAAACAATCATCCCTTTGAAAAAGTAAAACAATTATTAAGATATCAAATTTTGGAAAATAATTTCAATATACAGCCAATCGACAGTCCACAGAAGTTGTGTAATTTCCTCACCATTGTTAGTGAGGCCACACTTTCCTGGACATGCAACCAAACGTCTGAGGACATTCCTGTTGGTGCATCAAGTACGACTAAAGAAAGAAAAACAAAGTCGTTAGAGTGGGCTAAGCATAGAGACAAAAATAAACATCACAGACATAAAATCCTGTGCGACTATATTAATTATGTTTCTTAACCTGAATGAAAACCAGACCATAACATTTATTCCAAAATGCAATTAGAGGGTTTAACCTTTGAGATGAAACATCCCATTGAGAAGGGTCCTCAAGCACAAAACATGGAAGAATTTTACCACATAAGTAATAATAATAATAAAAATGATTGTAATATATATTAAAAAATAAATTGACACAAAACATAGTGACTCAACTATGATATATACATGATTTCTCCTAACAACACCAACACCACTTGATGTCATGGAAAGAAGTTATCAACCTGAGTGAGTTAAGCACAATATTCCAGTTTGATTGTGCATAAACAGTTCCAAATAACACACTACAGGACTACAGCCAGTTAAATATAAGATTATTTAAATACATTTTATGCAGAGTTTTTCAATTAAAATATTGTTATAGGACATATTAATATATTACCAACTGGTTGTCCTTTTCCTTTACACAACAGATGCATCTTTTGACCCAAACCAACATCAACCATGTGGCCATCTGGAAGCAAGAGGGAAAAAATAAAAAAATATCAGGCATCACAGAAAGTGTCTCGATTTGCTTTGAGAACAATAGAAAACATAATGACATATCCAAATGGGGGTTATATTTTTTACTGGTTAATTTAAATCAAACTGAAAGAAGAAAAGACTGTAGCTTTTGATAGGACAACCTTTAGGCAGGAGCACCTGTCCTTCTCTCTGCAGAGATGCATAGTTGAGGAACGGAGGGATGAAGATGATCACCAGTAAACACTTTCCAATGGCCGTCAGCACAGAGCGGTAAGACACCCTGCCTTCAGCTTTAGCCTGGCTGGGCAGTCTCTGAACGGGATCCTGGTTTATGAAGAGAAGAACATTTGACAAACATACATCTTATCTTCATATATAATATGTAAACTTAATTGATGACATTTCTGTTACCAATTTTAACAGGCTACTGCAATAACACAGATGCTTGTTAGCAAAACCCAAAGGTTAATTAAGGACAATAGGGTAAACTACAGTGTGTTGACTGGAAGATTTGTCCATAATAGGCAAATATTGTCGTTATTATATTGTTTAAAAGCGTGCCGAACTATAGAAGTGTCGCTAATGATTTGTTTAAAATACAGAATGAACAATGTTTTGATGTGTGTATAATGCAAATACGCAAAATGTTTTAAGGGGGATTTGGTTCAGCTGCTCTTTAGGGGACAATGAAGAATAATAAAGATAGCGTTATATTAAAGATAAAGCTTGTACTGCAACATCAGTATGAGAGCAGGAAAACGATTTGCAGGACAGCATTAGATCTCTGAACAGATTGAATATTAGCTTTTGGAGTAAGTCAGCTAATGTTAGCATGTTAGCAACAGTCATCTCCTGTCACATGCACAGAAGCTATCAGAAAACAAGCCCTCGTTTACGTTGCATTACCTTTCTATCAGCATTGACCGGTTCAGTGTTGGATGCTTGAGCCTCGGTTCTTTTACGCATTTTGAAAGAAAGTGTAAAAACTACACAAACTGTAGAGATTGAATGAAGTTGTAGCGACTTCCTGGTTGGAAGTGTAAGTACAGAAGCCGACACGAGACAAACTTCCCCTTGCGCGTTGTGCTGTTCAGATACCACAGCACCTTTTGACCGGTTTGTACTCTCCCATTTTCAGTGCATCTTTGTAATTATTCATGAATAACCTTACATTTACTGTCAATTTCTATTGTCAAACTTAAATAAACAGCTCATAAGCCCAATACTATAAATTGTGCACACATGCAATTATTATTAAATGTTAAAACATCTTACTAACTTATTTTGAATGTGATGTTCACCTTTTTATCTTATTAGGCAAATGTCATTTTCATATTTTTTATTGAATATGTAGATTATTTTAGATATTATTGAAGTTACGTTTTACTGTATAACAAATAGGAAAGCATCTTAGTGGCTAAAATAAATACAGGTATTTTTTATTAAGATTTAATTCGCCAAATGTTTTCTCATTATATTTTATTTTGTCTTTATGATCATTTATGTGTTTTTTTCATACTTTTTTGTTATTGAAACGACATGTTTGTTTCTACAGTCTCATAGCTTATTAGGCTACGTTGAAAGGCCAAACATAGTGTTTTTATTTTCTATAAAATGTCTTTACTTGTTGAATGTAATGCTACATGTTTGCACAACTCACTGCATTGTGATACTGTTTCAGCCCATCTGTGGGAATTCTGTGTTGAACAAGAAAATTAATAAAAACATTTTGAAAAGAAAGGCCAAACATAATATTGTTTGTATGTTGTTGTTTTTTTTACTAGATTTCTTAACATGAATAAATCAATATTTGATTAAATAACTTTATTTGCCTAGGAAGCTAATTCATGGTTATAGTGTAACAGCTGGCCTGCAGGGGTCCCTGTATCCCACAAACCCACCCTATTGTTTCCATCATAATGCATTGCATTCAACAGCAAGCAGCAGGATTTACATTCAATCTAATTTCAGACTTTGTTTAAACATCTCACACACTCAAATGAATTAAGGCCATGATATAAACCAGAGGTCATGACTGAACATATTGAAAACAGACTGCATTTTAATAAACCAATTAGATGAAAGTATTAGAAATTGGGATTGCTTGCCCTCTACTTTTCTTAGAACAGCCATCAAGCAGTTATCATGTGTAATAATGTGTTAATGGTGAGCAGGAGAGCTGCTTCCAAGGCAAGTAATGTATGGAAATTGCTGTTTTTATGCAGCAATACATGTGTGGCGCACCAAAGAGTGCTGGTTTGCGTCATTCAGGAACTGTGACATCCATACTGATATATTCTGCATCACTCACATGGACTTGCACACAGAATTGGTGGTGAATTGGGCCTGCACATTGGCTGTGCTCCATGTCTCTAATCATCTTGCACATTTCAGTCACCAGGGAGACATAATACAGCTAAACGGTTTTACGGAAACATTTCATTAAAAAATGCTTTCTTTTTGTTCTCACTCAGAAGTCCTGGACCAGTGGCTGCATTTTTTATATACATATGCTTTATATTCACCAAAGGCAGAACAAAGCCAGACCCACCCTGACTATTTATCCATGAAATGTTGTCTAGACAAAGCAAAACCTCAACAATAAACCCTGTTTAGATAGGCTAGCAGGTGACTGGAGCCATAGAAAATTCATTGCAGTAATTAAAAATCCCGCCTGGACTCAAATTATGAATGTCAGGTATTGACTCGCTGTCAGGCAGGCTGTTTGTGTATGTGTGCGTGCGTTGTTTTTGTTACAGGGCATCCAGGGTTGATTAAAGCTAATTTTCCCATAGCCCTTTCTGCCCCTTGCTTCTGTTCCAGCTCCACATAATTAGGACTGAGAGCACGACGGTCTCATCAGAAAACTGTGGCATCAATATACAGTGAATGCTATTTCAAACAGGAAGTCACTCGGCCTCTTGACTCCTTTGTGGTCTGTCAGTCTGGACTGCAACTTCTTCGACTATCTGCCTCCTCTGCTAAATCCAATACACCTCATTCCATCAAAGATTTGGACTTAAAGCGACAGTGTGCAGGATTTGGTATAGCATAATAGATTGCAACCAACTAAACACCCTTCCGGTTACCACAGCCTCTGCAACACGGTAGTGACAAACCAGCCAGGGCAAAAGAGTGGTAATGTCGTGGTAATGTTGTGGCATTGTCCGGCACGATGCCTTGCTGATATCACATAAAATAACTTTTAGGAGCAACAAAATTCAGGCAACGACTTGTTAATACACTTTTAAAAGCGTGCTGGAAAACAACAGTTACCTACAGGTACAAGTTCAAAGATTTAACATGATTTTGGTTAGAAACTTAAAATGACGGCTGGGTTAGCACAAGCTTGAGAGAATTTCATGTTTTTTTTTAACGACATAAAACATTTCAATTGATTCTCCACTTCAGCATTATGTGTCAAAGAAAGCTGTTGCTAACAAGACATATAAACTACTAAACGTCATCTTGCCGACACAAGTATTTTCTTTTTGTATATATTTCTATTGAAGACATATAGAAAAGAGTGGACATTTGGTACATTGATAGGAACCACAGTTTCAAATGTTCAACAGTTCAAAGCTACTAGTGTTCAGCTTAGCCTCTGCTATTGCACATCAATTGACAAGGCATACATACAATAGTTGAGCCTGACTTGAAGGCGTACAATATTTAAACCACATTTATAACCAAAACAGACCATGTAGCCAACATTTAAGAGAGTGTTGTACAGACTAACAGGACAAAACAAAAATAAATAATAACAAGACAATACAAAGAAAAAAATGAGTATATAATAAAGAGGGAGAGGTGCTTAGTCTAAAACCTAGAGGTTTTTCACCTATTAAAGAATATTACATTTTCTCCAGTTTTAGAAAAGAAATAACATCCCTGAGCCACTGAGCATTGGAAGGAGCTTTTTGGGATTTCCAGTGAATAAGAAGAAGTCGTCTTGCCAATAGCAAAGTAAAAGCCAGAATATCTAATTGCCTCAAGTTGTATATTGTAATCTTCTGGGCACCCGAATATGGCAATATGGGGAGAGACTTTCACAGTAAGGGAAAGTACTTTTGAGATATCCTCAAAAAACTTCTTCCAAAAACATGAATGTAATTTGTTTGGCTTAAGGTTCTATTTTCTTCTGGTGATTGCATTTACACTTCAAAAATCACAAAGTTGTGTTAGTATGTCGACATTATCCTGCTGAACAAAATGTGTAGGTATCCTAAACTTGTGTTGGCCAAAGAGTTTATTTTCTGCATTATGTCAAAATACAACAAGGAAATCTCATTGCTTTTTATCGATTCACCCCCTGCGATGCTAACATTCGGGTTGGCCTACAAAAGTACGTAATCACTGCGCCACTCAATCTAGAGCTGTGTTTTGTTTGTCCATCCTGAGCTACCGTAGAAACATGGCGGTGCAGAAAATTGGACGAGCTCCCTTCTTCCAGTAGATACTGAGGGATCATTCAAAGGTAACAAAAACATAATGATTATTAAATAGTAAACACTTAAGTGACAAGAATGGCTACAGTAACGGAAATAAAACTCTGATGTTGTTTGATGTCCTTGACTTTGAGGCTATAGGTTGGTATTTGGCCACTGGACTATGGTGCAGGGTTCAGGGCATTACACGTCTCTGATTGTTGACAAAGCTCTAAATCAAACCCACACAATCCAGCAGTGATTGAACCCTGAGATTGTCAGATACAGTGTGACATGTAATGCTTCTATGCGATTGCCTTCTTTATGAAATAACCATTCAAGACATTTTTCTCGCAACAAATTCAGATGGAAAAGAAAATCCCAATAATATCAAGGTAGGAATGTGGAGTGCATTTGCTGTTCTGTTGTATTTACAGTGACCTTCAATCAGAATGTTAAACCCATGTAATCTCTTAAATACTACTAATATTCCATATACTTTTAGATATTAAATGAGAGTGTTGTAGTTTCTGTTTGTTTGGGATTAACAAGATGTTACTGTGTCCTTTAGAACAAGAAGAGAATGTTCTAGTGCTAGTGAAGTGCTTTGTTCACCCTGCTATTCTAATTAGACATTATTCTAATTAATAGAGCATCTGTCCGCAAGCCACATGTAACATCTTCACACTGGTGCTGCACAGAGATGCAAAGCCATTCCTCCAGTGCCAGGTCACCTTGACATCATCTCTGCCATTTGTGCCATGTCTGGAGGCAGCAGCCATTTTTAACGTGTTGCCTCTTCCCCCTCAGCCCTGACATTCGGCACACAATGCATTTCATCTGTGGTTACAGGGCATTTTTCCTGAAAACACATATGGGATAGGACAGCCAGTGAAAAATGGAGAACAGAGCCTGAGTCTGAGTGCAAATAATAACCTATTATTTTGTCATTTCTCACATGCGTCTGCTTTTCCTGGCAGTTTCTGCTCTTTTCCAAGCGATGCTTCTCCATTTTGCTCTCTGCTTGATATCAAGCCCTGAAAATTGGTTTCTCAAATAAATCAAATCATACCGAAGCATTCAAACACACGCTGGAGACTTTACTACATGCACATGAATATCAAATTGTAATTGATATAGCATAGCAGGCGGATAAAAAGACATTTCCTGTTTGTCTTATCGGCTTCGTCACATAGAGCAGGTTAACTGGGTGACATTTCCGCACTGGGCTGTCTCTATCAACAAAGGCCATCGCCAAATCCCACTGGTGCGTTCATATCTCGCAATATGTTGTCTTGCCTTTATTAAATCCATCTGACTGAAAGGTGGTATGATGTTTCAATGCACCAGCTAAAAGGGAAATCTCATGCAGAAGTTCCGACTGAGGATGGCACCTCAGTCCTCCATCACTTTGGCCAAAACAGGAATATCTCAATTGGATAGATTGTCATGATTGCGGTAAAATGTTGTGTTTTTACAAAAGTGGCTTAACCTGTTAAGCCCCGAGCCTGTTTTTCAGGTCTCAGGCTCGAAAATGACATTCCCAGAACAAATGACCATATCTTCCCTTCTAAAAGGGTTAAATTAATCATGTTTTTTCTCAAAGCAAGGTTACACATGTGAGTTGGATGTAGAAGTGTCAGAATCAATATAGATTTTTTTATTTTAAAGTAAATTCAGATTGAACACAGTAAAAAAAAAAAGATTATTGTGTCGGTCCAAAAAAATTAAATTACTTATAGTTAAAACCACCCTTGAATGATGGGATGGTAGATTAAAAGCTTTAGGAATCCAAACTACAACATATAATAAGTACCCTGTATCAAGATTGATGCAAAACAAGTGAAATTTGACCTTTTTAGAGAGATTTAGCACACAAAAAACACTTCTGGGGTCATTTGAGTAGTATTATTCATCCCGCTTCCATCACATTAGTATGCATAGAAAGTGACAGGTGCTGTGACTATTCCCCGTAAAATCGTGACAAACTATTACTTATTCTTAAATTTGACCTCTTGCTGCTTGGTTGAAAATGATAGATGAAAAATAACTTTTAAAAAAAAGACTCAAACAGCGAGGGACATTATACTGGTATTTTAAAAAGTCGATGGGAGGCTGATACTAATTGACTTTTTAAAATACTGATGTGTTTATTCAAAAACCATACTAGCACACAAGCCTGTTTTTTGTGTTTTCAGTGTTTTCGGTGTTTCTGTGTGTCGGTGTTTCAGTGTTTCTGTGTTTTTGTGTTTTTGTGTTTCTGTGTTTTCTGTGTTTCTGTGGTTCTGTGTTTCTGTGTTTCTGTGTTTCTGTGTTTTTGTGTTTTTGTGTTTTTGTGTTTTTGTGTTTCTGTGTTTTCTGTGTTTCTGTGGTTCTGTGTTTCTGTGTTTTCTGTGTGTCGGTGTGTCGGTGTTTCAGTGTTTTTGTGTTTTTGTGTTTTTGTGTTTCTGTGTTTCTGTGTTTTCTGTGGGGGTATAATACGCACGTTTTAATACACATGTGTCATACATCTTCACTGTTACCCTCCCCTTGTTATAATGAAGACAACAGTGCATGTGAAGGACTGTAATACACATGTATCAGACATGCTCCCCTTGCTATAATGAAGACAACAGTTTTTACAATGTAAAAAACACATTTTTTTTTCTTTTTTTTTTAAATGTCCTATTTACATTTACATTTTTTCACACACAAAATCAATAGTTATACTGATTGTAACATCCCCAGGACCGTCTCCAGCTTAGAATTCCCCAGATTACTGGAAATATCATGATGGAGTTTTTGTCATTCAGACAATCGTGTTGTCTCTGGCCGGGGTGACTGACTCGGCCTCCGTTGCATATTTCTTCTCTGTACCGATGTATCACCCTCTCCACAATATCAACCAACACTGATTTCACTGTGTCCATAAACAGAGACGTCTTGGCCCAAGGAGCAAAATAAGCAGCAGTAGTACTGCAAGATTCGGGTTTCCAGAATGGTGGTGATGATGGTTGTCCAGGAGTTTGTTCCTGGCTGCAACTCACGGGGGGAGACTTGGTTTTTCTCAGATCCATAGCTAGTTTTCAAACTGTCGTCTTAGTGGGGTCCTTAGTTTTAGATGCTTTGCTGAGTGGATGGAGGGACTTATTGCGTTGAGTGGGGGGAGTCATCTGTAGAATCGAGAGTTTTTTTCACCAGTATAATGTCCCTCGCTGTTTGAGTCTTTTTTTTTTTTTAGAGTTATTTTTCATCTATCATTTTCAACCAAGCAGCAAGAGGTCAAATTTAAGAATAAGTAATAGTTTGTCACGATTTTACAGGGAATAGTCAGAGCGCAATGTCACATCTTAAAGACAGCTTGAACTGGATAAATGGTTAGTCTTCAAACATACCGTACGTTCTGCATGTTAGTTTATCTGGCCAATTGGTTTAGACCCTACTGCCGAAGACGCATGCTCTCAATAGGGAAGTCACGCTTTGGTAAGAGGTGTTTCATTTCACAGATCCACCTTGATTCTTGTTGTGCTGGCTGAAGGAAGAGGGACGGGGGAGGAAAATTCAGAGGATGAAGAAGCAGAAAAATAACTTGTTTTGTAAAACGGGCAGCACGTCAGTTTCAAGGAAAAGATGACACCGTGTTTATGCATGACATGCAAAATATATTGAAGCCCTACAACCAAAAAAAAAAGATTGTGTTAAAAATATGGCAAAAAGTCGTAATATTGTATAATGTATTGTTTCATCGAAACAGTGTTAAAATCACAAACTTGCCTTTTAGAGTCGCAGTCTTTTACAAAAATTCTGTTTTGTTAAGAGTTACCAAAACATAGTAAACATCGCAATTATTCCCAAAACAAACTGGGAATGGGGACATCGATAACATATTTTAATGTTTAATTTTCTTCAGGGCCACCGTAGTGCACATTTATGAACACTTTAGAACAAAAATAATGCTTACAAGTGTAAATGAGCCGGATTTGAGCTTTGAGCTAATTTCCATCTATAGTCCCGTCACATACAGCATATACGAACATGACATTTATATATATATATACAGCAAAAATTAAATACATGATTTGCAGAAAGAGCATGAGCAGCATACAAGCATTTACCACATGGCAGTACAATGTAGCAGCTATGATATACAAAGTGCAAGATAAGATAAAAGCGCTACATAAAGTGCAAGAGGAGATACCCCTGTGTTAAAGTGCATTTATTTAACAGTGATTACACGTCTGTTTGTTGCTCAACCATTCTTTAAGTTGACCTTTAAAACTATTGAGAGTGGGACAATCCCGTATCTCAGTTGGGGGGCTATTCCACAATGAGCTGCTTTTAATGGAGAGGACATTTTGTCCAAAGGTGGTCCGTTTGTGGTGGACTTCACAGTCTCCTCTGGTTTCTGACCTAGAGCTGCGTCCAGTGCGTTTTCTGTGGATGAATTCCCCCAAGGGGAGGGGGGCCAGCCCATGTAAATATTTTTTTTTTTAAAACACATACTTTTAAAAGAAATAAAATTGTCAAAAACTCAAGAATTGTGATTTTCAAGGATGGTACAGTGGTGGTATGACTGTGGCTTTCTGTCAAACACCTGGATAGCTCTCTTGAACAGCTGTTCTATGGGTTTCAGGTGTGTGGCACAAGCAAACGACCAGTTTGTAAAACAGTATTCAATGTGGGATAGAATCATACAGTGGAGGTATGACTTTGCAGCATTGACAATTAAGAAAAAGGTCGCATTTGTTTAAAATGTTGCAAGTTGAATTTAATGGTATTGGATACTTTCTGGATATGTTTCTTAAAAAGTCAAGTGCAAGTCCAATATGACACTCCCTGTTCAAGATACTTGCACTGGGAGACTAGTTCTATTTCTGCTCCATTTAAAAATACATTGGATCCTTCGATTTTGATTGATCGTTTACTGAACATTGTCGTTGAGAGTTTTTTTCACCAGTATAATGTCCCTCGCTGTTTGAGTCTTTTTTTTAAAAGTTATTTTTCATCTATCATTTTCAACCAAGCAGCAAGAGGTCAAATTTAAGAATAAGTAATAGTTTGTCACGATTTTACGGGGAATAGTCAGAGCGCAATGTCACATCTTAAAGACAGCTTGAACTGGATAAATGGTTAGTCTTCAAACATACCGTACGTTCTGCATGTTAGTATATCTGGCCAATTGGTTTAGACCCTACTGCCCTAGACGCATGCTCTCAATAGGGAAGTCACGCTTTGGGAAGAGGTGTTTCATTTCACAGATCCACCTTGATTCTTGTTGTGCTGGCTGAAGGAAGAGGGACGGGGGAGGAAAATTCAGAGGATGAAGAAGCAGAAAAATAACTTGTTTTGTAAAACGGGCAGCACGTCAGTTTCAAGGAAAAGATGACACCGTGTTTATGCATGACATACAAAATATCTTGAAGCCCTACAACCCAAAAAAAAAGATTGTGTTAAAAATATGGCAAAAAGTCGTAATATTGTATAATGTATTGTTTCATCGAAACAGTGTTAAAATCACAAACTTGCCTTTTAGAGTCGCAGTCTTTTACAAAAATTCTGTTTTGTTAAGAGTTACCAAAACATAGTAAACATCGCAATTATTCCCAAAACAAACTGGGAATGGGGACATCGATAACATATTTTAATGTTTAATTTTCTTCAGGGCTACCGTAGTGCACATTGATGAACACTTTAAAACAAAAATAATGCTTACAAGTGTAAATGAGCCGGATTTGAGCTTTGAGCTAATTTCCATCTATAGTCCCGTCACATACAGCATATAAGAACATGACATTTATATATATATATACAGCAAAAAGAAATACATGATATGCAGAAAGAGCATGAGCAGCATACAAGCATTTACCACGTGGCAGTACAATGTACAATGTATGACCTTTAAAACTATTGAGAGTGGGACAATCCCGTATCTCAGTTTGGGTGGGGGGGGCTATTCCACAATGAGCTGCCTTTAATGGAGAGGACATTTTGTCCAAAGGTGGTCCGTCTGTGGTGGACTTCACAGTCTCCTCTGGTTTCTGACCTAGTGCTGCGTCCAGTGTGTTTTCTGTGGATGAATTGCCCCAAGGGGAGGGGGGCCAGCCCATGTAAATATAATTTTTTTTAAAACACATACCTTTAAAAGACATAAAATTGTCAAAAACTCAAGAATTGTGATTTTCAAGGATGGTACAGTGGTGGTATGACTGTGGATTTCTGTCAAACACCTGGATAGCTCTCTTGAACAGCTTTTCTATGGGTTTCAGGTGTGTGGCACAAGCAAACGACCAGTTTGTAAAACAGTATTCAATGTGGGATAGAATCATACAGTGGAGGTATGACTTTGCAGCATTGACAGTTAAGAAAAAGGTCTAATTTGTTTAAAATGTTGCAAGTTGAATTTAATGGTATTGGATATTTTCTGGATATGTGTCTTAAAAAGTAAAGTGCAAGTCCAATATGACACTCTCTGTTCAAGATACTTGCACTGGGAGACTAGTTCTATTTCTGCTCCATTTAAAAATACATTGGATCCTTCGATCCTTAAAACTAGAACACCGATGGCTGGCTTACGCTACAAACTTCATCACCTTTTAACAAGAGAGTAAGTATATAAAACGTTATTTTGTATATTTTACACATCAGCAGAAACAGAGAGAGATGGCAGGACACTGTGTTTTAGAGAGAACCCCTTCCCCCCTGCGTCAGCAAACGGCTTGCGCGGTAATACCATCGCCCAGATGGTCCGCTTTTAGTTTCCCAGACGGTGCTTGCAGGACTCTTTTCACTTCTGGCGGCGGGGGGATATTTCCTTCTTCTTCCTCCACATTGAGGGGTAACGGTGAAAACTCTTCTTTGATCTCGCTTTTTGTTTGCGTTTCTTTGCTTTTTGTTGCACATATCTTGTACACCGCTGGTTCCACAGTGTTTTCTTGATGCACTACTTCTTCCGATACAATGGTTGCGTGGAGATCTCTGGAAGACACCAGAGTTAACACAGCCATATCTGTTGAGGTCAACGTTGCTTTAACACTGTCGGGTCCATAGGTTTCTCCATTCTTCAGATTGTAGAAATGCAGTTCATTCGCCATATAGTTGAATACGTATCCCCAAACATGTTCATTTTCCAGAAGCCATTTCTCTTCAAGATCTTCGACCGGAGGTGTTTGAACCCGGCACAGATACTGCATCCGTTTCTTGATTGGCGCTCCGGACGGATGGCGGTAAGTTGTCACAGGCGTCTCGCTGATTAAACCCATATCGAGGCGTCTCTTGGCCATTTTTTCTTTTTGGAAAGATGACTTGATGATTGGAAATGACTGGCTTTTTATCTGCACGGGGTTCTTTTTTTTTTTATCTCACTCCACCCCTTCGGTCTTCTGACATCACATAATTGGGGCGGGCCCTTCTGTCACTTTTATGCATACTAATGTGATGGAAGCGGCATTTTGTTTTAATAGACTTGGGGGCGGGCCCACCTGTCACTTTTTATGCATACTAATGTGATTGAAACATTTTTTATTATACACCATAAGGCGCAACAGTGGGAGCTTTTCACACCTGTGAATACACATCACCCCCCTCCTATCGACGGATCTCACACCTACTTGGGATATCACACCTTCTTGAGATCTCACACCTCGAACAAAGGGGAGGCGGGACTTAGCTCATTAGCATAAGTAGGGAGAGGTGTGACCTGTCACAGCACCTGTCACTTTCTATGCATACTAATGTGATGGAAGCGGGATGAATAATACTACTCATTTGGGTGGATTTTCCATATCTCTGGCCCCCCTTGTTCGATTTTGCTGATTGACATCTCTTTCTAACCGTCAGAGCCAATGGAATCGAGGGGAACTCCCACATACTCCTTATTTGGTAATGTGTGTGTGTGAGACTGCCGCATAGCCAAGACCGGAAGCTGCGATAACTCTGGTGGCTAGCATTAGCAGCTAACTTTTACTCTCCGATTTTTACATAAAAATCGAATTAGGGATTACAAATAAAAAAATTATTACCCACAAACATTATCAACCTATGGATTAACCGATTCAGCCGCGTTTTTTCTCGTTTTAATGCCATTGAACAAGTCTTTTGATCAGATTGACAGCTACGGTGAGACGATCTCCTCCAAAAGCTACGTAAAAGTACGTGTTGTGATGTCTGAGTTTGCTTCCCCTGTCGCGAGTTCGGCGTTAGCATTTTTCGCTCAGGGGTCATTTAGATGCTTCTTATGAGACTTGTGTTTTGTTTTGGTAAAAATGTTTTTTATCGTCAGTTAGCTGAGATTATTCCCATTAATAAGTTCTTAAATATTAAGATCCCCTGAGACACAGTGTTCGTGAACATTTTTTTTAAAAGTACCTGCCGGCGGGGACCTTGGGGCTTAACAGGTTAATGTCAATTGATCGGCGTCCATACAGTATTGTAGCGTCTCGCTACAGGAACACAGGGAGGCTTAGTTTGTCCTTTATTCGGGAGTTTATTGTACAGATCACAGGTTACTGTTGCATAACCATGCCAAAACATTCCACTAACCCTGTCGTATTCTCACACTCCGTCACGTCGCCCGCTAGCTCTCTCCTAGCTTCCCGCGTCCCTCTCGCCAGGAACCTCGCTCTTCCAGCCCCAACCAACCAGACAACACTCTCCCACCCAAACCCACAGCTACAGGTCACAAGAACCATCCATCAAAACAGTGGCTCGTTCACTGACACTCTGTAAAATGCAAACAAACTCTGAACAACAAACACCAACATTATAACCAGTCCGTTACACTTTTCCCCCCTCCTCAAAGTCCCTCGTCCTCGAGGGAATAAACAAAGTCTCTCGTGGTTAGGGGGTCTGCGATTTCTCTGCGGCCGTGCCTGGTCTGCGGCAGGGGGAGACAGGCCCACCGTGGGGCCCAGAGTAGGGCAAGGGAAAAAAGGTCCAGGTTGTGAGGATGTAGCGGTTCCCTTTTTCTGTGCGGGGAAACGGCCCAAGAACGTCGATCCCGATCCTCTCCATTGTGCACCCTACCGGAAACTGCTGGAGCTGGGCATGAGATCTGTCGGTAGGGCCCTTACGTGCAGTGCAGCTGTCGCAGCGGCGACAGTAATCTTCCACATCTCGTCTGTGTTGGCCCCAGTAGAATCTCTTTCGCAGGCGGCGGAGAGTCTTAGAGACCCCAAAGTGACCAGATCCTGGAGTTCCATGCACTGACCGAAGTACTGTCTCATGCAGGGTCCTCGGCACCACCACCTGCCACCGTGCCTCTCCTGCAGCCGGTTCCTTCCACCCACTCTGCAGCACTCCATCACACAGACGCAGGGCTTCAAACATTGACCATAGCCCTTAAGTGGCACAAGAAAAACTCAGAGACCTGTTCCCACCGGGGTTTGTGTTGTGCAGCCACCCAAGCGGTTACCGGCCTGATGTCGACATCCCCCTCCTGATTCTTCCTCCATTCGGCAGCATCTACAGCTAAAAGTCCATGGTCAGTTGATGCCCCGACTGGTCCCACCGCTGCAAATATCACCTCAGCCTGTAGACATTCCCTCTCCTGTGTGTCTCTCTTCACGCAGTAGCGGCAGTCATCACTGTAGCAGAGGCGGCGGGAGAGTGCATTGGCGTTGCCGTGCTGCACGCCAGGTCTCTGAATTATGCCGAAGTCATATGCTTGTAACTCTTCAATCCAGCGTGCCAGCTGGCCTTCTGGTTCTTTGAAGGACATGAGCCACTGTAAGGCAGAGTGATCAGTCCGGACTGTGAAGTGGAGGCCCCCTAGGTAGTACTTGAAGTGCCGGATGGCGCTGACCACAGCAAGCAGTTCCCGTTTGGTGACACAGTAGCGGCGTTCATCTTTGTTAAATGTTCTGCTATAGTAGGCCACTACTCTCTCTCCTTCTGGTGTCACCTGGGCCAGCACGGCTCCTGCTCCAATGTTGCTGGGGGGAAGAGGATCTGTGCCTCCACTAGGGCTTCCTGTAGTAAAGCAAATGCTGCCTGACACTCCACACTCCATGAAAACACCTCTCCTTTCTGTAACAGGCAGATCAGCGGCGCAGCTATGCAGGAGAACCCTTTCACAAACCTCCTGTAGAAGGAGGACAGGCCCAGGAATCTCTTCAGGTCCTGCACAGAGCTGGGGGTGGGCCAGTCCTTCACAGCCTGCACCTTCTCTCTGGTGCCGACGCCGCCCTCCATTAGCCTGTGACCGAGAAAAGTCACCTCACGCTTCACGAAACGGCACTTCTGGGGGTGCAATTTCAGTCCTGCTCCAGCCACTCTCACCAGCACACGTTTGAGGGACCCGAGAGCTGATTCGAAGGATTGTCCATGGACGAGGATGTCGTCCAGGTAAACAACACACTCATGGCGGGGGATGTCACCTGGTCCATAAGTCTCTCAAACGTGGCAGGGGCATTACAGAGGCCGAATGGGAGAACTTTAAACTGCCATAAACCCCCGTTGGTGATGAAAGCTGTTTTCTGTCTGGCCTCAGGGGCAAGGGGGACCTGACAATATCCGCTGTGCAGGTCCAGGGAGGAGAACCAGGAAGACCATGCCACTGTATCGATGTGGCATGGCCACTATATCGATGCGAGGAAGGGGGTATAGGTCCTTCTTGGTAACTTTATTGAGCGGTCTGAAGTCTACGCAGAACTTAAAGTCCTCCTTCTTTCTCTTGGGAACCATGACTAATGGAGCGGCCCATGGGCTGTTGGAGGGTTCGATGAGTCCAGCCCGTTGCATCTCCCCCAGTGCTTTATCTGCTGCAGCTTGTCTGGCCAGAGGGAGGCGTCGTTGTCTCATTCTAATGGTCTGTGCATCTCCAGTGTCGATGTTGTGTTCGATGAGATCTATCCGGCCAACATCGGCCTCAGATAGTAAAAAACAGTCTTTGAATTCCAGCAAGAGCTGCAGCAGCAGGTTCTGCTCATTGGGAGTTAGTCCATCAGAGTTTCTCTGCCAGACGTCTGTCACTGCCGAAACTCTCTCATCTTCGACAGGTTCTGCAGCAATGAATGGGTGAAGGCAAGGGTCCAGGGTCGGCAGGGTGGGAGTTTGTGCAGGTGCCGTCATCTGGGGGTCACAACAAGCAACGGCGTCGGACACTGTCTCGGTTGTCTGTGTTATCATGGTGTGGGTCACACGATAGCCTGTCTGGGGTGGCCGCTTACCATTGGCGGTTCTACAGGCTGGCACGGGGTGGCAGCTGCCACCTCAGAAAAATGCCTTGCCGACCCAGCTGCCACCCCAGTTGGCAGCTTTGTTTTGAAAGAAAAGTTGTGGCTCAACGGGCATTTATGAGAGAAAATCTCTAATGTCCGAGTGCAAGTGAATGCAGCACAAGACGCGCCTTGTAACCCCTCCCCCGGCCCTGGCGCGAGCCTGGAAATATGATTGTTGGCGATTTCCTTTGAACGGGGGGACAGCGCAAAACGAGAAGCATTTCGGATCCAAGTAGACGGAATGAATGAGGTATTTGCGGTCAACAATGACAGAGAAGAGACTGTCAAGTCTGGCTGTAAGGCCAAGCAAGGCAAGTTTATTTATATAGCACTTTTCTGTACGCGACAATTCAAAGTGCTTTACAAAACAAATTAAAATACCTTTTAGGAATACATACAGTACAAACACATATATAATGGCATTTTACAACAGGCATTACAAAGCAAATATAATACAAATAATACAAATAAACACCACAGGTATACAATACATGTTTAAAAGGCATACTGTAGTGCGAATATGAGCAACTCAATTAAAAGCAGCGGCAAAGAGATATTTTTTTAGTCTCGATTTAAAAATAGTAAGCTTTTCTGCGGACGTGCATGATTTGGGTAGTTTGTTCCAGATTGTCGGGGCATAATAGCTAAATGCTGCCTCTCCATGTTTTGTTTTTACTCTCGGAACCGATAGCAGACCCGTCCCAGAAGACCTGAGGCACCTTGATGGCTCGTAATTATGTAGGAGTTCAACAATATACTTTGGTCCTAAACCATGTAATGATTTAAAAACTAGCAATACTAGCCTACTTTAAAATCAATTATTTGGCCGACTGGAAGCCAATGTAAAGATTTCAGAACCGGACTGATGTGATCCACTGTTACAGTTGCTGTTTCTGTCTGCTCATTAATCTGCCTGTGAGTGTTTTCAGCTGTGTGTGTAATATGTAAATAAGCTGCGCAGTAGCCCTGACGTCATTGGCTGCCCATCCTCTGGTCCGCCTCCAAAGATTATGATTGGAGCATGCCGGGCCCGACGCGCTCCAATCGCAACGCACAGCCGGCGCACACCTGATGCAGATGACTACAAAGCCTGAGGACAATTACCACTCTGGAGGCTCTGTTGAGTGAACAGACGCCTCTCGCATTTTGCTCTTCATTCTGTGGTTAATCTTGTGTGTGTCTATCTCCGTGTGATATTGTGTGTTAGTAGAGTGTAGAGTAGGTTAGTTAGTATTTAGAGTATAGTTAGGATTTGTGACTGTTGTCTTTAGTTTAGCTGTGTTTTGTGTAGACTCCCTCTGTTAGTTGTACCACTCTTGAAGTGAGGTTTTGTTTCGTTCTTTAGTTAGTGTACTAGTAGTTATTTTTCCCCACCGGTAATTAGACTCCTGGGTTAGAGTCCTTCCTTTGTTTGTTTCAGGCTGCCGGCCTGCCTTTTGGTTACATTGCTGTCTAAAATAAACGCCTTATAATAATTACCAATACCAATCTGGTTGTGTTGCTTCCCTTGATTCCCCTAGGTCAGAAGGGAACGTAATATCCACTCTTTTAATATTAGTGAGGACACGTGCAGCAGCGTTCTGAATCAGCTGCAGTTTTCTGATGGATTTTTTTGTCAGCCCTGTGAATACACTATTGCAGTAGTCGAGTCTACTAAAGATAAAAGCATGGACAAGCTTTTCTAAGTCCTGTTTTGACATTAGTTTTTTAATCCTCTATATGTTCTTCAGGCTGTACTCAGCATTGAATCAAAATGCACTAAAGCTTTACATCTTAATAAGTTTGTGAGGCATTTTGCTGAGCAAGATGGTAATCGCCACATTCAGCTGTTATAGGCATGCCAACTTGATGCTCTGCTCACGAATGACTCGATGAGCATAATAAACTGTTAAGATGATGACCTTACGTGTGTAAATATATATTTTTTCTTTTTTAAGTCCTGAGAAAGTCAAATAAGACTGTGTAAAACTTCACTGCCCAGCCAAAAAAAAGTAACCACTTTGATTTAACTAGGCCAGTAGGTAAGGACTTTCCACAGGATAATAACTGCAGCGATGTTTATGTTTGAGCTGAATACACGTTTTTTAACCCTAACTGATGCAGTTAGTCACTTCTTTAATGTGTGTTCTTTCTGATGTAAAGTCAAGGTTGTAACTGTTTGCAATGAAGTTGTGCGGTGCTGAACTGTTCTTTTGATTATTTTGATATATGATAGTAATTACTTGTCTTTCAAATTTGAAGGAGGGTGAGCAAGCATCTTGTGGAACATTCATCATTAACTCCTCCAAAAAATATAGTTTTTTTAAAAATAACACTGAATATGTGAATCATAACAGTGATTGACAGCTAATATCATATTAATTTAGACAAACATAGACGAGACAGTTAATTAATATACTTATTGCAGCAGTCTGCATAGATTTCGTACCCCTACTGGTCTAAGAGTGAGACAAACTCATTCAGTTATTGTTCAGTTAAAATTCATTAAAACCCTCTATGGTACGCACTATGATGCCATTTGGGAAAAAAATGTTTGGAGTGTTTTTTTGTCATATAATAGACCAAATAAACATAATCTAAAGAAATTTTAAATAAATAATTATTTGGGGGTACTTTTTGGGGTGTGTTGCCTTGAGGCAACACTGTACCATAATGGTAAGTTGTGAAAAGAAAATAATAATAATAATACATGGGACTTTTATAGCACTTTTCATGAAACTCAAAGACGCTTTGACAGAGAATTAAGAAAAGACAACAAAAAAAAAACAAAGAAATACAAAAAGAGATAAACAAAACAGAAAATAGGGGTGGAGGGGGGTGGTCAGTGGTTGAATGCAGTGTTGAACAGGTGGGTTTTGAGTGATGTTTTGAATGCTGTGAGGGAGGAAGAATCTCTGATGGATTGGGGTTGAAAAGAAAGTTATTGTTTCAAATTTGAACAAAATGTATTTAAAAACAAATGGAAAATACTAAATAGCCTCAACAGGTTAAATTGCATGCCAATTAAAATGTGAAAATCATTATTTTTTATATTTTAACAAGATTACATGTCTGAATGTTGCCTGCAGGCAACATTGTACCATTGTGAAACAACCTTTAGGAATAAATACGTAAAGAGCCTAGGCATCTTTCCTCAAACTTTATTGAGCCATTTGACAAAATAGACTCACTATTGTGGAAGTTCATGAAGCAGTTATTGTCAGCAGTGAAGCACAGGTATGTGACACACTTTGATCACTGCACTTTCACCCTTACAGCCAGGGTATTTGCACCGGCCCTTTTTCTCCACCCACACAAGCCAATGGTCAGTGTGGTCTTGATGCACATGTGTTGATGGCACTGATGAGGAAGAACCTCTGTGCTTCTTCTCAGCCAGGTCTCTGTCAACATTCTGTCAACATTATGAGATGGTCTCCCCCTCTTCTTCAAAACTTTCCTCTCGTTGCAAAGGCAACTTGCAACTTCAGCTTTGAATTTAAGCAGGCTGTACACTTCTTTATTGGGGATGCCGCAGTCCTTGCAGTCCCTGGGGTACAAGAGCCACACATTCACTAGAGTGAAATCCATCATGTGCAACACGATCTTGTGATGCCACTTCCTTGACCTGATCTTTGTTCTGTAGAGAGCAATCAGCGAGTCTAGAAGATCCACTCCTTCCATACTTTTATTGTATGCATGCACAACACTTGGGCAGGTAACCTGCAATGTTTCTTTCTTTTTCTTATCCCATCTTTGCATAGATCGTTGGGTTGGCTTTAACATCAAATGTATCTTGGTTAAATTGTAGAGATCTATGATGAATGGTATGCTTTTGAACAGTTTATACCTAAACACACAATACCACAATATCATGGTGAATCCATAATGGTACAGTGTTGCCTCAAGGCAACATTTACAATTGACCATAATGGTACGATGTTGCCTCCAGGCAACATTTGCATTTTAACAAGTTTCCATTACCTAATTAGCCAATTAAGTATATTAAACTATTAGAAATTAAGGTTTACTCACCTATTATTGTGAATACATTTTTTTCCAGACAAGAAATGCGCAGGAAATTACGTTTTTAGACACATTTCTTGGAGAGAAATGGCTGAGCTGATCCTTGTGGGAAAGGCAGCAAACAGGGACTTCAAATTGGCTGCCAGAGAATCATGGGACAAATTCAAACACTACTATTGGTTCCTTATGGTCCTGCCTCTTTTTTAAAGTATTGCATCATAATTTGAGATGTATTGTGTGAATGCAAAAGGCAAAAAATGGGTATGTTGCCTGGAGGCAACATCATACCATAGAGGGTTAAATTAATTCTGCCACCTTATATACAGTATTTATATTTAAGGCTTTACTGATGTTCCACAATAATGTCAACAAATGTTATTGAGTTAAAATAAATATTGTGGCTTTCCAAGTTAACATTACAGTAATTGATATGAATGCGATTAAATCAGCATATACTTCTGCCAGGGGATGCCACCCCTGAAATTCTCCTGCCACCCTCTTGCCACCCCATGAATATTTGTCTAGATCCGCCCCTGCCGCCTACACATCTGAACGACCTGTCCATCTGGAAAAGTGAGTTTACCCCTCTGTGTATCAATGACACAGTCTAATGTCACAAGAACATCTAGCCCCAGGATGCAATCTTCCAGGTTTGCGAACCACACTGGGCAGCGAACAGACTTCTTTCCCACCCCAATTGTAACAATTGTCTCTCCCACCATCGGAGATCGTTCCCCGGTAACTGTCTGTAATTTCACTATGGTGGGGCAAATAGTTGTTTTATTTCTCACCGTTTCAGGCTTCACCAGGGTTGCTGAAGAACCTGTGTCGACCAGCGCAAAACAGTCTGTTCCCGCAATAGTCACTGGGGCATAACAGCAGTCCTCGACCCAGGTTCGGCCCAGCCTGATGATTCGCTCAGGCTGGCCACCAGCCTTTTCTGTTGGTTGTAACACTTCTGCTTTAATGCGCTGCAATGTTTCCTCATTTGAAGAGGGACGGGACACATCATCAGGGGTCCGCATTTTCCCGGTTATGCAGACCCGGCCCCGTTTCCCTGGTTAGCTGTGCTGTGAGGGCAATCTCGAACCAGATGGCCAGGCTGTCCACACCCCCAGCAGATCCTCTGACGGGGTCTCGGAGACTGCTCCTCTCTCAGCGTGGTGGCACGCACAAGCTGGGTCAATTTTCCCCCCCAGGCCGGCTCTGCTGTATTCAGCTCAAAACCACATGCGGCGCTCACCTTCGGTGTGTTGTCATCCGCACTCCATGAAGCAGTACATACCATCTCTCTCTCTGTGGCTAGCTCCAAAGCCTCCTGTAGAGACTTGGGGTGGGCGAGCAAAGTCTGTGTACGCAGGTCGGCTGGTAGTAGGCCTGGAGGAAGTAGTCCCGGGCTAACTCACTCTGGATAACAGGAGGCATGTGAGCATAGGTGCGGTGAACCAGCCCCTCAATCTCATTGGCGAGCTCCCTCAGCGGCTCCCCAGGCCGAGGCTTGCGGCTACACAGTTCAGAGCGGAGCAGGCTAGCTGTAGAGCATAGTCCAAAGCGCCTCTTTAAAGCTCCCACCAAAGCATCATAGTCACTCCTATCACCAGGGTTAAGTAGCAGCAGGCTGGTTAAAACATCGCCAGTAAGGCACATTGCAAGCTGGAGGGCCTTTTCTTCAGCAGACCACCTGCCAGCCTTGGCTAGCAATTCAAATTGTGCCTGGAATGCTTCCCAGTTAGCTTTGCCATCATACCTGGGGGTTTTCATAGATGAGGGGAGTGCTTCTCTGTGCTGCTCAGTGTGTTGACTCGTGCCTGCCCTCTTTGTCTCTGTTTTCCCGCGTGTGGCGTCTCTATCGGGGGAGTAGCCGGAGCGGTCGAAGCCAGCCTCAGGGGCCATTCTCATGGTTATTTCTCTCACCCGCTCTCTGTGGCTGACCGTTCCCCGACCCTCAGCAGCGCCGAAGTGTTGCCGCTCGTCAGCTTCCTCCTCCCGTTTAATTTTAGAGTAGTCCCACAGCGACATGTTCTCACCGAGATGGAAACTGTAAGCTGTATGGCATCAATCACTGTAGCACGCCGCTAGTTAGCTGCCATTAATCCGAGTTGAACTTTTACTTCTGACACCAAATGTAGTGTCTCGCTACAGGAACACAGGGAGGCTTAGTTTGTCCTTTATCCGGGAGTTTATAGTACAGATCACAGGTTACTGTTGGCCATAACCATGCCAAAACATTCCACTAACCCTGTCGTATTCTCACACTCCGTCACGTCGCCCGCTAGCTCTCTCCTAGCTTCCCGCGTCCCTCTCGCCAGGAACCTCCCTCTTCCAGCCCCAACCAACCAGACAACACTCTCCCACCCAAACCCACAGCTACAGGTCACAAGAACCGTCCATCAAAACAGTGGCACGTTCACTGACACTCTGTAAAATCACACATCAAACATCAACATTATAACCTGTCCGTTATATTAAATAGGTATTCATATGTCCCCATGTTACATTAATAACCGTGATGACCCACCGCCATTACATCTGGCATATTTTTTCATTTGTCTTGGTTTGGGACCACATACCTGAAAAACTGATGACATTCCCATCCCATCACTAGCAGCTGTACTTAGTGTTAATTGCTAATTAGCATGAAACATTTTACATCCAGATGCTTCAATCATGAACTTTCAGACCCTATAAACCAGCAGTGGATTGAAGCGGCGGAGGGTGTGTGTGTGTCTACAGAAGGTCCAGTTGTGATAGACATGGTTCGCCACTGAATTCCGTTATTAGCTCCAAAGGAACAAATGGTAGCTTTAAAAATGCTAAATTGAAGTTAATTGATGTTTGTTTAGTTGCTGTCTTTTGTCATCCGGCACCTACAGTATTTTAGATTAGTTCATCTATTTTTGTATAATGACTTTTAAGATTGCAAAGATGAACATATAATACATTCAAAGCATATAAATAACATACATATTTAAATACCATGTATTTTTGCACTAGCAGATTTGTTTAAGCGTGTTCACAGTCTTCTGTTTAAATCCTGTCTTTCATAATGTTTAAAAGTAAGTGTATTGTCCACCCAAATAGAAAGGGTGGATATTCTTTTTGGCAAGCATAAAGCTGGTCTTAAACAGGCAAGAGGCCAATGTCTAATAACCCAAATTGATACACATACAGTTATACTGTATATATTTTGTCTATGTGAACTATTAGCATTCTGATGTTAGCATTTAGCTGAAATAACTCCTCACAGAGCTACTATGGCCAAAGACTTTCGTTTTTTTGTTACTATAGTGCAACCCTTGAGTTGAGTCATGCTAAATGTATAGAAAGGAAATGTCAAAAATACTGTATCCCTGACCAACAGCATAAAACATTGTCTGGCAATGTCTTGCTACTGTACACAGCTAGCTTCACCACAAAGCTAAACCCAATAAGATTAGTTTGTTTATAAAAAAATACTGAATATGTTGTTGCACCAAGCTGTGGGTCTATTGTATCCCGCCAAGAGGCATAAAATCCTATTACGTTTTGTTTTGAACTATTCCATTCAGATTTATTTAACATTAGGCCTTTAAAGTAATTTCCCTCATTAGATGAGACATTTATATTACCGGCTCTCGGTAACTATCAAGCCAAATTAATTTCTGCAAGACTGTTTACCGTTTTATGATGGGTGTGAGAATAATTACACTTACAGCACACACACTCTCACACACAAGCACTCACACTAAATGTTATTGCTGCAATGAAGTGCCTCTTTAACTAATTCCTGATGAATGGATTCTCTGTTCCATGAAAAATAGGACTTTATCGTGTATCTGTGGAGTGAAGAATAACTTATAGCTTAATGAGCTTTTTTCTATTCTATGGATGATTCAGTGTGCTAAGATGTACGGAAGCCCTTCCTCCTCAAAGCGAGCTATTTCTAAGGAAATGCACAGTCCCTCATTTATTTATGAGTAAGCTCTGGGGTGTTCAGGAGGGTGGGCATCATAGCCTTCAGTCTCCAGCCCTCTGTCTTCAGACTCCATACAGCGCTCATCGATTTTAGCCTTGCTGCTGAAGTGCACCATCAATCAATACTGTAACAAGTCTTCATTTATACTTGAGAAATGTAGTTTCCAACACAGTGGGCACGGAGAACATGGTGTTTTCAATGTGGTAGAGATAGGAGCACCGGACTGCATCTGGCCTGAGGCCTCATCTGCCCAACGTGAATGTACATCACCATCAAGACACAACAACATACTACGTAAATGTTAAGTTGGACAGATTATTTAAATGTTCATGTCCATATTTGTATTTTGAACTTGTAGTGATACATGTCTCCATGCTTTAATGTTCAAAAAGCCCTTTATTTTTTCTCATACTGCCTGTGCTGCAGCACCACTTTTCACCCTCTGTCTGAAACCAGCAGTGTTTGGTGTAACTTTTTGCTGTAACGAAGTAATGTAACGCATTACTAATGACATTTGGTTAATATAGGCCTACTACCCGTTACAATTAGCCTATCAGTAACAAAGTTACAACACATTTTAACCCGAAATTAAATGGTGTTTTGTTTTTTAAGAATTGACAAACATCGCGAGACATTCCGACAGCAGAGAAAATTTGTGCGGGTAGATTAGTAAACCTGGTGTTTACCCTTCAGGCTCATCAAGATCCCTCCGCTTCGCGTCGGGTTCCCTGATCAGCTTGTCGGGTGTTCTTTTCCCCATAATGACTGCCTCGCTGCACATTATCCCGCTTATTACATGGCCATATACTAAACAAACTACACAGCCCATTCCGTGTTCCTGTTATTGTTTACTTCCTCTATGCCTTCTTCTGGTGATTTATCTGACGTCCAGCGCTCCGTCTTTTAACCTGTTTTACTTTCTCTTTCTTGATCCTCCTTAAACCTTCATTATAGTCCTTGACAGTGGTCTGTACTACTGTATTAACAACGCGTCACATGTTAAGAATTTACAATCAGAATCGAGTATTCAACTAAGCCGTGTAATAAAAGTTGTTAGTAGCCTTAATGGCCTACACAGTTGTTATGCTATAACCACATTGTCCTTCACTGGATATATAATGAGCTGCATGTTGTGTCTCGTCAAATGTGCAGTTAGTTATGTTTAAATGTATTTTGTCTGTCATTTCCTGTTTTATTTTGGACTTACCCCTTGTCTTTCATTTCAGTATGGGCTCAGAACAGTCTCATAATACACACATGCACACAGAAGGATTCACACTTGTATTTCCGGATCCACACTTGTGTTTTTCAATGCACACACAAGTGTTCCGTTTCATGCATGTAAATAAAATCCAAATAGCCTACAGAAAAAAGTTTTAAATATGTATTTTTGATCCTCACATATTTGTTTTCCGTTTAAATCCCCTGAACCTTCAAACACAAACCGCTTTCTGTGCATAGATCGCTGTGCATTCGTGTGTGGGTTTTTTGAGACTCTCCTGACGGTCAGCGGATTCGTATTTGTAATTTGTTCTATCTATAGCCAATCAGATGTCTCCTAAATTCTAAGCCAACCACATGAGCGCGACCCCACAAGGGTAGATTTATTGCGTTCATGACGTAGCGCTTCATGTACGCATTTTGCGCTGTCCGGAGCTGACAGGTCCATGGAGCCTGCCTGCATGCGCTAATCTCAGGACACCTCCACTCTCAGTACATTGTCACTTTCCGAACAGGAAATGCACGCAAATACAAGCCTTTAGATTATTAAGGTACAGCGCCACTTTCCGAACCATTGATGAATGCTTGTGTACACAAAAACAGCAGGCAAAACCGTTTTAAATGTGTGTTTCCTGTATGGCGAATACAGGTGCTTTATTTATGTCTGTATGAAGTTGTTGTGAGTGTGGAGGGAGCAGCTACAGGTTAGCTCACAGCCCGTCCACACACATGCATGAAAAAAATCTTTCAAAGCTTCGCCCATTCACTTGAATGGGGTGAAGTAGAAGATTTTTAATATTCGCCGAACTGCATTGTGGGGAGCGGAGCATGGCTTTGCAAACATCGTGAGCATTAAAAGTTGAGCAATGTTCAACTTTTGATGCTCCCAATGCTTTCGAAGCTGGCATCAGCCAATCAAATCCAGTTTAGGCAAATCCCGCCAGTACAAGCGCTAGCCAATCAAACCGCGTGCAAGCTGGGAGAGCCAGACCGTTGTTCATTTCCTCATATTCCAAACGAGAAATTAGCAAATCACCCGGTTCTTTACGACCAGAACTATTTACCGGGATACAAACCGGAGGAACCAGGCATGGAGGGAGGTGGCAGAGACAGTGGGTGAAACTGGTAGGTTTTCGCCTGTTTGGGGAGTTTATATCCAGTTTACTTCGTTTAAACATTGCTATTGCTTTGTATGTCGGGGGCGGGAGATTCATGTGATTGGTGGTTGGTCGCGTTGCTCGCAAAAAATCGTCAAGCTTCAGACACGCCCAGCATCAAGATTTTTCAAGATTTTTGTCATGCATGTGTGTGGACGGGCCGTTAGCCTAATCGATCAGTGCACTACGAAGCCAGTGCTAGACAGTGAACTGTCAACAGAGAGGAGCCCCGCCGGTCAGTGTCGGCCGATATTCACTCTTAATAGTTTGATCGGTGCTCTCTATAAAGGCCGATCAGGAGAGCTGGATCTGATCGATATGGACATAAACACGAGTGAAGTATAACCGGACGCGAGAGAGAGATCAGGGGGGTATACTACGAAGCAGGATTTTCGCTTAGCCGGCTAACTTCCGGGAAAACTCGGGCTTTACGGTCCTACGAAGCTGGTTCCCTTTTTAGCGGGCTAGATCTCCATGGTAACTTATGCTGTGTGGCTAACCTGCCCCGGAGCAGGTTAGGTTGCAGGCTAAGAGCTCGACTCAGTGAAAGCACTGCCTGCTGACCAATCAGAGCTCAGTGTGCAGAGTTTAAAGCGATCAAGTCATATTACAGGAGAAAGGAAATACAGAAAAGCTGGCGTTGCAGGAAAGACGGCCGGCAAAAATCACCGACTGTGTGAACGTGAACATTAATAGAATATCACCTCCCATCTTCAGAGCAATCTGACTATTATAACATTAGCGTTAAGAAAGCTTACTTAAATATCTGCCACAACATAAGTAACTAGATCAAAGTAACATTAAGTACCGCGGCATATCACATCATAATGTATCATATATTTCCTTATCTGAGTCAGCTGAGCCGTCTGGCCGTGCAACATTCACAGTGTCACACTGTATGCAGAAGTATTATTTTAAGCAAAACATTAAGTTGACGAAACACTCGAGACAAATGTAATTAAAGTCAGATCGTGTCTTAGAAGGGGCAGTGATATCATAAACCTGTTAATGTACGCATTAAAACACTTTTTCTTTTACCAGCTGTATTCACCTTGCAGGTGCAACTATGTGGCTTTTATCCTGGATACAGTGTTTAAGTCATGGATGTTTAAAGTTTAACTTCTTCCTATGTCTAATATTATAGTTGACTTTTCCTTCAGGAAGTATGACGCTGCACTGTCAGTACGCTTCTCCATGTTTGTGATTGGTCGAATGCTCCTAATACCACCCCTTTCATGTGAACGCGCACATAACTAGATAGGACACGGCTGGCTTGAGCGATCCACTTGATAACCCGCGTCGTAGGACAGTTTAGCGAGAGCGCGTATGTTTTGGATTAGGCCAACCGGCTAACTCAAACATATCCAGGTTAAGTTGAACCAGCGCCGTATAGACTGAGAGTTACGTCATCTCCGTTCACTCCAATGGATCACTTTTTTTACAGCAATGGCGGATCGTGGAGCCTCTCAATCGTTCCCCGGAAGTTAGCGCCAAGGCTAGCAGAGCTGTAGAGTTGCAGCATAATAGACCGTTCGTGACAGACTTTTAAAGGTAAGAAGAAGTTTAAAGATTTATATTGCGGATATTATCAGTACATCTGATTCAAATTAACATGTGTATTAAAGGATGTCAGTGGATTATCCCTAAATTAGTAGATTTAGGGAACGTTTACAGATAACAGATAAAGCTAGGATACCGGATCAAGTTAGCAACACATGTTGAACAGCCTTTTAATTGTAAATTCCATTCTCTTAATGTCATTTCGTCCAACGTTGTTGAATTAGAGAAGAGGGGCTTATAAACGGGATTATATGCGGGGGTGGAGGGAGTTAAATATTAGATAAATATAACTTTGGTGCGTGTAAGAGTGAGTGTTTTTAGCAGAGCCATATTGTGTCCTTGTGATTATGTTGATTATTACCTGTCTGTATTATGTTGCAGCTCAGCTGATTTTGGATTGATGGCAAAGGGAGAGGGACTTAAGTGAGAGTGAAAACCCAAGGTAAGTTTAATACTACTGTTTTATATAAGTAAGCATACTAAACATGTATTCTATCACTGTATTATATAAGTAATCTTGTTAGTAACCTACTGTATGGCAGGTGGAGAGGCAGTGATGTTACAGGTGGAGGAGCAAAACTGCAAGACTGCAAACTCACAAGACAGAGAAATCTAAGTTTGTTCAACAGAGAAGAGGTTGATTTCACTTCATTGATGTGGAAATGGCAAAAAAAAAAACTTGAGAGCTGTAACCAAGACAACTGTAACAACATGAGTAGAGAGCCACCAAGGTTTTTGTTGTTTGCGCTCCTCAGGCTGGGTGCTGGCAGGTGGAGAGCAGTGATGTTGGCAGGTGGTGGGGCAGTGATGTTACGGGTGGAGGGGCAGTGATGTTAGCTGTTACACACCAGGCTCAAACTTAACACATTGCATCCTTCTTTGCAGTGTCCTTATTCCCGGAAGGGGAATCTGCAATTCCTGCGGAGTTTTGTAACCCGTTGGTCCGCACGCAAAGCGAATTTTTAAAGCCTTCTTAATTGTCTCATTGCTCCATTTCATCCCCTTTGTGGTGAGTCTGCCTAATGCCTTAAGTTGGTCTTTTGAAAACGTTTTCTTATATTTGTTGTCCCTAATTTTCATTGTTTTCTTGAGAGCTGCATTTTCCTTCCTGATTTTTCTTAGTGCAGACTTTGCTTTTTTGGTGATACCTTCTTGGCTCTTTAATTTTCTCTTTAATTGTTTTTAATAGATCTGTTTGACTGGCTGCTGGTTCCCTCGTATGCTGACTGGCTGCTGGTTCCCTCGTATGCTGACTGGCTGCTGGTTCCCTCGTATGCTGACTGGCTGCTGGTTCCCTCGTATGCTGACTGGCTGCTGGCTGAGTGGGTGGTGTCCACCCTCCCTGTCTCTCCTCACTAGCCATGTCCTCTCTTTCTTCACCCTCACTTTCCTTTCTCTCAGTCTCCTCATCCCTTCTTCCCTCAATCTTTGAGACTAATGTAAGTAGAAGACATGGCACTGTAGATTTTCGAACATTTAAAATATTATACCACTTAAAAATAAGAAATATGACTTTTGTTACTAAGAGTTCATACTTATTATACCTGTGTCACCTTTCACACTATAGCTGTGATCATGAGCTATGGGCTTTGTAGATACAGGTCCCGGGGTGAATCGTGGTGCAGGGGCCCTTCTCTTTTTGACCACAGGGCAATGCACGAAGATGGTGGGTATAGCCTCTGCTCTCAGCCTAGTCTTGCCCTTTTTTGTCTTGACAAACTGGTCTGCATCAAAATGTGCCTGCGGAGTGACTTGAGGTTACTTCACACACAGAACAACTCAGTTTTGTCTGCCCACATACATATTCCATAGTGGTTGAATACACAGTATTAGGAAACACTTTATACTTACTGGACATGTTATACTCATTACATACTGTATATAAAATATGACCAAGAATGTGAGACAACTTTATAGAAATTCACATCACATCTGTTACTGATGCCATTTGTCATACTTTGTTAAACTCACAAATAATAAAGTTCCATAACTTCAGTTGGGAACAAAGACCACACCTTATCTCCCCAAGGCAATTTCTCATCCAATAGGTGTGCTATATAGGTGTGTATAACCCTTTCTCCTGTCTGTTACTCCCTCTTTCAGCACAAGAACCAGAGGGGGTTTCAATGGAGCCTGAATACCTGCACTGAGACCCTCACCCTGCACCCTGAGTCTCAACTCTGTGTTTTTCAAGCCTTTCCCTGTTTTTTTGTATTAAACAAAACATTAAGCTTTCCCAATGGTGTGGTTTTCGTTTAGTGAAAAAGTGCAAATGCAGTGTTTGTATATAATTACCTCACATATTTTTTTGCTGTTGGTCGTGAAATTGCTCCTGCTGACTTGAGCCAGCCATTTTTTCCTGCGCTCTGTGTCAGTGGGGAAGCCGTACATTCGTACTCCTTTCTCGGAGCGATTTGAGCATCCCCAGGCAGCACAGCAAACCATGGTGGCGACTAGGAGGCAGCACAGCAAACCAGGACAACACGGAGGAAAAGGCACAGACAAACTGCATGATATGCTCTTCAATGTTTATTGAATTCCATGTATTTGCAATGGATGTTCCTAAAACAACACATTTAACATCATCATCATGCTGCTGCTGCTGCTGCTGCTAGTCCTTTGATAGTCACCTGTCGGTCTCCTGTCCTTTCTGAAAGCCATAAAGATGACATTAGTCATTTAGATAACTTGTGTCCTCAATTACCATGGGATTACTGAAACTACCATGAATTTAAGAAAATGGTAGAAATTAATCTAATCTGAATTTTGAAGCATTCCTTTAGATCCCCTCCCTCTAAATATATCAATAAACATTAGAAAGTGACGCTCCTGACTACCATACAGGTTTAAGAAGATAATATTGGTTTGAAAGAATTCAAAGCTATAAATAAACAACAACAGGCTCTTTAACCAAGGCACTGTTAGCCTAACATGTAAACTAGTTGTTCACACTAATCCTAATATTATCACTTAATATTAGCAAATTCTATTTTATTTTTTAAAACATATTGATGTAAATACATACACATATCGATTTGTTGTATAAATATTGCAAATCAAAACCTTTATTCAATAATAATTACCAAAAATCGTAGTTCTATCTCCTGTTATCAATGCATTCACATTGCCCGCCATGAACTTCCGGGGAACGATCCTCATCTGCATGAACCACGTGACGATAACCGTTTTTGGACTTCCGCTGTTGTAACTCTTCTATCTATATGGCGCTGGGTTGAACCAGCTTCGTAGTACAGGCCTCTGATTAGCTGCTGAGTCTGACGGAGACACGCAGCTCTGCATGATCACCTGAAGCTCCGCCCTCTGCTTAGCGAGCTGACCGGACAGCGCAAAATGCGTATATGAAGTGTCGTGAACACGATAAATTATACCCTCGTGGGGGCGCGCTCATGTGATAGAATGAAGGAGACATCTGATTGGCTATAGATAGAAAAAATTACAAGTACAAATCGGGTGACCGTAAGGGGAGTCTCAAAAAACCCACACACGAATGCACAGCGATCCATGCACAGAAAGCGGTTTGTGTTTGCAGGTTCAGAGGTTTTAAACGGAAAACATATATGTGTGGATTAAAAATACAAATGTAAAACTTTTTTCTGTATTTGGATTTTATTTACATGTATATGAAACGGAACACATTTGTGTGTGCATTGAAAAACACAAGTGTGGATCATGAAATACAAGTGTGAATCCTTCTGGGTGCATGTGTGTATTATGAGACTGTTCTGAGGCCCTGTTTCTTCCTCCCCTTGTGTGTTTTTCCCACCATCATCAGTGTCTGCCCCGCCCCTGATTGTTTCCACCTGTCTGCGTACAAATGACAAGACTTTACACATTGGAAATGCGTGCAGTAGATACGCAGAAGTCCGATTTTGCGTGCATATGACACGCTAACCATTCCCATTGAGATCTGATGCAGAGTTTTTGACTGCGGTCAAGTGAGCCTACGCTACGTTTCTGTTGGTCAAGTGAGCCGTCCCAAAATTGAAAGTTCGCCCGTATTACGAGTTTTACGGTAAAAATGAAGTCGGCGAGTCTTTACTGGCGTGTAGCAACATCCTGTTTTCAGAATAAAACGAGATATTGTAACGATCCCAGAAAATTTCGGAGACAGGGATGTATTCCTCAGTTAGGCGTCTTCCCGTCCTTGTTTATTAAAGAACACACACATCAACAGGGACACATGTGTCTCTCTCTTATGGACGTCCATGAACTAGCAAGCAGCAGACTGCGGTTACATAACTTCCGGTCTTCGACCGGAAGTCACCCTCCAGACTGCAGTCAGGCTGCAATAAATTAAAATAGAGCTGTCAGTATGATCAAATCCTAATTTTGAATCATTAGTTTACATGATCTTTGAAACATTGAGCTAAAAAACAAATATTTCTTCATTCTCAAATTATAAATCAGATTGTCTTGTAATCTAGGAGAAACACTGCTCAAATAGGACATTTTGGATAGCTTTTATTATGAAATTAAACATCAGATTAACATGAAATTTCATGAGTAGCTCACTGAGGTGGTCTACTATCACACTGAATCGAAGAACTTCTGTGGAAGCAAAGATTTGTGGAAATATTGCAATTTGAAATCAGGAGCAACACTGTTCAAATTCCACATTTTACATAGCTTTTATTCTGAAATTCCACGTCAGATTGTTATGAAATTTTATGAGCAGCTATCTGAGGTGGTCTACTATCACACCGAATAGAAGAACTTCTGTGAAAGCAACGATTTTAGGAAATATTGAAATTTGAAATCAGGAGCAACACTGTTCAAATTCCACTTTTTGGATTGGTTTTATTCTGAAATTCCACATCAGATTGTTATGAAATTTTATGAGCAGCTATCTGAGGTGGTCTACTATCACACTGAATCGAAGAACTTCTGTGGAAGCAAAGATTTGAGGAAATATTGAAATTTGAAATCAGGAGCAACACTGTTCAAATTCCACTTTTTGGATTGGTTTTATTCTGAAATTCCACATCAGATTGACATGAAATTGTATGAGCAGCTATCTGAGGTGGTCTACTATCACACCGAATAGAAGAACTTCTGTGAAAGCAAAGATTTTAGGAAATATTGAAATTTGAAATCAGGAGGAACACTGTTCAAATTCCACATTTTACATAGCTTTTATTCTGAAATTCCACATCAGATTGTTATGAAATTTGATGAGCAGCTATCTGAGGTGGTCTACTATCACACTGAATTGAAGAACTTCTGTGGAAGCAAAGATTTTAGGAAATATTGAAATTTGAAATCAGGAGCAACACTGTTCAAATTCCACTTTTTGGATTGGTTTTATTCTGAAATTCCACATCAGATTGTTATGAAATTTTATGAGCAGCTATCTGAGGTGGTCTACTATCACACTGAATCGAAGAACTTCTGTGGAAGCAAAAATTTGAGGAAATATTGAAATTTGAAATCAGGAGCAACACTGTTCAAATTCCACTTTTTGGATTGGTTTTATTCTGAAATTCCACATCAGATTGACATGACATTTTATGAGCAGCTATCTGAGGTGGTCTACTATCACACCGAATAGAAGAACTTCTGTGAAAGCAACGATTTTAGGAAATATTGAAATTTGAAATCAGGAGCAACACTGTTCAAATTCCACTTTTTGGATTGGTTTTATTCTGAAATTCCACATCAGATTGTTATGAAATTTTATGAGCAGCTATCTGAGGTGGTTTACTATCACACTGAATCGAAGAACTTCTGTGGAAGCAAAGATTTGAGGAAATATTGAAATTTGAAATCAGGAGCAACACTGTTCAAATTCCACTTTTTGGATTGGTTTTATTCTGAAATTCCACATCAGATTGACATGAAATTTTATGAGCAGCTATCTGAGGTGGTCTACTATCACACCGAATAGAAGAACTTCTGTGAAAGCAACGATTTTAGGAAATATTGAAATTTGAAATCAGGAGCAACACTGTTCAAATTCCACATTTTGGATTGGTTTTATTCTGAAATTCCACATCAGATTGTTATGAAATTTATAATAATGTAATATATAATAGATAGATAGATAGTCTTTGTTGCTCATCTATTTAATAAGCTATTCTGATATCTTATTTCTTAGGCTGTAAAGGATCTTTTGCATCCCCCAGTCCTCCTTTGAATGTTCTATTTGTAACAGAGCCAGCCACACCTTAGGCCCTTTAAGGCCTAGTTAACACATTTAGTTTTTCATTAATGCTATTTCCAATATTCAACTACAACTTATCAGACTTGCAGTTATGAGACTCCTGCCTCATTGTCATAGTTTGGGGGGATCTTTTTGTGGTTTCCGCTTTCTAATCTGCTTTCAAAACCATCTCATCATAATCATAATGGTCAGTTAGTTAAGGAAGAGGCCTTCAACCCTAGGAACACAGTTCACACAGTTAAACATGGTGGTGGGAGCATCAAGCTATGGGGCTGTTTAGCAGCCTCAGGCACAGGGAGCCTTGTTCGGGTGCAGGGAATCATGAAAAAAGAATATTATGTTGACATTTTGAGGGATAATATGCAGAAATCTGCTCGTAGTCTGTCCTTAGGTTGTCGCTCGGTCTTCCAACAAGACAATGACCCGAAGCATACATCAAAATTGGTCCAACAGTTCCTGAAGGATACCAAAACCAAGGTCCTGGAGTGGCCCGCACAGAGTCCAGACCTCAATCCTATTGAGAATCTTTGGAGGGTGCTGAAAGTGAACGTCCATGCTCGGAAACCACGCAATTAGGACCAGCTGGAACAATTTGCAAAGGAAGAATGGGCCAAAATCCCTCAGGTGACCTGTGCCAACCTAGTGAAGAACTATTTTAAGAGGTTGTTTTCAGTTGTGGCTCAGAAAGGGTACACCATTGACAATTAATGGCCAGGGGGCTAATAATTTTGGATTTCTCATTTCTGCCCTTTTTTTGTTTAAACTGATTGTATCAATAAAGTATTCTAATCAAAAATGTCAAATTATGTCTTTAGAGTCCATTTGTTTTCACATTAACAAATATGTGTTGTTAATGGCCATTTCCATGGAGAAATCAAACGTTTTGTCTAATTTCATAAGGGGGGGCTAATAATTTTGGTCACAACTGTAAATGCATATATCTCTCTCGCTCTCTCGCTCTCTCGCTCTCTCGCTCTCTCGCTCTCTCTCTCTCTCACACACACACACATATGCGCACGCACGCACGCACACAAACCTGTAAAGCAAAATACCTACTACAGCACTAGTAAATTTAAATATAAAAGAGAGGTCAAAAGGTTAGACCAATCGAAGTCAAAGGATCAAAGAGGGTCATCAGTTCAAAGACTCAAAATTGCACTCAACTACAATATTTTTTTCCCTTTGTGCCAAAGTACATATATACAGGTGCATGTAGCTTGCTTTGCTTCTCATTGCTTCAGCAAAAATTAAAAGACTTTTCTGCAAAGGAGGATCTGTCCTACAGTCCTCTGAGGATGAGGAGGACATGTCCAGCTGGAATGACACAGGTATTGAGGAGACAGGTGTTTTCTCCCATTGATCCCCCCCCCGCCTCCCCACACACACACACACACACACACACACACACACGCACACGCACACACACTTGTATGACCAAGTACACTCTACAGTACTTGTACATTTTAAAAAAAAGAGAGGTCGAAGGGTCGAAGTCAAAGGATCAAAGAAGGATCAGTTCAAACAATCAAAGAAGCACTCTATTACACTCAAATACCGAATTTTGTGTTGGTTTTTACTGCAGTATGTTCATTTAGGTGCTGTTGCTGCCAACCTATAAATGCATAATGCATGAATGCATTTCTGAAAAATGCATTTATGCATAAATTTAGTTTCTGCATTTATGAAATACTGCTGCATGTAGGCTGTTGATGCAAACCTATAAATGCATCTCTCTCTCTCTCTCTCTCTCTCTCTCTCTCTCTCTCTCTCTCTCTCTCACACACACACACATGCGCACGCACGCAAACACGCACGCACACACACCTGTAAAGCCAAATACCTACTAAAGCACTAGTAAATTTAAAAATACAAGAGAGGTCAAAAGGTTAGACCAATCGAAGTTAAAAGGATCAAAGAAGGATCAGTTCAAACTATCAAAGAAGCACTCAATTACACTCAAATACCGAATTTCTTTATAACACACACTAAACTAACATGTAAAAAATACTTTTATGTATCAAAACCGAATTAAAATTTATTTTACCATAGCTCCAGCAAGTTATATTTATTTTGATCTTACAATCTCCTTTGTACTCCTTTGGCTTTAAACTTTTTTTTATTGTCCAAGCGTTTGTAGTTGCCGAAGCCTTCAGAGACAATCTAAAAGTCTTTGAACAAGTGGCCTCCAGTAACCCTCTCACACCTCCTACCGTAATTACGCATATCAGCGCAAAGCCCCAACTGTTATAGTAGCTTTCCAAAGTCGTTTCAATTGCGCGAAATGGCCATTTACTATGTGAGTTACGGCGATATCAATATAAAGCTTGAAGTGCGTCGCCGGCTACTCAAATGCACTCATAGAGGTAAAGGGTTAATACCAATGCCTGTCTATTTGCTACGGACTGCTACGGGTTTAATTGCGGATTTGAATTTACAATCGGATTTTTAAAGTGTTTTTCTGGAAGAAGCTGTAGCCTGCATTGCCAGACATGACCTTCAAAACCACCAAGAAGGAGATGGCTCTTGCAAGGACACACTTGGCACAGTCATTGTTGAAGGGTTCAGGTTCGTAATCCATTTTAATATTTACTGTAGACATAATTCATTCCTTATCATGTTATTGTGAAATTTGATTTAATCCTACACATCCAAACAAACTGAAGCCTCTCAAAAGAAGCCCAAATAATACATCTTTTGTAGTCCAAGGTGTGACAGAATTTGTGTACAAATGCAAATTCATGTACCCCACACATTTCTCAGAATCATTAATACTTCTTATCAAACTTAAAAGTCAACTGGAGATGAAACATGATCCATATCATTTATAATCTGTTAATGCATGAAGTATTAATATTTTTATAATTTGCATATAATTTATAATCTGTTAAGGCATGAAGTAATAATATTTTTATAATTTGCGACAGTAAAGAATTTTGAATAGTGACAGTTACATTGATTTAGACTGTCAGGCTTTCAATACGCCTGAGTGGATGATTATCAATCATCTTGTTGACAAGCTAAATGTGTTTTGATTGCAAGTCTGTTGTAACTGAACTGTGTTATGTGTACATAAGTAAATAATAACATAAATGTATTTCATCTCAGTGTTTGATATGGACAATGACTGTGCGATGTGCGCTGCCCCAAAGCCCCCTGGATCTGGACCTCCGAATACCCTTTGGGTGAGTTTTCCTTTTAAATCAATGACTGCAGGATTTTTCGTTGTTGTTGTTCTTCAATTCTAATATAGACTGGTATAAACTAAATTAAAATATATTGAAGGTGTTAAAACCTAATTGAACCACGATCTTCATCTCCCCCCCGCCCCACGCTCTTTATTTCAATCAAATTACGGTACTTTTATGTAATCATATATGTTCAAGACACATCCAAGAAGCAATGTATGACTGATAAATCATTGACTTTGCTTATTTTATTTTACAGATACAGTGTGATACATGTGAGCGATGGTATCATGAAGAATGTCTGGCGACCGACGAAGACACACTTAAAAAAGCAAGGGCAGGCCATTGGGAATGTGTCCTTTGCATTTAAATTGAAAAACAGCTGCAAACAACACTTGACTCTCACTTTCACCGACACACTGAAGCTCACTTACTGTATGTGTACACAAAATATGGAATTTGAACAGTGTTCCTCCTGATTGGAAATTGTAATTTTTCCTAAAATGTCTGCTTCAACAGTACTTCTGCTATTCTGTGTGATAGTAGACCACCTCAGATAGCTGCTCATAAAATTTCATAACAATCTGATGTGGAATTTCAGAATAAAAGCTATGTAAAATATGGAATTTGAACAGTGTTGCTCCTGATTTCAAATTTCAATATTTCCTCAAATCTTTGCTTCCACAGAAGTTCTTCGATTCAGTGTGATAGTAGACCACCTCAGATAGCTGCTCATAAAATTTCATAACAATCTGATGTGGAATTTCAGAATAAAACCAATCCAAAAAGTGGAATTTGAACAGTGTTGCTCCTGATTTCAAATTGCAATATATCCAAAAATCTTTGCTTCCACAGAAGTTCTTCAATTCAGTGTGATAGTAGACCACCTCAGATAGCTGCTCATAAAATTTCATAACAATCTGATTTGGAATTTCAGAATAAAAGCTATGTAAAATGTGGAATTTGAACAGTGTTCCTCCTGATTTCAAATTGCAATATTTCCACAAATCTTTGCTTCCACAGAAGTTCTTCGATTCAGTGTGATAGTAGACCACCTCAGATAGCTACTCATGAAATTTCATGTCAATCTGATTTGGAATTTCAGAATAAAACCTATGTAAAAAGTGGAATTTGAACAGTGTTCATCCTGATTTCAAATTGCAATTTTTCCTAAAATCTTTGCTTCCACAGAACTTCTTCTATTCAGTGTTATAGTAGACCACCTCAGTGAGCTACTCATGAAATTTCATAACAATCTGATGTTTAATTTCATAATAAAAGCTATCCAAAATGTCCTATTTGAGCAGTGTTTCGCCTAGATTACAAGACAATCTGATTTATAATATGAGAAAGAAATATTTGTTTTTAGCTCAATGTTCAAAGATCATGTAAACTAATGTCTCAAAATTAGGATTTGATCATACTGACAGTTCTATTTTAATTTATTGCAGCGGACTTCCGGTCTAAGACCGGAAGTTATGTAACCGCAGTCTGCTGCTTGCTAGTTCATGGACGTCCATAAGAGAGAGACACATGTGTCCCTGTTGATGTGTGTTGTCTTTAATAAACAATGGCGGGAAGACGCCTAACTGAGGAATACATCTGTCTCCGAAATTTCCTGGGATCATTACAATATATATACCGTAAAAAAAAAACTCGTCTTATTCTGAAAACCGGAAGATGTTACACGCCAGTAAAGACTCGCCGACTTCATTTTTACCGTAAAACTCGTAATACGGGCGAACTTTCAATTTTGGGACGGCTCACTTGACCAACAGAAACGTAGCGTAGGCTCACTTGACCGCAGTGAGTTGTGCATATGAGTGTGCGGAAAGTGTTTTGTCCGTCGGGTCTTGGTAGATCGGAAGCTGTGTGGTTCATAAAAACATGTTCTTACTTAATACCAAGCCACGATTATTGTTTTTATTTTAAATCGTATAATGTCATACTTTTTTTGCCGTCTGTGAGGAAAATAAATAGTGCTCAGAGCTTCAGAATAATGAAATCTGTATTTTTTAAAATCTTTTTTTCCTTCTAATTTGTTATTCTTTTCTAAATAACACACTGTTATTTACTCAACAATAACACACAATTATCCTTGTTCTTATTTATTCGTTTAATTCTATAATCTTGGACTTTTTAGCATGCTTTTTAGCCGTAAATAAAGTCACCGGAAACAGATGTAGACGGTAAACTGATTACCCAAGATCCTCAGCTTGAAGCTCGGGATGTTTTAGCCGCAATGCACGTTGGGATATGGTGTTAATGCGATATGTTATCTGAAAAAAAATCAGAGTTTAGGATGGCCGAAGACACTACACTACCCATAATCCTCAGCTATTGTTTGGGACTACAGTCCCGTTGACAAACCCCGCCGTGATTAATCTTCAAACTCTGGGATTGGATGTTGGAGTGGCAGTGCGCCAAGGTTATGCCATAGACTGTATATATAAAGGCTATGCCGAGCGTCAAACTCTTTGAAATGGAACGAAACCACGGCAGACTATTCAAAACTGGGTTGCGTTCGGATAGTTTAAAAATCAGCTCCTAAATTCTAGCCCTATCTCCTATTCCTTGACCTCTGAGTGAAACGTCACAGGGTTAAGGGATAGTGGATAGGAGAATTCAAAAGGACTTAGGAGAAGAGACTGCGGTACTTTAGAGAATCCGAATGCACTTTCACTATCCGACGTGTTTATGATGCGCCAGCGGACGTCATTGTGTGCGTCTGCTGCTGTGGGGAAACTATGGAAACTACAGTTTTCTATACAGAGGACTACACTGTGGCTTGATATTGAGTAAGAACCAGTAAGAACATGTTTTTATGAACCGCACAGCTTCCGGTCTACCAAGACCCGACGGACAAAAACGTGGCGTATCATATGCACTTAAAATCGGACTTCTGCGTATCTATTGCATGCATTTTCAATGTGTAAAGTCATGTCATTTGTATGCAGGCTGAAGAGAGTGGGTTGGTTTAAATAGTCCTGTCTCTCCCCTATCCTGTGTCAGTTCGTCTTGTTTGTTTCTCCGAATGGTCGTGCCAAGCCTCAGCTCAGAAAGGATCACTTTCACTCATGTCAGGTTTTGTTTCTTTTGTTAATTTTGTAGGCTTAAGTTTTTCTTAACTTCTCCTTTTGTTATGCCAGTTTTTTCCTCCTTGTGAGCGCCTTTTGTTATTTCCAGTACCTACTCTGTTAAGAGGGATTACCTGACCTTTGAAATTAAAATTACACTTTTTTACATTCAAGACTTTGTCTCTGGGTTGTGCATTTGGGTTCATCATTTTGTGTCGAGATCCTGACAGAACGAATTGACCCAAAATGAACCCAGCCGACCCAAAAGCACTCCAGAATCAAGAGCAGCTAAGATCTATAGAGAACCGCAGTGAGGCGTCCTAAAACCCGGAAGTAAACTTCTTCCGGTTCCTTCGTCAAAAACAAATGCAATTTCTCCAAAGGATTTTGGAAAATAGCTCAAATAAGGTCTGTGGTTGACACACATTTAAGAGAGGGATCACGTTTTGTTCAGCCAGATAATCTCCACATGTCAACCCTACTTTTATAATTTTTGAATCATAAATCTAGTCGCCAGAAGCAAAATGCTAACGTTATGCTATAACTGAACTACAAGCTAGTACAGCAGCAGGGTTGCACGACTTCAACGTCACGCCAACATTTTAAACTGTATTCCCCCGGTTATCTAGGCCCTTTTTGTTTTGTTTAATGTATACCACGTTTATCTAGGCCCTTTTTGTTTTGTTTTATGTATACATGTCACACTGTGGGAAACAATATTTCGAGATTTATGGATGTGTAACACATGTAGATTTTTTGACAATAAAGCTGACTTTGACTTTCGCGCACTTGCATATTTTAACAAAACTTTTCATTTTAGCCACTGAATTTAAAGTGGACCTATCATGCTATATTTTAATAATATAGTGTAGGACCATACCTATATAAGGCATTTTTATACTTTTTATTTTTCAAAATACCAAACAGATCATGCATTTTAGCCATTCCTCATTTCGCTCAATTTAACACTGTCTTTTCATGGGCTGAAACAGCACCATCTACAGGCCTGGCATATGTACTACAGCGTCCCCAGCGCTTTCGAACGGCAATATCCGTTGCTGTCTCCTCCTGATTGGTGGAGTTGGCCCAATAGCCGTAGCACCACTTCTGTGACGTCATAGAAGTGTTCAAATCTGGATCAGTCTGTATCAGATCCGTTGCAGCCCCTTTTTAAGATATTTGGGTATGGAGGAAAATAGAGAGGGTTGTGTTTTCTGACACTTGGTGAGTTCCCTGGAACAGCGGGGACACATATTCATGTGAAAAAGACGTACAAAAGTGCATTTTGAATGATAGGTCACCTTTAACTAGAAGTCATGGCTGTGTCAATTACCAGTCTCATATCGTTTTACAAAGATTGCAAGAATAGTGTAGGTAGAGGAGAGAACCACTACAAGTCAGGACACGTAACAGTGTAGCCTAGATGAAGGTGTGCTTACCGGTGTTGTCAGGGCTAGCATGAGGGACAAGGTTTATAGTGTCTGTGAGTAGTGATAGCAAGAGTACCGTTAACCTAGAGTTAATTTATTCACATTAGTGACATTAATTCCCATCAACAAATCCATTTTATGTGTCACATGTTATCTTTATTACAAATATTACACACCAGAAAACACAGAAATATCCATGAAATAAACATACAGTAGGCTATAAACAATTAAAGGGATAATTGGGAAGGCATTACAAATGTAAATAATAAAACAATCCCAACACCACAGGTATCTACAGGAGAAGAGGGAATTCTCTCCACAAAATGTGAATGCCCGCGTGGAGAAGGGAAATGCAGTCATGCGGCTGCATTAGCCGTCTTTGCCATCCACAATTTCAGCTGCACTGACACCCCCTGTCAGTGGAAGAAGCCAAAGGCAGCTAAACGTACGCATTCAGTGGAGGAGCTATTTCCAACCAATAACTAATTTAACCCGCTGACAAGAGAGCCCACCTCCGAAGATCGTGACTGGCTGAGGGACAGACTCGGGGGCAGGTTCTCAGGAATTTATTGGCTTCTCTCCCCCGAGCCAGAAGAGGAACACTACAGCTTGGAAACACTTACTGTTCCTGAAATTATCAAATCTGTTGGGCATCGGGGACCTGAGGCAATTGTGGCAAGCATGGCATTGTCTGAAAAGCAACAGAGGGCAATTCAGGTGGCTACCACTGGTCAGCGAACCAACCCAAACTGGCATTTGTTCAGGAAAGGAAGGATGACTGCCAGCAACTTTGGAGCTGTCCTGAGGTCAAAGTGTGTGACTACTTCCCTTATTGCCAGGGTGCTAGGGCAACAACAGGCCCTTGATGGTGTTTTGTCTGTACAGTGGGGGACTATGAATGAATGTGAGGGCATCAGGGCATTCACCACTGCAACCCAGATACAGGTCCATGGGTCAGGTTTGTGGCTCTCCCAATCAGGATTGTTGGGGGCATCTCCAGATGGTCTGGTAGGGTCTTCAACTGTGCTGGAGGTAAAGTGTCCCTACGGAGCCAGGGAAATGACAATTAGTGAAGCATTGCAAATCAAGGGCTTCTGTGTCAGTAAGGAAGTTGAAACATTCAGTCTGCGTGAGGAACATCCTTACTGGCACCAAGTGCAAGGTCAGCTTCACCTCACTGCAAGAAAGAAGAAGAAATTAAGAAATTGTGAATCGTTTTTAATTTACATTTACTCACCTTTGCAATGTTGTGGTTGTTAGAGTGTTAGGTTTCCTGTCAGCTCGTCTGTTGGGAAGATATAAAATATTAGTTTCATGGAAGTCACACCATCACATATAAGAGCATTAAGACATACAGTACATAGGCTAAAACAAAACATCTAAAGATATAACCTTGCACTTTGATAAGTCTCGTGAACACTTTCACTATTTTGACATTTTTATAGATCAAAATTGAACTAAAGAAATAAATGGTAGATTAATCCATATTGAAAGTAGGTGTCAGCTGCTACACTAATTATAATAGTTATATTTCTTAATTAATTAAGATAAGGTATTACTGTATTGATCCCAATTTGAAAAAGACCTGGAGCCAATCCTGCAATCTCCCCACAGGTGAAAGAGTTGACATGCTGAAAACCCAACCCCTGCAGGGGGGTCTGGGGGGATTGTCCCCCAGGAGATTTTTTGAAATACTAACATAAAATACACATTCTGGTACTCTCTTGAGAATAAAAATAAATCTATCACTACACAACATATTTTAAAAAATGAATGCCATTTTTATTTTTAGTTACTTTGTTCTGAAAGCTGAACCTGCTGCTCCTCACAGAGAGAAGAGGCAAGTGTTAATTACTTTACATTGTGGATAAGGGTGGATAGCCCCCATTGTTCTGTGTGTCAAAATGAAAGACAGCCCACACACCTATCAATCATCAAACCGTGGGGTCTTATTTCATTACGTGTTGATAGAAATCAACACGTAATGTTGTATTGATGTATATAGAGATGTAGTACAGCAAAAGTATTCTCCGTCGGGACTTCCTGCAACAACACCATGCCGTTATCATGATTCTGATTGGCCAGAAGACATTATCAAAGATGTTCTATTGAGAAGACGATCACTACGTGACAAAAGTTTTCAAAATTGTTTCTAGTCTTCGGCATTTCCAGACAAGTGGCTACTGAAATCAATATTATTAACTGCTGTCTGTGCAATTTACTCCGCGAGTTGGCGGACTTTATTTTGCTTACTTTAACATCATTTTTCATGGTGGGGCTAAGGTGGGGCTAAGCCATTTCTTGGTATGGCTGTAGCCTACCCCAGCCATACCCTGGCGCCGCCACTGCACGCACACCTACTCAGGTAACACTCATAGTTAATAACCAGGAACACACACTAGGGGCACTGATTGACTCTGGGGCTGACGAGAGTCTTATAGATTGGGAGCTGGCTGAATTACTTAACCTTAAGGCTATTCCTTTGGTCCACCCCATCAATGCCAGCGCATTAGACGGCAGACTAATGTGTCAAGTCACTGACCATACCGAGCCCGTTCAGGTAGTTATTCAGAATCATTCAGAAATGTTACAATTTCATTTATTCAAATGCCCTCAGCACTCACTTGTATTATGATTCCCCTGGTTAAAAAAACACAATCCACACATTGATTGGTGCTCAGGCCAAGTTAAGGGATGGGGAGGGGAATGTGAGAAAAATGGTAGTGTTCCTAACTCGCCTCGCCCTCCTATAATGCAGACCCCGGCGATCAGACTTCACCCAGTCATCATGTCCGTTAAAGACTCAGAGACTACACCAGTTAATGGTTATGATGAGTATCCTGATTTTTCTAAAATCCCTGCATGTTACCAAGATCTGAGAGAAGTTTTTAACAAGACCAAGGCTCTGTCACTACCTCCACATCGCCCTTTTGATTGTGCTATCGATCTGCTCCCTGGCGCACCCATTACTAAGGGAGGCCTTTATTCCATCTTCGGGCAGGAGCGAGCATCCATGGATGAATACATCTCGTCTTCCCTGAAAGCAGGAATCATCCGTCCCTCCTCTTCACCGGCAGGAGCAGGATTCTTCTTTGTGAGTAAAAAAGATGGCTCATTCAGGCCATGTATTGACTAGAGACCACTTAACGCCATTACCACAAAGAACCGCTACCCCCTACCATTAATGTCATCAGCGTTTGAACTGCTTCAGTCCGCTAAGATTTTTACCAAACTAGAGCTCAGAAATGCTTATCACCTGGTCAGAGTGGAAGACGGGGTTTAATACCAGTGGAATACCGGGTCATGCCCTTTGGATTATGTAACGCTCCTGCTGTCTTCCAGACCTTCATCAATGACATTTTAAGAGACTTCTGGAATGTATTTGTGTATGTTTATCTGGATGACATATTAATATTTCCCCCAGAGAGTCAAACCCGTGTTCCACAGGTTCGTCAAGTCCTCCAGAAGCTACAGGAAAACCACCTGTACGTCAAAGCCGAGAAGTGTGAGTTTCACGCAGCCACCGTTTCTTTTCTGGGACACATTGTAACCGCCAACCAGGTACAGATGGACCCTTCCAAGGTTAGTGCTGTGGCTAATTGGCCCACACTGACCAACAAGAAGAAGGCGCAACAGTTCATAGGGTTTGCAAACTTTTATCGTAAGTTTATCAGGAGCTTTAGCTCTGTTGCCGCTCCCCTGCATAATCTCACTTCCTCCAAAGTCCCTTTTCAGTGGAGTCCCCAGGCCGAGACCGCCTTCAGGACTCTTAAGGAGAGATTTACCACGGCACCTGTTCTTACCATCCCAGACCCCCAGTGACAATTCGTGGTGGAAGTGGATGCCTCCAATGTGGGAATAGGAGCAGTGTTGTCCCAGAGATCCACCAAGGACAACCGGATGCATCCCTGCGCCTATCTGTCCCGTAAGTTGTCCTCAACTGAGCGGAACTACGACGTAGGTGACAAGGAGTTGCTAGTGGTCAAGGCAGCATTAGAGGAGTGGAGACACTGGCTAGAGGGGGCGGAGCAACCTTTTATTGTTTGGACAGACCATAAGAACTTGGAGTATATCAGGAAAGCCAAGAGACTTAATTCACGTCAGTCCCGTTGGTCTCTGTTCTTTAACAGATTAAACTTCACGATTTCCTTCCGACCGGGTACTCAGAATAGAAAACCAGACGCACTGTCACGACTCTATGAGCCAGAGCCTACTGCCAAGGAGGAACCAGAGGCAATCCTTCCACTGAACTGTGTGGTTGGGTTGGGGCGGTCTCCTGGCAGATAGAAAATGATGTGAAGAAGGCTAATGTTGTGAGCCCAGCACCTAGTGCAGGGGTCTGCAACCTTTTTGACCAAAAGAACCATTTTGCTCCTTTTTGCCCAAACATTTTTTGTCTGGAGCCGCAAAACATATTTTATAGCTTGATAGCTTATAAAGTTGTATTTATTGTTATATCAGACAAAAACTACAGTTTTTTTGCATTTATTAGGCTGTTTATTACATTATATAAAACTGTTATCTCTAATAAGAAACAAAGAACTCCGATAAGGATAATTAAATAATACACAGGCCTACTTTAAAATAAATTAAACACAGCACTTGGGGAGTCCTCTGCACATTTGAAGGAACAAATATATAATTAAAATGGGCCCACTTTGAAATAAATAAAACATATAGCTGCACCCTAAAAAGAGTTAAAGGTAGGTTAGGTAAAAATGGAGAAACCAGCTTGAGTGCGCTAGAATTTGAAAATACACAACCGGAAAAAATCTGCCTCTTCCTTCAGATTTCCTTACAGAGCCCCTCCTCCAACACACACGAACACGCACATGACCAATGAGGCCACGAGATAAATTTGTGCACATTTGGAAGGCTGACAGGCAGGTAGGCCATCCAGTTATTTTAGCCCGGTTGGCTCAAATGATTGGTGGTGCTTTTTACAGTGCTACGGCTTCCACAGATTAATTTGTTTATGTATTTATTGTCAAAGCATTTAATATATTCATTGCTATCGGGATGTTAAGAGCATTCCATGGAATATAACAAAAAGTGTTTTCTGAAATAATTAGGCTACATACCCCATTGAATTAGGTTATGGCTAGAAAGGATCCGTCTTGTGTAAAACTCTCGCGAGAGTTGGCTGAATGCCACGTGGCTGAATGTTTACGTTTGGCAGCCAGCCTCTCAGTTACGATCTGTTAACATCAGTTGGCCACAGCAAATGATGGTGAGAAGCTAAACTGCAGAGCTCTCAAGTCTCACGCATTTGGCGTGAGACACGCATCTCACTCCATTCACACGCTCACACGCCACACCTTGTATTTCTCACGCTGAGATTTCTTTCCAGGGTACCGCCCACCAAGTTGCGCCGCAATTTTGTAAACAAACTAGGCTTGTTTGAGACGCGTGCACTCCACTAGCACCCCTCCCCCCCGTTGACATTCGCGATACAGAGGGCTTCATGGGAAGTTTGAGGGGAGCCAGAAGTTGGAGTACCAAACACCGCTGGCCAAAATCTCACTCTGAACTCTGTTCAAAACTTGAGAGGCCTGAAACTATCTATTAATTATGTCAATGACAGGGAGTGTGATTGTTGAAATAGGGTGTTAGCGGTCTTGTTGGTGTTCAAAGAAGAATGACAACAATGTAGATCACCAACACTATGGTTTATTTTTTATTCACAGGCAAGTCAACGTTGTCGCAGTAAAAGTCCCAAGATAGCTCCTGGTGCAATAATATGTTCCCTTGCAGTGTTTTACTATTAAGTCTGATGTTTCTCTATTAATATTGCTGCTGCATTAATGTGTATGTTGCATCATGTATGTTACTGCTGTAGATGTGTTTCCGAGCCGCTCCGATTACAACGAGAGTTACAACGAGAACGTGACGTCATATTTACACTAGACGGATCCTTTCTAGCCATAATCATTGAATTATGACTGAAGATCGTCAGCTGTCCTCCTCTTCCGTTTTTCTCCTTGATACGTAAAGGCTGCAGCACCTTTGACAACTTCTCTCTACATATCAAACATAACGGTAAACCAGCATCGCTTCCTGTGAAAGCATATAACTCTGTCCACGCAGAATTAAATCCTGTGTTGCTCCGGTACTTTTCTTTGATTTACCCATAGTTCGCTCATGGAGCCGGGGGTCAGGTTATTCGCCTGCAAGAAAAGGCGCTAGCGCTGGACCGTAGCAGGACGTGACGCATATTTGAGTTGACTTAATTAAAACCGTTTTGTTTTTTATTTATGTGTCACAGTATCACCTCAAAATACAAGATACGAAACATTTTCAACCATGCAAGGAAATATAAATAGTCCTACAAATACTTTTATTTTATTTCCTTCTTATTTTTGTCTAAGCTCAAGGGAGCCAGAGCAGAGGGCTTAATAGGCTGCATGCGGCTCGAGGGCCGCGGGTTGCCGACCCCTGACCTAGTGGGTGTCCGAATAATCGTCTATGCTAAGGTATCCACTGGGCTCACACCTCTAAGCTCACATGTCATCCAGGTATCCAGCGAACGATGTTCACCATAAAACAGCGCTTCTGGTGGCCACTGGCCAGCCATGGTAAAGGAGGTGACGGAATACGTGGCTGCCTGTCCCGTGTGCGCCCGTAACAAGACCTCATCCCTGGCTCCGATGGGTCTTCTTCAGCCTCTGCCCGTGCCCCAACGCCCTTGGTCCCATATCTCGCTGGACTTTGTCACCTGACTACCGCCTTCTAAGAGTAACATTGCCGTCCTGACGGTAGTAGACTAATTCACCAAGATGGTTCACTTTACCCCTCTGCTTAAACTTCCCTCTGCCAAGGAAACGGCAGAGGTCATGCTAACCCATGTCAGGATTCATGGTTTCCTCAGTGATGTCTGCCCCGCCCCTGATTGTTTCCACCTGTTCCCACTCACCTCATGTTTAAATAGTCCTGTCTCTCCCCTGTCCTGTGTCAGTTCGTCTTGTTTGTTTCTCCGAATGCTCAGAAAGAATCGCTTTCACTCATGTCAGGTTTTGTTTCTTTTGTTAATTTTGTAGACTTAAGTTTTTCTTAACTTCTCCTTTTGCTATGCCTAGTTTTTTCTTCCTTGTGAGCGCCTTTTGTTATTTCCAGTACCTACTCTGTTAAGAAGGATTACCTGATCTGTGAAATTAAAATTACTTTGTTTTACATTCAAGACTTTGTCTCTGGGTCGTGCATTTGGGTTCATCAGTTTGTGTCGAGATCCTGACACTGCACTAATCTACATTTGATGTTAGCATTTGAAATACCTAGCCATTCTTTTGAGGTTATTTTGGTAAAGTAGCTCAAAAGTAATATAAAAGTAATGTAACTCATTGCATTTCAGAGACAGTAATATTGTAATGTAACTTATTACTTGAAAAAGACAGTAATATGTACTGTATTACATTTTGGAAGTAACTTGCCCAACACTGGAAACCAGAGCGTAGTATGCTCTGATTGGTTAACTGGAAGACTGTTGTGATTGGTCAAAAGCTTAAAGCTGTCCTGGTCTGCGTTGGATCGCTAGCCAATAGAAGCGCGAGTGTTACATGGGGATGCTACTATGTTAAAGGTCCCATGAAATGGCCATTTCTACTGATCATAATTCCATTGTTGAGGTCTACTAGATTTATATTGTGCAAAATCACATTGGTTTCTCATACAGCATCTCTGTATAGTATGTGTCTTCACTCTCTGTCCTAAACGGCTTGTTGGAGCTCCTGCCCCCCTCACTATGAGCCCTGTGGCCGTCTGCGAGACAGCGAGACACAGCGAAACCCAGCCCGAACACACGCAGCCTGGCTGGGAGTTTGTGTGTGTGTTCACACACCGACTCACAGCCTCGCCGCTTCCCGCCGTCTCGGAGGAGAAATCGGCGTGTGTGTGACAAAAGAAAGAAAAAGACAATTAAAATAATAATGTTTGAAAAATACGTTTTTAGATGTAAACCTATCATCCACCACCCCGTTAGCAGGTGCCACTTGATTGACGTATATTTGAGACACCTCAATAATATAATACATTAACCGTGCTTTACGTGAACCTCATCATGACACAAAAGACAACGGCAGGACTGTAATTTCCCGTGTTCAGTGAACGCAACAGAGGCAACACACCAGACCAATCAGAGAGTTGCATGGAAATACACGTGTGCTTGTGTAATTCAAGCTCGGCTCTGTGTGTGTGTGGCGATAACGCATTTAGTGTGATAGAGAGGGAGAGAGGGAGTGAGGGAGGGAGAGAGAGAGTGAGGGAGAGAGGGAGTGAGGGAGAGAGAGGGACCGGTGCTAGCGGGGACCGTGATGTTAGCATCTGGTTAGCTAGCTGCACTAACGGACATAAGGAGCTGTTTCCACAACAAGCTGGAGGAGAGTCCTCTCCTGTCAGACTGAGGGGCTCAGGTGAGCTAAAGGACTCTGAGTGTTTAGAACGATTTTGTCACAAATTATTCAAAACATTATTTCCGTGGCACACCTGATCATTTTTATACAAACAATAAGAGAATAAATGAAAAACAAGTATGAAATAGCCTACTATATGGCAGTAAAACAAGAATACAGTTTAAAAGGGGAGTGATTTGTAAAATATCCATAAAGAAAAAGAAAATCTGTTTACAGTTCTGTTTCATATGGGTGCTGAGAGAGGTATCCATAGACCTCTTCATGTTGCTCTCAAAGTGCACCAGATTGATGCTTTCAACTTCAATATTTAAAAAAAAATCTTCCCGGGGGAGCATCCCCCCGGTCCCCCCTTGAGGAGGTGAGGTCCGCCCTCCAATAGCACTTTACCCCTGCCTATATGCCGTGAGCTGATTATGGAGCCTTCATTGTAATTCAGATGCAATTAGCCCATAAAAAAGGCCTCAAATTGGAAGCATTGTCTGGGCCGTCTTTTTCACTCAATTCTTCAATAGGTAGATCTCGCCTTTCACCTAGGCCGAGGTCGGTGATCTTGGGCTTAAAAAGGTTGGTGACCACTGCTCTAGTCTAATGCTGCGTTCACACTGGACGCGATGCGAATATTCGCTTCGCTCTAATCGCTCCTATCGCATCGCTATAGTCTAATGGTGCGTTCACACCGGACACGAAGCGAATATTCGCTTCGCTCTAAATGCTTGAGTTTCACCGCGGCTGCCAGCTGTGTTTACTCGCATCATTCAAACAAGACGCGCTGGCTCGGGAGCTACAACTACAACACAATGAACATATTTTACCGTGATTAAATTGTAATACACGTTTCGAAATGATGCAGAAGTAACAACATACTGATACCGGTTAGTAAAAACCATGAATTAATGCTTGACAAGTCTGCAGACAAGCCGGCAGGCGAAAAACCTTTTTAAATGCTTGTTTTCTGAATGGAGATTGGGTCGACCAGGCTAAGTTAACTTTGTAAATGCTCACTCCACACTCATAACAACGACCTACAGACATAAACAAACCAGCGACTTTATTTGCCATGACACAGACAGTCTGTGGTTTGTACTTGTTTAACTTTTGTCCAGTTTCTGAACAGATATGAGGAGCTGTGATCTCTGTGTGCTAACTGCTAACAGCTAATGGCTGATGTTTTCTGGTTGAACGTCAGTGACGGCAGGCTGAGATCCTCACCGCTGATTGGCTTCCGCAAGAACGCGTCACGTGAATTTGACGCTTGAGTTGAAAAAATGTAACTCTCGCGTTTGACGCGGCACCGTTCAGTCGCCTCAATCGCGTGATTCACGCCGCGTCCACCGCTTCATGCTCGCCGTCGGAGCGAATTCGCGTCTGTCCGCGTCTCTGCATTGACTTTACATGTAATCGCGCCGCCCCCAAACATCGCATTGTGTCCGCTGTGAACGCAGCATTAGTATATTTTTTAATAATTACATACAATACATGGAATGTGTGTGTGTGTGTGTGTGTGTGTGTGTGTGTGTGTGTGTGTGTGTGTGTGTGTGTGTGTGTGTGTGTGTGTGTGTGTGTGTGTGTGTGTGTGTGTGTGTGTGTGTGTGTGTGTGTGTCTGTTCCAAGCTAATCTGCGGCCCCCTGGTGGCCAGTACATCAATTATGTGGCCCCCACCACCATCACAGTTGCCCATCCCTGATTTACATGCACAAAAACCAACAATTCAAATTCATGCTTTTAAGGGGTTAATGTGTATTATTCTTTTGCAATCTAGTATACGAACTGAACCAGTTTGATATCTATATTGTGTTTTACCTCCTCGCTGCCAATGACAACTTTATAGTGCATGAGAGCAATCCTTTGGAAAGGAAGCAGTGCTTTATATGAGGCTGTGTTCTCACAAGGCCACACATTTAATGTAAAGCAACAGCCCAAGGTGTTTCCAATTCATCACTTCAAGGACTTTGCTTTCATTTGTTTTGCATAGGCTTCTACAGTTACTTTTAATCCAGATATATTAATACATCAAGTCTTTTTTTGTGAAGAAGCTGAGCAATTTGGTTCCACTAAATGTTTTTAAAGCAAGGATAGATGCTATCCAATCGGAAACTTTTGGAACCTGTAAATGTCACTAGCGTAAACTGTAGTCGCTGTAAATATGCTGTATAATGTCCTTTTGGTTTTTCTGTTGTTTTATTTTTATATGTATTCATGTGGAACCTACTTGCAGAAGGTCCCCTTTGAAAAAGAGATCAATGATCTCAATGGGATTCACCTGCATAAATAAAGGTTTGAAATTAAATGAAATGAGCTTATAGTGCAAATTGACCAAGTGAATAGTCCATACACCGCACATATATCTTATTAATTCATGCTGACTGAATATATGACTGTGATAATGCTATTTAATAGTATTTTATCGCGATGTATGGGCTTCCAAGTGAGTTGCAATGGCGAATATTTATATCTATACAGCCTTACACTGTGTCAATTCGTTGTGAAGTTAATAATGCAATTTTACCTTCACTATCAATATATTATATTGCAGCAATTCACAACAGGTGTACTCGTTCCCGAGGTGACTTCTGCAGTTACCAGATTATACATGGGGATGTTGTGATGCAGAGGAGCTTGAATAATTAGATTTTTAATATAGAGTCAAAAATGGCAACAATCGGATGAAATTATACTGACACAGTTTAATAAAAATGTAGTAAAAAGGTGTAGAAAATTGTAACGAATGTAGAAAGCACAAAATGATATACATCTAAAAAAAGATTGGAAACCAGTATATACTGTATCTACACTTAATAATAATAATAATAAATGGGATTTATATAGCACTTTTCTAGACCCAAAGACGCTTTACATTATGAGTCAGGTCGACAAACAAAACAAAACAAGAACAAAAACACAAACAAAAACAAAAAACAAAACAAAAACAGAAAAGCAGTCAGGAGGATGTTGGATCAGAGGGGGGAGGGGCGGGTTTAAGGATAAGCAGAGTTGAAGAGGTGGGTTTTGAGACGGGACTGGAACAGGGTGAGGGAATCAGACTCACGGAGGTCTTGGGGGAGGGAGTTCCAGAGCTTCGGGGCTGCCACAGAGAAGGCTCTGTCCCCGAAGCTCCGGAGTTTGGCCTTGGGGATTGAGAGCAAACCGGCTGAGGTGGATCTGAGGGACTGGGGTGGTTGGTAGAGGATGAGGAGGTCAGTGAGGTAGGGGGGGGGGGGCAGATGGTGGAGGGCTTTATAGGTGAGGACCAGGAGTTTGTAGTGAATGCGGTGTGAGACGGGAAGCCAGTGGAGTTCTTTGAGGACCGGGGTGATGTGATGCCATGATTTGGTGTGGGTGAGGAGTCTGGCGGCTGCGTTCTGGACACGCTGGAGTCTGTTGAGGGATGTTGTGCTGATGCCGAAGAGGGGTGAGTTGCAATAGTCAAGGCGGGAGGAGATGATGGCGTGAATGAGTCGCTCAGCTGCGGGGCGGGTGAGAGAGGGACGGAGTTTGGCGATATTGCGGAGGTGGAAAAATTAGGTTTTTACAACTTGGCGGATGTGGGGGTCAAGGGAGAGGGTGGGGTCGAATATCACGCCAAGGTTGCGTGCCTGGGTGGAGGGGGAAACAGGGGTGCCATCGATGGTGAGTGTCAGGTTGGGGGTTTTGCTGAGGGTGGATTTGGAGCCGATGAGGAGGAGTTCAGTTTTATTGCTGTTGAGTTTGAGGAAGTTGAGTTGCATCCAGGATTTTATTGCAGTCAGACAGGATTCGATGTGTGTGAGAGGGGGGTTGTGGGGAGATTTGGTGCTGAGGTAGATCTGTGTGTCGTCAGCATAGCAGTGAAAGTCCAGGTTGTGATGGCGGAGAATCTGACCAAGGGGGAGGATGTAGATGATGAAGAGGAGGGGGCCGAGTACTGAACCTTGGGGAACACCTTGGGTGACTGAAGCTGTGGTAGAGGAGTGATTGTTGAGGGAGATGAAGTGGGATCTGTCGGAGAGGTAGGACTGGAGCCACCTGAGTGCAGTACCTTCGATACCGATATCCCGGAGTTGGGTAAGCAGGAGGGTGTGGCTCACGGTATCGAAGGCTGCACTCAGGTCAAGGAGGATGAGGATGTTGAGGGAACCGGTGTCAGCAGAGGTGAGGAGGAAATTGAGGACTTTGATGAGTGCCGTTTCTGTGCTGTGGTGAGGACGAAAACCAGACTGAAGGGGTTCAAAAGTCATTTTTTTGGAGATGGCGGTGGAGTTGTTTGGAGATGATGCGTTCTATTGTTTTAGAGAGAAAGGGGAGGTTGGAGATGGGGCGGTAATTACTGAGGGAGGAGGGATCCAGACCGGGTTTCTTGAGGATGGGAGTGACAGCAGCAGTTTTGAAGGCAGAGGGAACGGTTCCTTGGGACAGGGAGGAGTTGAAAAGGTTGACAATGTAGGGGCAAAGGACGGGGAGGCAGGACTTCAGAAGAGGGGTGGGTAGAGGGTCAAGCGAGCAGGTTGTGGGTTTGGAGGAGCTGATCAGTTGGAGTATTTCAGGGGGGGTAACCAGAGTGAACTGGGAGAGAATGCCGTGGGGAGGAGGGCTCGGGAGGTCAAGGGAGATGGAGGGAGGAATTGTGGCGGTGGATGTTGGGGGAGATGTTTGTGTGTCAGATGCAGCGGATAGGGAGTGATTAATGGCAGTGATTTTGTCAGAGAAAAACTGGAGGAATGAACTGCATGTGGAAGTGGAGGAAGAGAGGGTGTCAGCACGGGGTTTGAGGAGCTTGTTGACGGTGGAGAAGAGGGTCCTGGGGTTACGGGAGGGGTCGATGAAGATGGTGGAGAGGTAAGCAGATTTTGCGGCATTGAGGGCGTCTCTGTAGGTAGTGAGATGGAGTTTGTAGGAATCATGGTGAACTGTGAGGGATGATTTCATGGTTAGGCGTTCAAGCTGGCGGCCGATTTGCTTCAGTTTACGGAGTGCAGGGGTGAACCAGGGTGAGGAGGTTTTAAAAGTGACATTTTTCCTTTTGAGGGGGGCCAAGCTATTGAGGGAGGTGAGTAGGGTTGAATTAAGGTGGTTGAGTTGATCATCGGGTGAGCTGAGGTTCGAGTCCAGGGGGAGAGTAGAGGATAGCAGGTCGGAGAGGTGCTGGGGATCAACAGAGCGTAAATTACGGAAAGTGATGTTCCTGGATGGGGGAGGGGCGGCGGACGGGGGAGGCGGTGGTGAACTGTATGAGTTTGTGGTCAGAGAGGGGAAAGGGGCAGGGGTGGAGGTCGAGTACTGTGAGGTTGGTGGAGCAGACAAGGTCAAGGATGTGTCCTTTATCGTGGGTGGGGAAGGTGACATGTTGTGTAAATGAGAAATTGTCCAGAAGGGAGGAAAATTCAGAAGCGTGTTTGCAGGTGGTGGAGTCCATGTGGATGTTAAGGTCGCCGAGGAGTAACAGACGTGGGGAGAGGGATGAAGCAATGGTTAGGAGTTCAGTGAGATCAGAGAGGAAGGAGGGGTGTGATTTAGGGGGGCGGTAAATGAGGATAACTGTCAGTGAGGGAGAGGTTTTGAAGGCGAGAACTTCGAAGGATGGTACTGAGGGGAGGGGGAGTTCTGTAGTCCGGATGTTCTGGTTGTAGATGACAGCCAGCCCACCACCACGGTGTGAGGGGCGGGGTTTAGTGATGTAATTAAAACCAGGGGGGGATGTTTGATTAAGCGAGAAGAAGTCATTGGGTTGTTGCCAGGTTTCAGTGAGCAGAAGGAAGTCGATGGATTTGTCCAGGATGAGTTCGTGAAGGATGTGGGCTTTATTGTTGAGTGACCGTATATTTAGAAGGGCAAAATTGGTCAAGTGGGGGGTTGTAGGGGTGGTGGCAGGCTGGAGAGGTATTACAGGCTTGATAGGCTTATGTATGAATTGACTGAAATGTTCTTCATAATCCTTTATTTATTACAACAAAGGGTTTCATTTATTTGTGTAATAGTGCTGAATAAAAGATTCCTATTTTACATATGCTGTTTTCTGATATACTGAAGAATGATGCAGGACATTTCACAATTAGGCAATGTTTAACTGTAAATGGATTATAAAAATTGTTTGTGTTGGGAGCCTTGCATCAACCCCTAAAAAACATTGAACTGTTGGTTGTTATTTAAAGAGGCCCTATGTTGTTTGGCCGCTTCATGTCCTAATACGAGTGACATGTAACATTGGCACTTCTGTTGGCAAGTGCTTCAAAAGGTTGTAGGTGCTAGGCTAATGGGCGGGACATCTCTAAGCGGTTGATCAATCGCAACAGAGCCGGCCAGCTAACCAATCAGAGCAGACTGGGCTCTGGTTTCAGACAGAGGGCGAAAAGAGGTGCTGCAGCACAGGCAGTATGAGACAAATAAAGAGTTTGTTGAACATTAAAGCAAATATGAACCTGAACATTTGCATAATATGTCCTCTTTAACAGATGATTGTTATTAATATGAGTTAACTTCATTGACCTCCCTATTTATATAGAGGAAGATAATTATGTTCCTGTTGCTTTTTAAATATGTAATTGGTGAATTTACCAACAGATACTTATAATTAAACTCGTAATTAAATGACTATTTCACAATTTCCAGCTACTAGTTCAACTAGCTACTAGTTATTTCCACCCTTCCCTGCAACTACACTACCATCCTCATCCCTGCAGTACATCCCAGGCTGACATAGCTCCCCTCTCCTCCTCTCTCCCCCCCCCTCGCTGGGACGCCTGCTTGGTATGATCCGCTCCTCCCCTCTCTACGTCTCACGGATGGTACTTTCTATTGGGAGAAGGTCAAATGACTCCGCATGTGTACCCGTGTGTACATTCCCGGGATGGTGCACGCCTGATGAAGAAATACCTCCAACAGCAACTACCGCGTGTCCCAAAATGTTCGCGAGCGTCTGAAGCGGCTCCTCGCGCCATGTCCGTCTGAAAGTAAGTACCGGTGTGCTGTGACGTGTTTGTGACCAAACGATTCACCCGGCTTATATTTTGATATGGGCGGATAAGTCGTTTCCTTATGAAGCTTTAATGTTTGCGAAGTGTTGTGTTTCCGTGCAGCAGGGGCCCGGATGTTTTACAAATAGTTATTTGTTATTTATATATGCTGGTTCTTGTGATGCTTTAACTCGGGTGAAATGCAGCTGACTAGTCGAGGAAATTGTTCCTAAACGCACCATTGTAAGTCGTTCAATTGTTCTACTACTATCATGAAGTAGCTTCTATCCAAGTTTCGCATTATTATTGACGTGTTTCAAACATTTCCTTGTACTCTAATTTATTTTAAAGGTTAATGGATACATATCCGAGCAAAAGTAGGTAAGGGAATGTCTACATGAATAATATAGGAACTACTAGAGCGGAATAAAGACAGCATTAAGTGAGTTTTTACAGGATATTATTGATTGAACAACATTAAAACAGAGCAGACATAGTATTAATTGAAATACTTTTATCATAAGCTCAGGCATATCTGTATAACATCGTGCCTTCTTTTAGGGACTGCCTACATGAATAATATAGCTTCTTTAATAGTGAGTTGATAAGTGGATGTTTACCTCATTGACTCTCATGTTAATGCCATCTGAGGTCAGTTAATGTGGGGGTGTGGAAAGTTCACTCCTCAGCAAGTAGAAAGCTCAGAGGAAAGGAGTAGAGTCATCAGAGTCTGCCCAAACACCCCTTTGCCCCCCTGCAGAAAAGCCATGTAGCTAAGCCTATTACAACATTACATAATGCTAAAGGGATACCCCCATAAGGTGCAGAGCGCTCGGCCTCCAGGGTCTGTGTATTGTCCGGGCTCCTTAAGCTCTTATTATACACCATAATAAAACATGAGTGCAGCGGGGTCAGCGTGTTCAGGTGAGGTGTATTACGGTCCAGACACATACTGTAGGGCTGCAACAAAAATATGTTTTTGTAATTATAAATATGCTGATTATTTTCTCGATTAATCGTTTGGTTCACAAATATTAGAAATGTGAAAGTAAGTTAAGTCCAAAGTAATGTCCAACTTGATTTTTCAGTTTGAAACCCAAAACATATTCAGTTTTTAATCTGCTCTAAAAGAGAGGAAAGTCATAACATTTAATTGTTTATAATTTCTCTGGTTTTATTCTATCATTCAAGCAAGTTTGATTAATTAACTTATTGATTATTCAACTAAACAAGCTGTTCCATTAAAGTAACCCACTCGCCAGGTTTCCCTCACCATAGGGTTGTGCCATTTTTGTTATAAAACTGCTGATAATCGAGGTTCTGTCAATCGTCTAATCAATTAAATGACTTATTGTTTCAGCTCTAACTCAAATTGTGATTACATTTTAAATGCTGACCAACTTTCCTAGCCTTATTCTCGTCATCAAGATGAGACTAATATTGTGAATAAATAGGGATTTGGAGAAAACATATACCATAATACTAAAGCATCACGTTGACAGACGCGATTACCCTACCACACCTTGAGTGATGACTCGTGATGAAATGATGCACGGCCCTGCTGGTTCTGATTAATCTTTCACCCTGCCGTCTTCAGTGAAGGCTCGCTTTTACCAATTGATTACTGCATCGATATTCAAGTAAATAAAACTGAACTAAATTCACTTGGAAGAAATTATTTTATGCTTGGTCTTTACAAATTAAACAAATTCAATAAGTGTAAATTAAATCTTCGTGTAAAGTATATCAAACTGTGCTTTGATGCTTTTGATGCTTTGTTTTGGCACTGATAAGCTGATGCTGTGAGGCTCTGTGTTTTTCGACTAAATTCAGTATTTCTCAGATTCATCTGTGAGTCATGTGGTGTTTTAACAGCTGCAACGATCTCATCTATCTCTGCAACCTCATTAATACACACACACACACACACACACACACACACACACACACACACACACACACACACACACACACACACACACACACACACACACACACACACACACACACACACACACACACACACACACACACACACACACACACACACACACACACACACACACACACACACACACACACACACAGCTCTCAGGTAGAGCTGCTACAGACACCAGAGATGTGATGTGTTGCCAAGCTGATTTTTTCCTGAAAACACGCTTTGTGTTGTGTAAAATGTTGAGTGTTGATCTGCTGCTGTTTTTGTACTAAGTTGTTTCATGTGCCATTATTAAGTACAACATTTTATATTGAGGTTATGCTGTTTGACTGTCTATGAAGTTAAATAAGTGTCTGTATAACCCTGAGTGGCCCCATGCAGATTTTGTTATGGTGATTCTACAGTATGGAGCTCTATGTAAAAAGTATCCTGGAGTAATGTGTTCCCCGAGTTAGGGTCTTACTCTTTTATGATATAGATTTATATTGATAATGAAGAGATGATGGCCAATTGGTTTTTCATGCGCTGACAATACAATGATTTTTACTTATTATCATAACTAAGTTTAAAAATAAAAAAAAATGTATCTGGTGGAGCGTCATGTCTGCCCACTGAGATTTGTGAATCGGCACCAGTGACGAGGGGATTTTAAGTCTCTGACTACCAACCAGTTTGCAGTCACTTTTCCATAGTTAGTGTAATGCATATTAATTGTTGATGTTAGGCACCATAATAATGTCAAATGCTATTGTTTAAATATACATTGCTGTTATATTTAAGGTTAGATTATTCATGAAGTTTCTTCATAATCTTCAATTCCAAATAATTTCTGATGTTGATTACAGAAAAAGATTAAAAAGAGGATTTATCATTTAATAAAAACAATATATACTATTACTGCTACTAATAGCAATTTGATACTTGTGGAAATACAATATTTTAGCAACAGAAATATGTTTATTTACATATAAACCCCCCCTCCAATCTCCTGGTCTTGAGTAACCACAATTAAATAATATTTTAATCTTGAGTGGGTTGATCTCAACCCACTATGTGTTGTTAATAGTTGTATGTCCTATAGTAAAACACAATACAGGCCAAAGAGAGTCTCTATCACTGGAGACAGACAGAGCTCTAAATCTACTCTGAACTGGCTGCTGCTAATCCGTGTTCAAACCCTTCTGAAACTCATAGAAGCTGTTAATATACAAAATAACAAAGATGCATTGATGATGCTGGGCAGTGCCATATGAGACTGTTAATCTTAAATAATTAATCTCTCAAAGAGGGTTTGTCTGCAACCAAAATCACCTCCCCTCTGATCATGGGCCAAAGTTTTTCCGCTGCTAAGCACTTTGTTCAGGCTGCATAAGAACCCTGCAGTCTCCAAATGTTCTCTTTGCAGTCCAAAAAAGCACAAAGTCTAAAAACGTTACTTGATTAACTAAATATATATTTAAATAACCACATGGCTCGTACATGGAATCGTTTTCATTCCAACTTTTGAAGTGACATTAATGCAGTTAATCTAACAAGTTTGCTCAATAACAACAGCTGGTATGATAAAAGGAAAAACCTTTAGCAGAACAAGGAACAGGGAGCATTATTCAACTTTAAGGCACCCTTTGGAGTTTCAAACCAAAACTTAAATTGCTATTTTATATCGTTGTTGCTCACCATAACTCACTTTGTGTTGTTGAGCTCTAACAAATAAGCTGAATTAATGCCTTTCCTCAAATAAAACATTTGGAAAACATTTATTTTAGGTGTTTTAAATTAAATGGACCTAATCATGACAACTCCAATATCTCCAAAGCAATTCATGTGATTTATTAGTTTAGTTCTTATTTGTGATAACTTGTTATTTCTTTATTGTCTATTTTAAAATGTGAAAAAATCATTTAAAACTTCCAAGAGCAAAAGGTTATGAGATGAAATGTCTTGGACCCTGTAACATTCCCAAAGACATTAATGTTCCTCAATATTTTTGCTGTGATTGGAAACGTTGCAGCTAGAATCCATTCTGTCGATGGATTAAAGGAGTAATCACTGCAGAGCTACCTGGAATGATCCCAATTGTTTGAAACTTACTGGTATTCATTTGGAATTAAATTGAAATTGAAAGTCCTCCGCTCTTGGCAGGCAGCTGCATGTGCATTTCATCCCGGTGCTTGTGCCAGCAATTAAACTGCTCAATGATGGAATTTAATCAGTTTTATTTCATCTTTTGCTATTGTTAGCTTTATACAGACTGTAATTTTTGTTATGGTGCAAAGGTACAATGTTTCAACCCTTAATAGATAACTGAGAGAAACATACAGACGGAGGGAAGGATAGTCCTGAATCTACAAGAAAGCAATTAGATCATGACAAGGGCAGTGACACAATGATTTGTTGTCGTCTTATGTAATGTGGTTCCAGGAATCCAGCTGAAAAGGAATTTCAAAGCTTCCAAGACACACACGCTTCTATTACGATGCTCTACCGGCTTGCGTCATTGTTTACAAAGATGCGCCAGACCTTCCCAGACAGGACGCTGCTTTGCTTTGACATCAACGCTCGAAATACCCTAAAGACTGCTTTCTTTTCTCACCCCTCTGTGTGTGAGTTTTCTCTCTTTTTCTGGCTTCCTCTTTGTTATCCTGCCGTCTAATGATTATAATCTCCAAAAGAGATTTACAGAGGTTTAACCTCCTCAGCAGTCCTCTTAAAAAAGAGCAGGTGAACAATAGTGTTGGAGCGGCTGTAGCAGTTTGTAGGATGTAGTAGGGTACACTTGGTCCTGGTCCGACTCGATAATAGCTTCACCTACTATACAGTAAACAGAGGCATGGGACTGGTTGGAGGATTACAGAGGATTTGCCATGCTAAGCCACAGACCAATCCCAGTGACCCCCCCCCCCCCCCCCCCCTTCCAACTCCCCAGTGGTTCCTCCTCCTTCTCCTTTCGTGAGCATAGCAACAAACCATCCTCCTCTTCTGTCCCTTCCCAGTCTTCTTTGCCCATGATGCATCCCGGGGCTGGGACCTACAGTGTAACCTAATTCTCTGATTTATATTGGCCCAATTCCAATCCAACCCCTACATCAGCGGCTTTCAAAGTGTGAGGCGTGCCTCCCTGGGATGAGAAAAAGATAACGAGAAAAAGATGAGTAAAGTGTCATTTGCACACTTTTGGCTGTCTGTGGAGACCGAGTTCCCCCACCTCGCCAAAAAGGCTGTGAAAGTGCTCATTCCATTCACCTCCACCTACATGTGTGAGTGCGGGTTTTCCGCATTGACTTTGATCTGAAGCAAGTGCCGGTCAAGGCTGCAGCCAGAGCATGATCTGCGTTTATTCCTGTCTACATTGCATCCCCGCCAGAGTCCTCCACGGGTCTGGTTTTCAAGACCCGCTCCCACCCGGTACCCGCAACGTGCAATACTGAACCCGCCCCGCCACCCGCACATATTGCCAATTAGTTCTGCAAACCGACCCGACCTGGCGGCACAAGATCCGTAAACCGACCCGAACCCTCATATCCTATGAGTAGTGAAAACATGCAATTATTAACACACACAGTTGCGTATTGGTCTCAAAAAGCGTGGGATGTTGGTTATTTTCTCCATCTAGGATGAAACCCTGTCTCCTAAAAATGACGTTCCCACAGAACTAAACTTCATTCTCAATTACGTTTAGCTAGAAACGTATTTTTCTCCCACGTTACGTTCGTTATGAACGTATCTCAAATACGTTTATTTTCTACATATCTTTGCCATTTATTGTCTTGCTTATAATAATGATAATAGTAATTTATAAATATCATTTTAGAGCACACATTTGAAATCAGTAGGCGAGGCTGTAATTTCCCCAGCTGTTACTCTCATGAGCGAGGCAGAAAATAAGTCGTTTATTGCACCTCAAACATTAAAACAAATCCAGAGTGACGTGTTTCTGTACTTCCTCTAAGAAGAAAGTAACAGAAGATCTCTGTGGCTTCAGGCTTGATCGCCGTTCAAATGACAGCGTTGGTTTCCCCGAAAGTGGGCGGGGCTGTAAAGTGACGTAGATTTTACTCTCATATATTATTCAAAACCATTCTATTTATTCTAACGTAAATTACATGCCAGTGTTTTATCTTTTTATTTATTTGTTTTTATTTTAAACCGTATAATGTCAGATTTTTTTTTTGCCGTCTGTGAGGAAAATAAAAGGGGCTCAGAGCCTCAAAATACTGAAATCTGGATTTTTGAAAATCTTTTTTTCCTTCTAATTTGTTATTCTTTTCTAAATAACACACTGTTATTTACTCAACAATAACACACAATTATCCTTGTTTTTATTTATTCGTTTAATTCTATAATCTTGGGCTTTTTAGCCGTAAATAAAGTCACCGGAAACAGGCGTAGGCCTATAAGGGACATTTCGAGCGATACAAACCACCCACTGAACAGATTATCCAAGATCCTCAGCTTGAAGCTCGTTGATTGGATGTTTTAGCCGCAATACATGTTGGGATATGATGTTAATGCAATATGATATCCGAAAACATCTAAAAGAAATAATAATAATACTTTATTCCGAGTGTTCTTGCTTTTCTCTTTGGAAGTCATCACATAACAGCATTGTAATACACGGTTTGGCTGCATTAAATATTACACATCTGCCGTAGTTCTTTATTTATAGAGCCCTGATGAGAAGACTTCTGGACAAACTTGAAGAACTGCCGCCAAAACTGAATATGTGACGTGGATCATAAATATATCCACAATTAAACAACGTCTTGCATTGCTTTTCACAAAATATGTCTCCTTGCAGTATCAACACTAATTCGGCTGACTTTTATATTTGATCCAATTGGTAGATAGGTTATATTTACACCATAACGGTTCACAGCTGATAGAAAAGGACTTGTAGTTTTTAAAGATATTACTGATTTTCTTTGAATACTGTATAAGAATGTAAATACTGAGTTGAGAGAATAGTCAGGGGATTTGGTTGATGGGAGACACATCTATGGAATCACAATTTCAATAGCTTACCATTAAATGACGGATATACCTTTCTGTCTATGATATTTTACAAATCAGATATTAATGTTAGAAGTAAAATAAATGTAAAAACATGAGTAAAACTACACATCTTAAGATGTTATACATACATAAGTGTCCTAATAATACACAATTATTATTAGTATGCTGTGTGTACCTTGTGTGCACCACCTAGTGGTTAAAGCACGTTATTGAATTATTTTTGTTGAATAATGTTGTTTTTGTTGAATAATGTTATTTGATGAAAAAAATATTAAGAGTACATACTTTCATAGGGGGAAAGTAGAAGGTCAATGATAGAAATATAGAATATAAAAAATCAAGAAGATACTGTAAGTGATCTCTACAATAAAACAGTTTAGTGCTGGATGTACAAAGATATTAATAGGAAGATGTGCAAAATAGACAAACTAATTAACCTTTAACACATTAAATAATACTTTAGGTTAAGGTCTTCTTTCAAATAAGAAAAAAGCTTTGGGGGTATCTATCTAGAGATAAATATTAAGCCTGACAACGTACTTAACGTCTAATATATTGCTTTCCTGCAATGTTAACTATGTTGAAGCACTTATTTTAACTGATATTAAACACATTAATTATACTCTTATGTATGTGGATAGTATAAGAAATGTGCAGAATATGACAGTTTAATGGTGGAGGTATAGACACATATTGATAGATGTCTTGTAATGCACTGTTGAGGAACCTGTAACCCAAGTTCTTCATTCATTGCATAACTACACTGTAGTTGTGTATATGATATGTGAATAAACCTTAGAAAATCTTAATCTTGAAAGGGATGTGCAAAATAGCAATTATATACAGTTTTTAATTAACTATTAGTAGAGAATAACGAGTAATGAATATACTTTATAGAGATCTGCAGATAAATGTAAATGTCTTCTCAAGCACCAACTATCAAATATCTCTCCTGATTGTTGGCACTTGACAATCACCTTAACCTGAATTGTACTCGGGCGTAACTAAAGTCTGCTTTAAGGGTTGTTTATATTTCACATCATTAATCAGAATCTGCAAAGTAACTAAAATAAATGTATTGGAGTAAAAATACCAGGTTAACCTCTGAATTGTAGAGTAGAAGAATTACAAAGTAACAATGAGCTGTAATGTGGGTATATATTAATGCTGCCCATTATGGATAAAAGCGATTTTCACCCATTTAGTAATTACATGTTTTCAATTTGTACACACCAATTTGTTTACTATCGCCTGAACCTCCAGGGCCGTACACAGTTTAATACTGTCAGCTTCTAATTTTGGGAAAAAATAAAACGTCTTTTAAAACTACAATTCCCAGTAGAGACGTGCCATAGAGAACATGTTGCGAAACACAATAGCCAGCATGTGTAGTTCTCGGGGGGCGTTCGAATCCAGTTTTGAATAGTCTGCCGTGGTTTCGTTCCATTTCAAAGAGTTTGACGCTCGGCGTAACCTTGGCGCACTGCCACTCCAACATCCAAATCCCAGAGCTTGAAGATTAATCACAGGGTTTGTCAACGGGACTGTAGTCCCGAACGATAGCTGGGGATTTTGGTTAGTGTAGTGTCTTCGGCCATCCTAAACTGAATTTTTCTTCGGATATCATATCGCATTAACAACACCACATCTGGCGTCACAGAGATCTTCTGTTACTGTCCTTTCTTCCTAGAGGAAGTACAGAAACACGTAACTCTGGATTTGATTTAATGTTTGAGGTGCAATAAACGACACAGCAGCTTTTTGGCATGTTAAAACTGTTATTTTATGCCTCGCAGCTGGCGAAATTACAGCCTCGCCTACTGATTTCAAATGTCTGCTCTAAAATGATATTTATAAATGACTATTATCATTATTATAAGCAAGACAATAAATGGCAAAGATATATGTAGAAAATAAATGTATTTAAGATACGTTCATAAGAAACGTAACGTGGGAGAAAATATGTCTTTAGAAGATATGTAGAAAATAAACGTATTTGAGATACGTTCATAACGAACGTAATGTGGGAGAAAATACGTTTCTAGCTAAACGTAATTGAGAATGCAGTTTAGTTCTGTGGGAACGTAATTTTTAGGAGACAGGGTTGTAGGATGACACCAAAAGCCTCCCAGACGTTGGATTTCGCTCTTGAGGAAGTGTTATTGACAATACTGTATTCTCCGCTAGAGAGCTTCACCTCAGCCATTTCGGATCTGGCACGCTCAGCAGCAGATTGATGCGGTGCACTTGTTATGATTATGCGCGGTCCCGCGGGGGAGAGTTCTGAGGAATCTTTAAACATTAAATTAAATTATTATTATTTCAATATATTTATTATGCAACACCTGCGACCCAACCCGCATCTTCTTTGTTTTACCCAGAACCGAACCCGGAAAAAAATGTTTGAAAAAATACCACCCGCGAATCAATTTTTTTGCGGGTCACACGTCGGGTACCCGACCCGATGCAGGACTCTGATCCCCGCATCATCCGCCTGTGCGCATCAAAGACGCATACTCATTGTTCCCACTAAGGTAGGGGTGAGTGTAATAAGGAGGCAAAGTTGACGTTCAGTGTGTTGCCGGGAGCATATGGGCAACTTTGATGGTGGTGGGGGCCACATAATTGATGTACTGGCCACCAGGGGGCTGCAAATTCACTTGGAACACACACACAAAAATTCCATGTCTTGTATGTAATTATTAACAAATATACTAAGTCTGACATCTTCATTGACATTTTACAATCAAACGGAACATCCCCAAAAAATGGGGAACATCCTCTAATAAGCTCACTAAACAAATATCAGTTCACAGAAATGTTATTTCATTTTTACAAGTGGCATGTTTGTATTGAACAGGTTATTAAACAGTGGAATAAAACAATTTTATACTATTGGAAAGCACGGAAAATGTGTGTGCATTAAGATGACATGAAGTCATGGACACTAACCCAGACATTAGTTGTCTAACTTGAACCTAGCTAAGACACTTGTAGCCTATCTCTGCTGATGCACAATACGGGCAATGTCAAGACAGACACCTGTCACCCTGCACTCTGCTGTTCCTCAGCGCCGCTCCCCCTCCCTCCATCTGAAATTATGAATGAAAAGCGTATAGTAATCATAGATAACACGCCAGGGTCCGTGACAGTTTGTTTTCATCGGATTTCAAATAAACAAAGTCTTGGTTTTAAGAATATTAAACTTGTTTTGCCAAATTCAGATGATAAATACAGCTTTTAAGCTTGTAAAGGCATAATTACTACTTAACGTAACAGCACGCATAACAACAGCCGATGTTTCTTGTGAGGGTTTCCCCGGGAAACAAACACAATACACACAAATGCGTCATAGATTATTTTTGCGGTATTTGAAATCATGTACGCAGCTCACGACGTAACTAGGAGTCTAGTGGACGGTATCAGTACTACAAGTACATTTAAAAAAATATATATATATATATCTTTTTATTTATTAATTACGTTGGGCCGCCATTTGTCCATCCCTGATATAAGGATGTATCCACAATGTTGAAAATGTTTAAAAAAAAATGTTTAAAACATAAAGATAAAAAGTTATCGTTTAATGTTTTAACGAGGTGACGCTACTCAGTCAATCAAATCGGTTTCAAATGGCGTGCTCAAAAAAAAGCTGTGCTAGTGACTTATCCGACCGGCCCACCTCGGCACCGCTAGTAAATACCGCTAGTAAATTGTCAACGGGGGAAGGGGGAGCTAGTGACTTATCCTATTGGCCCACATCGTCCGACCGGCCCACTTCGGTACTGGCCCATCGGGATTCGTCCCGAACGTCCCGATGGCCAGTCCGCCACTGTAGACATTGCATGTGATTGTAAAGATTTGTACAAACAGACTGATGCAAAAATCAAGAAGCTCATAAACAATATATTTCTAAGTAGTAGAGGTTTGCAAAAAAAGAAAATAATCGCCGCTATAGATTTTTGAAGTTTTATTATACTTATTAATATTTTTGTCCAAAGATGCTGATTCTAAATCATGGTTATGGAAAGTTACGACAGTTTCTGTTATGCCGGAGAGAGGGAAGTTCGGGACTGTCGAGGGGTCGTATTGGAAATGGGCCAAACCAAATTGGTTTGCAGGGGATGAAACTGCACTCATTCCTTCCATTTTCTTCTCCCCCGCATTAGCAGGGATCTTCTGATAAATCTGCAAATGTTACTTTAATGATCAAATCATCCAAATAGCTGTCAGGGTAAATTAAGGTTATGTTCCATGGACCCCCCACTTGCGGATGGAATCTTAATGCGACAGCCAGATGACATGCATCACAAAAAACCGCGCCACGTAACTTGATGGGAAGAAGGCGATGCTGTCAGCAATCTCAAATCAGATTTTGCCCTGTCACTTAAGTTAGGGGAACATTGCCTTTGGTTCCACTTTGGGACACGGCTTGAAAGCTAATTGAATGAAAGCAATGGGATGGAGTGATTTTTTTTTTACTTGAACTCCACTGGCATTTGTCTCTGTCAGCCTAATATCACGCAGTGGAGTGACTCAGCAGAGATCAGTCCCTCAAGCCCACTGTGTACATGTCTTTAACTCAAACTGACAGTGTTCCAGCTCCTGTACATACCTTGCCATGAGCTACTCTGCTGATAAGCTGAGGTTTTCTGCTTCTTTTTTTTCACACCATTGACATCATCATCATGCTCCATGGTCATAGAATCCTCAGAAACACTCAGACATAAATAGATCAACCCAGGAAAAGGCAGAGGGTTATTTTGAGTAAACGGTGAACTGTGAAGATTCTAAATATTTTTCGTGTGTGTGACAATGTTATATTGTACTAGTGAGCAAGAGCAGAGAATGGTTCCCTTGCTGTGAGGAATGACTTTGTTGCTAAGCCCTCATGTCAATATCTCTTTAAGTGGTTCATTCTTTCATCAACCCTTTCTTCGAGCTACTGTACGACAGTTTTATGTTATGTGCAGGAGATAGCGCGCCGCATAAACCCGTTTGACAGGTGAAGTGGGAACCATTTTAAGAGGATAATGTTATGTAGCTAACAGCTTTATTTTAAATGTATCAAATGTGTTGAGACTGTTCTTTGGCTGGTTGTCACCACTGATCGCACCATTGGAATGGCCTTGGGTGTCATCATAGCTAGTTTTTAGCTATATTGTTATTTCAACGTAACACCATAGTCTGAGGGTTACGATTTCCAGATATACAACCATTTCTGATACATTTCCATCAACAATTTTATCGATAAAAGGTGTTGCTTTGAATATCTTTTATCTTTGCAAAGCCACAGTTCATCTTTATGTGGAATTCATAAAGAAAAGGTTGCGCTCTTGCCAAGGAAATGTAGTTCACTCTTTCCACAATATGATGCTATTGACAGCAACAACCTAGCCTACCCAGGTGATAGGTACAGGAGGTAATTCACCATTTAAAAATAGCTTTTTGCTACTTTTAAAACAAATTAGACAAAACGTGTTGATAAAAATTCTGGTAATCCCATTTCTATATTTTGACAGAGCTATAGTTTATGTGAAGCCAACAATCTTCTAGCTGTTGACACATGAGAGTGGTATCTTTATTCTCATCAAACTATATGCACGAAAGTGAACAATGAACAGTGTGTTCCAAAACAATTCCATTACATTTACCTTAATCTTATACGCTTCCCTCTCTTATCCCATTTGCATGCATTTGCTGCACTAATTATTCAAAGTCAAACTATTTATGATGAATTTACAATTTATGGACTGTATGTTCTCTGTCCTTATCAACCCCCCCAAAGAGGTTATATTTCCGGTTTGGTCTGTTGCTTTCTGAATTGTTTGTCTATTTGTCAGCAAACTTGGGTGTAGCATGAGCCACTCAGTTTAAGGAGGATACATGCCTTTTTCTTTACTTCCATAAATGACAACAATTTAATTGAAATTTAATAAATAAATGTAATTGAAATTATCCAACAGATTAATTGTACCTTTTGGCATTTTTCTCAATTGAACGGCCATTTTAGCCAGTAGTATTACGGGGAGTTCTCTTCACACGGATGTGTTTTAAACCTTGTTATCTTAATTTGTTATGGAACCTTGTTCAAAATGTTTGATAGAAGAAAAAAATAAGTGAACTTTTATATTGTTTAGTGGAAATGGTGATTGAAGAAACATTTATAGTCTTCCATATTGTAACATAGCCCACAGTCTATAAAATAAATGGCTGTTGTGATTTAGGCTAGAATTAGCGTCCTGGTGCTCTGTTGATGCTGGAATATGAGGAAGTAAAACTGTAATTCTTATCCGCCAGTTGGTTTGAACCCCTCAATGTGTTCTTTTTCTTATCTTTTATAGTTTGTCATATTTTCAGCTATTCTGTCTTAATCAATCCAGTAACACAGAGTTTAAGTCAAACATGCGTCTATTGTCATTTTCGGGTCTATAGATATCCAGAAGATAGAGTTACAGGAATACATGAATGCATTTAAGGTTGTGCTCTTTGGTAAAGAATTTAGCAAAACAAATCCATTATCCTCAGCAAAATGTCCATTAGGATGTTTTACTTGCAAGAAAAACACCATCCAGGGCAACCCAACAATCCCAATATGACAGAACTGACCTCAAGCATATTGCATAGGTCCTCCAGGAGACCCAGATAAGATGCCCCTGAGCAGATAAGATGCAACACAACCATTAGCCCAGTGCAAATATGAGAGTCAAAAATGACAAAGGGGGTGTTTATTCGTTGCCCAACAATTGACTGAACATTTCCATAATGGCATCGTGTTTCCTGCCAGGCTAATGTGACCCCTATTAGATCAGGAAACGTTCTTCCAATCAGGCTTCTGTGTGTGTGGCCACAGAGCCAAGGAAATAAATTGGGGAGAGATGAGGGACCAGAAGGGGAGAGATGTAAACAGTGGTGAGGTGCAGACAATGGGACAACCAAGGGACAGGAGTGTAGAACAGAAGGGAAGATGAGTCATCACTGCAGTGAACCGGGCCCTCATTGAAATACCACTGCAGGTCCTGGACTGTATTGTAATTTAATATTCACCGAATACTAATAATTTAGAATTAGGTGTTCTAATTCTGGTTATTTTTGCTGAAATACACTTTGAATCCTTGTGCTATAATTTAAGGAGACAAAGGCACTTGGTATTAACAGGATACTTTGGGTGTTTTTTTGAAGTTGGGTTGTATTAGATACTGTTCTAAAGCCAAGGTGTTACCTGCAGTTGATGCTGGTTTAGCAGACCCCCGATTCTGAGAATCCATAGTGAGGTCCTGCCCCTCAGGTAAAAAAAAGATTCTGCTCTTTTTTTATATTATGACTTTGACCCTTCAGAACGCTTTTTCTAGTCATTCTTTATCCAATTACACTCTCGCCAAAGCCAACAAACTTGAAAAAACCTGTAATTTTCCTTTTCAGAACACGGAAATGAATGATTCAATGCTGCTTTTAATGGTCAGTTTGTTTGTTTTTCTGTGACTTTGGTTAGTGCCCATTCACCCATGTCACACTTTTTCTTTTTTGGCTGGGATTCAGCCTAAGGTAGGAGTAGGCCAGCAACCCATTTGTTCTGATAATGTAATACAAAAAAAAAGTCATACATAAGGCTGCAGTTCCTGGACTGAAATATAAACTGTAATGTATAAACTGTATTCCTTGAAACTGGGTATGTGCAAACTACTTTATATAAGTGGCTCTTATGACCCTACTGCAAAACAGCCTAACTAGCGCTCTACAGCTGTACCTGACATTTTTACACATCGGGAATTCTCGTGCAGTTTCATGTCGGTGAATTGTTCACCCTTCAAGCCTACAGAAAGTATCAATACGGTCAACAACATAGACATTAATTTATACAATAAGGGTGTAGTCTAAACTATTTTAGCTGTTAGAAGAATCAGAATAATACAGTATTTCCTGCTCTTTCGCCTTCAGAGGTGTATTGGGAAAGAAAACGGGCTATTTCTTAATTTAAAATGCTTGCGCTATACATACTCATACATAGCTGGTGTTGTGTTGTTTTCCTACCACTGTACTTCTTCATGGCTGTTACTGATTTAGCTGCATGCTGTGCCAGCTAATCCTGCCTCTGATCAATACTCCACTTCTCCTGCTCACACTCTGGATCGCATCCAGGACCCAGCACAGCCGATATCTTTATTTGCCTTCTCTCCTCGTCATTCATAAAGCCAGCATCAGGGGAGAAATGGAATTTACATCTAAAACAGTATGGATCTGAGAATAGAATTTATACGATCTACCTGGACTGGGATGGAATTTGGCCTTGTTTGTTAGCAGTTTGCTGTGTTAACGGGGCACTAGATACTTGCTTAGCTCATCTTTGTTTTGTTTGTCAGCCCTGAATTTAAAGCTCTGTGTGTTAGAAACAAGAACACATCGCCCCTGTGTCATTGTTGTTTTATGGCCGGCAGCGTTCAGCAAAAGTGCACACCCGAGTACCGGCCGTACCTGCTGTCCCTCGGCCTGTCTGAGGGATTCGCCTCAATCCATTACATGCTTGGATGTTGATAGTGTTTGTCAGGATACGCTGCACGTGCGGAGACAATTAGACTGAAACACAAGACTGGCTTAATGAAGCTCGGCAGGGAAAACATCATCAGACAGGTTCTTCTGCCATAGAGATAGAAGAAGACAAGGTCCATTCATGTCAGGAAGAACCACATGGCTCCACTGGTGTATTGTTGTTATGTTGTGTTACTTTGGGCTTTGGTGAAAGTGTAGAAAGAGGGATAATCCATACAAAGAAGCAATAAGCCTTTTAGAGATTTGTATGATTTACTGACACACTTTAAATATTTGAATACACTTCCCATTTTTGACTTGAGTAGTGCAGGAATTAGTTCTAAAACACAAAAATGAGTTAGCATTTCACCAATTACAGTTCCCTACTCTCCAAATCAAATATTTCTTGAACGTGTTTTTGGTGAGATGCCTGATATAAGATCTCTCGTTTAAATAAGTTTAACAGATTTTCACAGTATTAATTACCCTAAAAATTCCAAAGCTTATATTCGTCATAAAAACGGCGGTTGATAACAAGTCACTAAATAAGACTACTTGACGTCATCACGCCTAACACAAATCTGCTGTTAGCTTAGCGGTGGTGAAGAGAAGTCATGCAACGTTAGCGTTTTACTACTGGCGATTGTATTTATGCCTCAAAAATTACAAAGTGTTGTTAATATTAGGTTATCCTGCTGATCAAAACATGTAACTATCATTAACGTGTGAAAATAAAATGAAAGCAATGTGTGTCCCACCGAATTTGCACTGCAAAACCATGTTAACGTCCACAGATAGTTCTAATTCGGCACCTTGTTCCTTTTCTACTCCCTATCTAATTAAAGCCATTGATCTTGTTACCTGTCATCCAGCTAACTCAATTCCTCAAACACAAACCAATAGATGATTTGTTTATCTATTTATTCCATCTGAAGAACAGGGAGTAATGTAACACTGAGGTATGACAGTTGTCTAATACTGACAATAACTGGCAGAACACAGGCATTTAAAAAAGGAGAAATGAGTTTGAACAATATGTTGTGATGGAACAAAGCAAAAGTAATGTCATGTTCATTGTTCACCATGCTCCACATAACACCAAAACAATAGTTTTTATTTCTTGTTGTTATGTAGCTGAATAAGACTAAGTCTGTATGTTGTTGCATAATGACAATCCTTGTATTGTAAAACTCACGTATACTATGCATACATTAAAACAAAGCTTGCAAGATAGTGCTGCTTTTGACCCGGTGAGGTGGTTTTCTTAGAGTATCTTTGTAATTACATTTTTTATCATTTCAGATTCCAGCTATTCCTCAAAAAACATGTTTTGGATATCATGCCATTCAAATTTTAAATTTAAATTTTAAGACATTTTTGTTTTTGTATTATTACCCCAAACTTCCATAAGTGGGTCAAAAATGACCCGTGTGCATTTCAAAATGTAAAAAAAAGTCTAAAATGTATAAATCATGAAAAAGTAAATATAAAATATTTCTAGTGTGAACCCAAATATAATACTAAATATTATACAGGTGAGTTTAAGCTTTAAAATACCAACCTATTATATGTTCTGCATTATCAGAATTTCTAAACAAATGTAGCATTAAACCTCAAAAGACTATGCAGCAGCTGGGTTCAATTCATGTTTGTGCTTCTATTTCAGTTTTTTCTTTTCCTTTCCTATCTCCTCTATAGCTTCAAGTTGCATTACATTGTACTGCATATTAACAAAATATGAAACTCTCTTAAGCCCACTGGCAGGTAAAGCTGAATTTGTGTTAATCTAAATCCTGCCTTAATGCATTTTCAGTTTTTGTCTTGGTCCAGTCCAGACCCTCTAAAGTTAAAAGGTTTGTTATTATTTTTGTAAAGGTAGTGCAGGGTTTGGTAAAGCGCTCTTTGTAATCATTGTAGCCACATACACTGTGACGAATGGCAAGATGAATCACATTTAAACAGAAATGGAAAAGGAAATTATGCGACTGTTTGAAATTATCTCTCACTACTTCCTGGGCTCTGAAGTATTTCTCATCTCATTATTGTCCCCCTGCTGCCATATTGCCACATAGGGAGGCGTGTGGCGCAGTGGGTTAATGCGCTGATCTTCGAATCAGAGGATAGCAAGTTCGAGTCCCACTCCAGTCAGCATGTCGTTGTGTCCCTGAGCAAGACACTTCACCCCAAATTGCTGTGGGATTGCCCACAGTATTGAGTATGTAAGTCGCTTTGGATAAAAGCGTCTTACAAGTAACATGTGATGTAATATTGATTTGAAATGTTTCAGTTGTTAAAAACCTGTTCAAACTGCTTGGCCTAAATCTCATCAACCGTTGTATGGATTGCCATGAAATGTTGTGCAGACACCCATGTTCCCAAAAATAATAAACCATAAAGACTAACTTTACCTATTGTTCAACCAGGAGGCTGACATTAGTGATTCTTGTGTCCAACTGAAGTTATCATGTTCATCATTTTTTCATTTTTTTTCTATAATATTTGTTCTTGACATGTTATTTGATTGACAGCAGCTGGCAGGCTGACCTCCAGCAGGGGAACAAGATAGTTTTAAAATAACTTTGGCAGACGGTGTTGTTAACATTGGTCCTGTAAAGTGGGGGTCGCGAGACCCCGAGTGGGGGTCGCGAGATGATTACAAAATTAAAATGGAAAATTTAAAAAAAAAAGATTATACAAAAAAATGGATTAATTTGTTTTCTAATTAAAACATTTTTTAAAATTATTAATAATAACGTTTGCATAGACATTTTCAGGGGCGGACTAGCCATCTTTATAATTTCCCCGCAACGAGGCTCCCCCTTTGACAATCCACTAGCGCAGTGTTTCTCAAACTTTTTCATACCAAGGACCACTTAACCAATAGAAAACACTCATGGACCACCTAACTCCACAAATATCCAAAAACAATAGGCCTGCTTACCCATTCCAACAGTACATAACAAATTACAGCCTAATAATGACAGCTTAACCTTCTCTATATCGGCTCGTTCACACATTAAATCAACAATACAAATACAGATTGTATAAGCATTTAGTTCAAATGCGATTTAAAATCATCTCAGGTTTTACAGCTCTTATTATGAAATGTAGACTACATTTATTATGTAGTATTATTTTAAACACAAGTTTATGTCCGAGCCAACAGACTCACAGATTGTTGGCTACTGAGAGATATGCAAAATACACCGCATGTAGTACGACACAAACCTCCGCTGTGGATTTTCAAAACAAAATACAATAAAACTATGGTCGCAGGCCCAAGTTTAACTCTCTGAGGTCTGCATGGTCTGTCTACAAAACAAAAATAAAAAAACGTTTATGCAGCCCCAACAACAGCCTCTGATCATCAACAGACTTCATGCAATGCTTCATCAGATGCATATATTAGATAATAATCTCTATCTCACTCCTAACACATCTAAATCTACTTTCAGCATGGATAGATGTTCATAAAATACATCCATTGTTTGTTCTATATGCTTCTTGAAATCCTAAAAAACACATCGTTTTTCTAGAACAGATTACAAATCGCCGGAAAATGGTACAAACAACCCGGCTTCTATGAGTAAATGGCGCAGCCCTCTAAGGCTATCGCTATTGGGTAATCGCCCTGCGCCCCCGCGCAGCACGGAAACACTTGTAGTCCACGCCCACCCGCAAGGTGGGCCCCACCCTCGGGCCTCCTTCCGGTATAAATAGGAAGGAGGCCCGGCAATCTGCTCCCATACCAAATAACTTTTCTTCAGCTATTCGTAGAGCCAGTGGGGCCCAGCGCTTAGAGGGCTGCGCCATTTACTCATAGAAGCTGGGGTTACAGTAGGTAACCTCAGTTCTATTTCGTATATGGCTTCGCCCTCTAAGGCTATCGCTATTGGGTTAAGGGCGAAGCATGATGTAGTCTGCGCCCCACTGGGTCCGCCCGGCACTAGAAGCACAGACACACCTGCTAAATAACACCCCATGCCTATCTTCCCGATGGGGTGAAGGCTGAGAACAATACATACCGGCCTCTGTGAGAAAGTAGAGACGAAGGTCCCACCTTGCGCAGCGATCATAGAGGGGGAACAGCAGCTCTCTGCGTGTCAGACAGGTAGGAGAGCGCCCAGCTGGATCCCTGACGTCACTCACTCTGACCAGGCACTCCGTACAAAGTGTGTCAGAGGAAAAAGGAACATCCCTCCTATAAGAGGGGAAAAGGGCCGCTCTCCGCGTGCCGAGAGGCAGGAGAGAGGCACACAGCTGGCTCCCTGACGTCCCTCACTCCGACAGGACACCCAGTACAGGGTGTGTCAGAGAGGAATGGGAGACATCCCTCCAATAAAATTGAATAAACGAACAGGGGGAAGACCAAGATGCAGCAGTGCAAATATCTTCCACTCCACATTCCTCTGTGCAAAGCCGTGGAGGAGGAAATTCCTCTGGTGGAGTGCGCATTGATGTTCTCCGGGGGCTCCACCCCAGAGGAGACATGCCTGTGACACAGCCTCACACAACCTGTGTGACAGCCGCTGTGCAGACAGAGGTTGCCCGATCGAGCGCTCTCTATAGTGCACAAACAGGCGTTGAGAATGGCGCAAGGCCGCCGTGCGCGCCACATAGCAGGACAGCGCGCGCACCGGACAGAGGAGATTTAGAAAAATAGCGGGGGTAAAAACCGCGCAAGACACTGTTCCTGGGATGACAGGAGTGTTTCTTGTATCCCATGGAACTGCTGGGGGGAGAGGCTTCTCTGTGAAGTGCCGTAATGGTCTTCATGGTGACGAGCCACGCCATCGCCGCCGCTGCCCGTGAGGCAAAAGGGCTGCGAGGGAGTTTCCACACGCTGCCTTTCACTCCGTCTCTCCTCATGAGGCGCGTACACGCCCAGGGGATGAGAGGTGTGTGCATGCTGTCCACACGAGGCGTTATAACGGTGCTCGTGGGTTCTTATGACCGTGTGTAGGCATATCTGGGACAGAGGAATGCCGCGAGTTCTGCAGTTTATAAACCAATAGGTTAAAACAGCAGGCTTCTGCAGCGAATGAACCACCTCTGGAGTCCGCCTGTTGGAAGAGACCCAGGGGGATCATCACGTGACCAGCTGACGCCAACGCAGAGCAGCTGCGTCACGGAGAGGGCTGTGTGGGTTGTGACACGCCGGAGGAGAGCTGTCAGTTCTTCCCCTCGCTGCCGCGAGAGTCGCGCTCTCATGCTGGCTGAGTTTAACTCCACTCCCAGATAAACGATTGTCTGAGAGGGAAGAGGACAGCTCTTCTTCCAATTTATTATGAAACCCAGGCTTTGACAGATGCGATACGAGATGTACCGTCTGTAAAGCGACTTCCTCCCTGGAGCGAGCCAGCAAATAGCAGGTCGTCCAGAGAAAAACCACACTCTCATCCCTCCTCTGTGTAGTGGCTCCAGCCTTCTCTACACAAATGCGAGGAGCCAGGAAATATCCGAACGGCAGACGATTGTCTGGTCTGATATTCCCTGAATGGAAAACGCAGGAATTCCCTGTGTTTCGGGATGATGGGTACGTGGAAGTATGCATCCTTCAGGTGGAAGTGAACCAGTCGTCCTGGTGAAAACATTCCAGCACCTGTTTGATCGTCAGCATGTGGAATACTGACAGATCGAGGATGTCTCATTCCCCCTGTCTTTTTCACTCCGACTCTCATCATGAGGCGCGTACACGCTCAGGGGATGGATGGAGGTGTGTGCAGTGCTGCCCACATGAGGCGTTATAACGGCGCTCATGGGTTTATTAAGGCCGTGTGTACGAGGCGTATCTCGGACAGAGGAATGCCGCGAGCTCTGTAGTTTATTAACCAACAGGTTAAAACCAGGCTTCTAGAGCGAGCCCTGCTGTCTACTAATCAACAAATTAGTGGCAGCCGGCTTAATTAGCGCGCTCTGAAATTTATTAACCGACAGGTTAAAACCAGGCTTTAGCAACGAGCCCTGCTGGCTATTAAGCGACAGGTTATAGGCAGCTGGTTTACACAGGGCGTGAGGCAACCCCAGGTGGGCTTGGACCGAACGGGCTGCGCGGGGGCCTCCACACGCTGCGTCTCACTCCGACTCTCATCATGAGGCGCGTACACGCTCAGGGGATGGATGGATGGATGGAGGTGTGTGCAGTGCTGCCCACATGAGGCTTTATACTGGCGCTCATGGGTTATTATGACCGTGTGTAGGAGGCGTATCTCGGACAGGGGAATGCCGCGAGCTCTGCAGGTTTATTAACCGATAGGTTAAAACCAGCAGGCTTCTGCAGGGAGCCCTGCTGTCTACTTAATCAACAGATTAGTGGCAGCCGGCTTAATTACCGGCTCCGCTTCCTCGGAGGCTCTCGCGGAGCAGACCAGGAGCGGGGCAGCTTCCCTCCCCTTTGACTCGCCGCCGGGAGACCCTGTCTCTGGGGTGGCGGGGGAGCGGAGACGTGGGACGGAGCCCCTGCAGCCGCCGGGGCGGTTGCTGTGGGCGTCTCTCCGCTTGCGGCCTCCTGTGGCCGGCGTGAACGCCGCGGCTGCTGCGGGCGTTGGTGCCGCTGTGGCAGATCAGCCGACTGGAGCCAGCTGTACATGTTGGCGAATGCCGTCCACCTGATCCGCGGCCGTCTTCATGGACTCCACCATGGCGTGGAACTGGGGTCCGAACAGCCCGTCCGGGCTGATTGGAGTGTACAGTAGCACTTTTCTGGCCGTCTCCGTAACAGACGCCGCCGCGCTGTGGTGACGGAGAGGGGGAAAGCATGTTCGGCCGCCAAGCTGGCACCCTGCTCCGACTCTGTCTCCCCCGTCCGAGGGAGAGGAGAACCGAACGGTGAACCGTGGAGGGAGGCGGGGCATTGCCCTCGCCGCCGCTGCCCGTGAGGCGAAAGGGCTGCGAGGAAACCTCCACACGCTGCGTTTCACTCCGGCTGTCATCATGAGGCGTGTACACGCTCAGGGGATGAGTGGAGGTGTGTGCAGTGCTGTCCACATGAGGCGTTATACCGGCGCTCATGGGTTATTATGACCGTGTGTAGGAGGCGTATCTCGGACAGAGGAATACCGCGAGCTCTGCAGGTTTATTAACCGATAGGTTAAAACCAGCAGGCTTCTGCAGGGAGCTCTGCTGTCTACTTAATCAACAGATTAGTGGCAGCCGGCTTAATTACCGGCTCCGCTTCCTCGGAGGCTCTCGCGGAGCCGACCAGGAGCGGGGGAGCCTCACTCCCATTTGACTCGCCGCCGGGAGACCCTGTCTCTGGGGTGGCGGGGGAGCGGAGACGTGGGACGGAGCCCCTGCAGCCGCCGGGGCGGTTGCTGTGGGCGTCTCTCCGCTTGCGGCCTCCTGTGGACGCCGCGGCTGCTGCGGGCGTAGGTGCCGCTGTGGCAGCTCACCCGACTGGAGCCAGCTGTACATGCTGGCGAATGCCGTCCACCTGTTCCGCGGCCGTCTTCATGGACTCCACCATGGCGTGGAACTGGGAATCCGAACAGCCCGTCCGGGCTGATTGGAGCGTCCAGTAGCACTTTTCTGGCCGTCTCCGTAACAGACGCCGCCGCGCTGTGGTGACGGAGAGGGGGAATGCATGTTCGTCCGCCAAGCTGGCACCCTGCTCCGACTCGGTCTCCCCCGTCCGGGGGAGAGGAGGGAGGGGAGAACCGAACGGTGAACCGTGGAGGGAGGCGGGGCAGGAGTTGCTTCGGACTCCTGCCCGGCACTCTGCCCCAGGGACACGAGGCCCCGTCCGCGGGCTCGTAAGCCTGGACGGGCCAATCGTCCTCCTCGGCCACAGCAGCAAGAGTGTCTGCTCTCCGCTTCCTGTCGCCCGAGGGGAGACGAGCGCAGTGCATGCTACCTGCTGGTTTAGAGCCGCGTACGCGTGCTCTGACCCCCGGCAGGATTCGCATACTGCTTTTATCTCTGCAGGTCATAACTCATTATGAACCCAGAGCCACATGAGGGACAACCATGGACGCAGTTGTTGCTCATGATGATTCTCAATTGCTGTGCTTCAGTAACTGTGCTGGTTTGCTGAAAAAAAGAGGGAGCCGATTGCCGGGCCTCCTTCCTATTTATACCGGAAGGAGGCCCGAGGGTGGGGCCCACCTTGCGGGTGGGCGTGGACTACAAGTGTTTCAGTGCTGCGCGGGGGCGCAGGGGGATTACCCAATAGCGATAGCCTTAGAGGGCGAAGCCATATACGAAATAGAACTTACATTTCCCGGGAAATCTGAATTGTCAACAGGGGGGAGGGGCTGTTAGACGCTCGAGATTTGTCAACGGGGGTGGGGGGTGAGGGAGGCGCTCGTGAATTGTTTTTACGGAAACAGAGGGGTTTTTGGTTGCCATAAAGGCTGTTGACGGTCTTATTATAGGTTGCATCCATTGGTTGGTTTTGTGGCACATTTGTAACGCTGTGCCAACTTGGGCAAGCATGCAGGCAAACTTGAGGAGCGCACACAGGGTGGAGTGAGGTTGAGCGATGGAGAGAAATGGAGAGAGAGAGATTGAGCGAGGCAGATCGCGTGTGCAGCCGTCTGCTTGCGCACAGAGCCGGAGTTTGTGAGAGAGCCGGCTTAAGATTCAATTTCTCTTCAAAATATAATTGATTGCCAGCCTCCCTTGTCCCTGGCAAATCAGTTACGTTGGTAACGTAACTGATTTCTTCTAATGTGCCTGCCTGCATCTGGCGCTGAGTTGCCATATTCCTTTCATGAACCACTTCCTGATATCCATTGTTGCAGATCAATATAAATGATAATAGCCAAACTAACCTAGTAGAAAGAGTAAACTGACAGGCTGCTGTGCCGCATCTCACTCAAAACCCCACACGACTCAACCCAGCGAAAAACCAGTCTCGCGCGCAGCCTTTCATTCAGAATTTCATAGCAAAATAAAAAAATGATATTAAACTAATCTTTCAACATAGTTTAAAACGAAAATAAATATTAGGACAGAGCCCTACAAATAACAACAATAAACATAATAATAAAACTAAAATGTTGTATTCAGCCCTGATTAAAACTGCGGGCCCAAATCCTGGATGGGTGGTACTGTGTTTCTGTACTGTATGTCCATATATTGCAAATACTGTGCATGTGAACTCACTAAATTCCTGCCAACATGCTGCTATCATTTCAAGCTATAGCTACCTGACTATTAGCATGTTAGCTTTGTCCTTTCAAGCACGATGGCATAACGTTAGCATTCGCTCAAATCTCATTTATTAGTGTAATTGCAAAGCTAGCAGTAGGAGTAACCAGGAAAAATGTGTGAACAGTTGTGAGGTTTCCTATTCTTCTCACTCTACACAAGTTGTGTGAGGGCTACGCTAGCAAATCTTTACAGAGCTGCTAACATGGCTGTAAACCAGGGTTGCCAACTTTGGTACCTGGCTGTATTGAGATTTTGATATCATGGGGACCTTAGCATATATATATATATATATATATACATACACAAATACACAATATATATATATATATATATATATATATATACATACACAAATACACAATATTGGGCACAAAGTTTCATTCACTAATGAAAGTCAAACACATACGTTTCCACTGTTTTATTGTGTGCCTATCGCGATAAGCAATTCATTGACTTATCGTACGATAAATAAAAATGAACTCGATAAATTGCCATTTACATGAGGATGTGACTAGCAGTTTGAAAGGATGTACTTGAATTATTATATATTATCATTATGTCAGTGGTCTAAAATGGTCATACAACGGTGCCGACAATATTATCGTCTCATATACTCTTTGACTCTCTTTTGGCCTAGTAGAACAATAAGCAGCAGACTTTTACTTTTTTATAATTTCTACTTGATCTTAAATCTGCGCTATACGGGTCGGGGACCAACCGGCTCCCACTGCTCTGCTGTCTGTTAATGTTGTTAAGCATGGCCGTAGGAAGCATCCTCAATTTGGGTGGGACAATTTGACGGGGGGTGTGGGGCAGTTGGTGGATCTCACCTCATCTTGGGGGGTCCGGGGGCATGCTCCCCCGGGAAGATTTTTTTTTTTAAATGTTGATGTTAAATGGATCTATCTGGTGCACTTTGAGAGCAAAGTTAGGGACTAAATCTATGGATACATCTCTCAACAACACCCATGTGAAACAGTACTGTTTAAAAGAGACTTACTTTTTCTTTATGCATATTTTACTAATCACTCCCATTTTAAACTGTATTTTTGTTTTACTGTCCTATAGTATGAGTTGGAATTATTTCATACCTGTTATTCTCTTGTTTTTTTTTATGATCATATAAAAGGTGTGCCTTGGAAATACTTTTTTACATGAGATAACTTAGACTAAAGTCAACGATCTAAACACTCGGAGTCCTTTACCTCGCTGAGCTGACGTTATAACATTTGTATGACAGGAGAGAGCTCTCCTCCTCCTTGTGATAGAAACAACTCCTTATGTACGTTAGCGCTCTCTCATTTACTCTCTCGCTCGCTCACACAAAATGCGCTCGTCGTGCCACACACAGAGCCAAGCTATGACACACAAAGACCCAGAATAACTTTTAATGCTGTATCATATTATTTTCGATGGCTTCATTGTAGGATATGACAGATGAACAGATCGCCACTGGGCTTACAACTAAAGACACAGTTACGCAAAACATGCAGCATGTACTGCTCTGAGAATCTGCCTTGTTGCATAGAAGCAGTGAAAACATGGTACGGAGTTTCATTGATTTGGGCCCATTTACACGGTAACGTTTGCGTTTACGCACTGTATGCGTTTTCCAAAAAGTCTTCCATTCACACGCATTCGGCTCAATAAACGTGTTCGTTCACACGACACCGCTCGACCCGCAGCAAACGCTGTAGTACATATGCCGGGCCTGTAAGTGGCGCTGCTGCCGCCACAAAATACACCAAAAGCAGCCCGGAGCATGGTTGCCATGGTTGCCCTTCTGTTTATTCTCCGCGGTGGCAGGCGTGTTCTCCTGCTGTATATCTCTCCGGTAGTCCACCAGCAGATGAAAAACACCCACCTCTCCGCCTCTTCCAAGGGACGAGGGAACCGTGCGGCAGAGTTTCCGTTAACATTTTTTTTCGCCGGTGAACATATCCGTTAAAGTTGAAATCTTCCGGACAAAATTAGAAAAGTGCCGGTCAGAGGTCTTCTTTGTTATTTATTGAGCTTCAAAACTAATTTAATAACGACTCTATATAAACATATAAGAATAAAACACGGAGCCTCTCTTTTCCTCCCCCTCTTCTGATAGCCCAGCAGCTGATCTCTGAGCAGGTGACGTGGGGAGAGGGAGGCGGGGCTATTTCATCGTTATCAGAAAATGATCGTATAGAGGCGTACACACGGAGCCGTTTGCGGGATCCGTTTATATCGTTTTGTTACGGTCTCGTGTAAACGAAAGGGCTATACGCAAGAGAAACTATGCGGATACAACCCGTATGGTCCTCGTGTAAACGGGGTCTGAGAGTGAGACTACTCCAATCCTTAATCTAGTTAATAGCATTATCAAACACACGTTATACCTTAAGAGTAAGGCAATGTCAGAACCATAAATCCTTACTGCAGGCTGTATTTAAAACAGTTTTTGTTTGTAAAACTCAGTCTGCCAAATATGAAACATAATAAATATAATGAAATGCAAGAAGAAATCATAAAATTCAATAAGAATCAAAGGCTGCTTTCCTGTGCTGTTATCATCTGTGAATCACGGAAACCACAAATTGGCAGCTGCACTCCCTTGGATTACTTACAGGAGTGAGTACATCCGCGGTTTCTATGTCACCTGAATGAATTATCAGATGTTTCCACAGTGTCACGCTACTATGTTAAACTTTACGCCTGCTTATTCAGCTCCCTCTGCTCCCTCCAGTGTGCAGGCGAGGGGAAACCCATTCCAGGTGTTATAAATAAGATGGTGGAGGGGTAAAGAAGGTGGATGGTGTTGAGCTGAGCGTTTTAATCAGCCCCTTTCCATTCCCTTCCCTGTGTCCTTCCACTCATCTCATTACAGACAGTACAGGGTGAGAAGTGAGGCCTGCATAGACCTCGGCATTAATTATTGAAACATACCTTCTTTTACTCCAGCTCCTCCTCCTCCGGAGTCTCTGATGACCTTAACTCTCAGCCATTATACAATTTTCTAGGCGTAGCACAGATATCGAGAGATCCAATTTGGGAATCCACCCATTCAGGGACTTTGCTCCCTAATAGCTTGCATGTGACATGTTTGCCTACACAAGCAAATATATAGTGCTTCTTTTTAATTGCCTTTTAATTGTTCCTCGTCGCTCCGGTTGAGCTTCTGTGCTAATTAAATCCACCCTGGTTTCAATCGGTACTGTTGTGATAAAGTAAAGCAAATAATTATTAAAGCTGACATTTGACTCCATGCATTGTCTTTGCCATGTTGGCCGAGTTATGCTCTGCTCATTTGCCTCCTGCCGTGCCCAGTCAATTTGAATCCCTCAGTTGGAGGCCGGCTAATGGAGGTTTTTAAGGTCAGCATGGCCAAAGCATTGAGACAACTTTACATTACATTACATTGCATTTAGCTGACGTTTTTATCCAAAGCGACTTACAATAAGCTTACTTGAGGGCAACGTCACAGTGATGCAGAAAATCTCACTCTTATCTCCTTCTGTCCCCCATCCCTGTCTCTTGTTTTTGTGTGTGCATGCAGGTTTGAAAAGTCAACATCAAACCGCGACCTACAAGAGCCTCTGAGCAGGAGAGAGAAGACGCTGCCAAGATGTTCAGCACCAAGAGGTCAGCACAATGTCACTTTTGATCTATTCTTATCTGCTCAAAAAAAAAAGCCCGCAAGAAATCTCAGGGAATTTCAAAATGGCTTCTGCTGATAATGGCTGACATTTTTGGCCAGCTACGTTCCGCTGATTACTATGGATATGAAAGACGTTGATGTGAAAAAATGTGAAGGTTGATTCCAGTTCCCAAGACAAAGTAACCCCCCTTTTATTTGTTGTTAAGTTTAATCTTTAAAGCCAGCTGATCAAAAGTTATGTTCAATGGCATTAAAACGCATACAAATGCTGCTGAAGGTTAATCCAATGTCTCTGTGTCACTTTGAAATGATTACTGATAATCCATCATAACATTTTTGTCAAAAACAGACTTTTCATATAGAGTGTATGAGAGCTGTAACCCAGCTTCCGGTTTTGGGCTAGCTGGCTGCGCATCAGTCATTCATCAATGGGTAATGTTTATATGGATTTAGGAACTTCCCCTCGATTCTATTGGCTCTAACAGTTCAAAAGTGGTGTCAATCACCAGAATCGACCAAGGGGGGCCAGAGATAGGTCAAATCCACCCAAATTACCACAGAAGTGTTTTTTTTTTCTAAACCTCTCTAAAAAGGTCAAATTTCACTTGTTTTACATCAATCTTGATACAGGGTACATAGTTTGGATTCCTAAAGCTTTTAGTCTACTATCCCATCATTCAAGGGTGGTTTTGACTATAAGTAATGTTAATTTTTGTTCAATCTGAATTTACTTTAAAATAAACATCAATATTGATTCTGACTTTTCTACATCCAACTCACAGATTTATCATTGCTTTGAGAAAAAAGATTATCAATTTACCCCTTTTTAGAAGAGAAGTTAAAGTCATTTGTTCTTGGAATGTCATCTTTCGAGCCTGAGGCCTGAAAAACAGGCTTTGGGGCTTAACAGGTTGATTCATACAGTTAAGTCATAAAGCAAATTCACGCAGTAGGCATATAGATTAAAACTTAAAGTATCAGCATACAGAACAGTACAGCTTATAAAGAACAAATACAATCTCGTCCTTTTACAACAAACATTAAATGCTCTTTTTAGGTTTTTACTAACATTGAAATCCGGCTAGTAATACACAATTTGTAGCTATATAACAGTAATCTAATTCCTTTTTTTTATGTAACGGCAAGGGAAAACTGTTATCTATTTTGTATCCTGATTATGCAATCCCAGTACATGTATTCCGTTACTCCTCAAGCCTGTGTAGACCCCAGAGAACCCTTTTAAACTCAAGTGTAAATACTCTCACACAGCCTTTGTAGGAAGTTTAGGTAGCCTAGTTCACAGTCCTCCTGTGTTGTGTGTACATTCTGTATTTTTAATGTGACCTGCAGTAGCGTACAGTCTTCATAAACTATTTATCACTTCGGCTATTCTGGATGTTGACTGCAAGGTAGAAGCGGTCACATGTTTATCTAGTATGTGTAAGGTGGGTGTGTTGGCTGGACCAAAACAAAATTATTCTGGTTGTTTCTCATGTTGTTTAAATGGAACAGTCCACAGCTTGGGTTGGGTTTACATTAAAGTATCTTGTCTACTCAGAACAACTCATGAATTAGTTTTGAGAAATTCCATGAACTTTAATAGTACATTAGGAATGGATAAGGTTGCAGTGTGCAGGCTTTTTCCCTTAACACTAGAACCGCCAACGGGTAAATTTTACCCGCAGCTGTTTTTTGATTGTATGTAACTTTTGTTCAATAACATATTAAAGTTTCCCAGTCCGTGACTTTTCCTGAAAGTGTGTTATGTAGCACCCTCTGTTGTTAACAATTGTCAATATGAAGTCGGATTGAAAAAATCGCCAAAAAAAATGCCATTTATACCTATATCCGCCAGCGGGCAATATTTACCTCATAGAAAATGCAGCGTAAACATGACGTGTTGCTATAGCAACGCCTTTTGTCTACTGCGGTTCCTTATAGATAGATAGATAGATAGATAGATATAGAGATGGACAGATAGATAGTGTAACATTTTGGAGAATACAAGATCTTGGATGACTGAGCTCACGTTGAGGACGTAATGCATGTGTGCAGGTTACGTGCCAGTTGAATAAAGATGGACACTCGGAATGAGAGAAGTAGTCTGCGTCGTCTATTTATATAGACAATTATATGTTCATAGAACAGAACATTACAGATATATCGATATAGAGAGATTTGTACCTAAACAAAACACAAGTCTAACACCAAGCGTTTAAATCAGCACTCTTGCGATATTTTAAACTTCATGCTATCCGCACAACCTATATCATATGAAAAGCTGAGATTCCACAGATTCTATTGGTATAAGTTTCATCCCTGTGCGATCAAAACTCACTGTTCTGTATGATAAATAAAAGAACATTGTACCTTGAAAATCTATAGCGGGTACATTTTACCCGTTGGCGGTTTTAGGTATACAGCGACCTCTGGCGGTCCTAGTGTTAAAAGCTAATTTTGTTTTCACAGCTATATATATACAGTGGGGCAAAAAAGTATTTAGTCAGCCACCAATTGTGCAAGTTCTCCCACTTAAAAAGATGAGAGAGGCCTGTAATTTTCAACCTAGGTATACCTCAACTATGAGAGACAAAATGAGAAAAAAAAAAATCCAGAAAATCACATTGTCTGATTTTTAAAGAATTTATTTGCAAATTATGGTGGAAAATAAGTATCTGGTCAATAACAAAAGTTCATCTCAATACTTTGTTATATACCCTTTGTTGGCAATGAAAGAGGTCAAACGTTTTCTGTAAGTCTTCGCAAGGTTTTCACACACTGTTGCTGGTATTTTGACCCATTCCTCCATGCATATCTCCTCTAGAGCAGTGATGTTTTGGGGCTGTCGCTGGGCAACACGGACTTTCAACTCCCTCAAAAGATTTTCTATGGGGTTGAGATCCGGAGACTGGCTAGGCCACTCCAGGACCTTGAAAAGCTTCTTACGAAGCCGCTCCTTCGTTGCCCGGGCGGTGTGTTTGGGATCATTGTCATGCTGAAAGACCCAGCCACGTTTCATCTTCAATGCCCTTGCTGATGGAGGGAGGTTGTCACTCAAAATCTCACGATACCTGGCCCCATTCATTCTTTCCTTTACACGGATCAGTCGTCCTGGTCCCTTTGCAGAAAAACAGCCCCAAAGCATGATGTTTCCACCCCCATGTTTCACAGTAGGTATGGTGTTCTTTGGATGCAACTCAGCATTCTTTCTCCTCCAAACACGTCTAGTTGAGTTTTTACCAAGTTATATTTTGGTTTCATCTGACCATATGGGATTCTCCCAATCCTCTTCTGGATCATCTAAATGCTCTCTAGCAAACTTCAGACGGGCCTGGACATGTACTGGCTTAAGCAGGGGGACACGTCTGGCACTGCAGGATTTGAGTCCCTGGTGGCGTAGTGTGTTACTGATGGTAGCCTTTGTTACTTTGGTCCCAGCTCTCTGCAGGTCATTGACTAGGTCCCCCCGTGTGGCTCTGGGATTTTTGCTGACCGTTTTTGTGATCATTTTGACCCCACGGGGTGAGATCTTGCGTGGAGCCCCAGATCGAGGGAGATTATCAGTGGTCTTGTATGTCTTCCATTTTCTAATAATTGCTCCCACAGTTGATTTCTTCACACCAAGCTGCTTACCTATTGCAGATTCAGTCTTGCCAGCCTGGTGCAGGTCTACAATTTTGTTTCTGGTGTCCTTTGACAGCTCTTTGGTCTTGGCCATAGTGGAGTTTGGAGTGTGACTGTTTGAAGTTGTGGACAGGTGTCTTTTATAATGATAACGAGTTCAAACAGGTGCCATTAATACAGTTAACAAGTGGAGGACAGAGGAGGCTCTTAAAGAAGTTGTTACAGGTCTGTGAGAGCCAGAAATCTTGTTTGTTTGTAGGTGACCAAATATTTATTTTCCACCATAATTTGCAAATAAATTCTTGAAATTCTATCTCATTTTGTCTCTCATAGTTGAGGTATACCTAGGATGAAAATTACAGGCCTCATCTTTTTAACTGGGAGAACTTGCACAATTGGTTGCTGACTAAATACTTTTTTGCCCCACTGTGTGTGTATATATATATATCTATATCTATATAGCTATATAGCCTGCCTGACTGTAGCTTTTCAACAGGAAATATTAAATCAGTTGATTTAAGCATTCAATCTACAAAACCCCTCTTCCTAAATAGAGGTAATTCATACTGTAGCTTGGCAACAGTAACAAGGCACGGCTGGACTGTCAAGCATTGGATTTCCTCAACATGATTACGCAGTGTGCATGGGGCTGTGGTAAGAGAAGGACTAGTACGTTTGCATATTTTTGAGTAGTGGAGTGAAATGTGCCAAGTTTGCTTCTGAACTGTAGTGGAGTAGAATTATAAAGTAGCTTGAAATACAAATGGCCTGATGTACAGAACAAATGTATCAAAAATGTGCTAAACTTGTAAATGTACTTAGTTACTTCCCACCACTGGTCATAAAGCCCTTTTCTTATAAAGTGAAATAGATCATTGAAACTTCAAAATCAAATAATAAAGCATTAATCTACCCTTTTTGGTTTCTGGTCCCATCAACCAAGCCTCTCAATGTGAAATGACACAGTCTGATGTTACATTTTTCTCCCCGTGTCCATATTTCAATACAAGGACTAACTAGCTCTACACTGCAAAACAACATACAGAACCCAATTATTTATTTCCATGTCTTCCCTTTTGGGGGTTTGAGGAGCTAGAGCTGTTTAATAGTTTGCTGGTTACACGTTGTATGCGTTTTAGGTCAATGCCAATCCTAAAATGCAGCTCTGAAAAAAATTAAGAGACCCTGCAGCACTATCAGTTTCTCTGGTTTGACCATTTATAGGTATGTGTTTGAGTAAAATAAAAATAAAACATCCTCGGTGTTGGAATTCAACAGAGACTGGAATGGAATGGCTGCCATACATGTAGAGATTGAGATTTAAGAAAAAGAGTGGTCTCTTAATTTTTTTTCCAGAGCTGTATTTTGTTGTCAGTCGGGGACAAAATGTACACTAAATTAGAGAGGCGCTATTGTGCTTTTTGGGGTTTGCCCTTTCCCATTTGTTATAGGTTTTTTTTTTGTGCTTGGTCTGCAAAGGCCAAATTCTCCCCTGCCAGAAATGCCTTGATTGAACTCCTTTATTTACATCCGTAACATACAGTAATGACATCAATATAAACACACACTCTTCTATTGGCTAGTTCTCAAACACATTGCGTGATAGGCTAAGTAGAGGGACATATCCAAGCGGTTGACCAATCACAACAGAGCCAGCTAGCCAATCAGACCAGACTGAGCTCTGGTTTTAGACAGAGGGTGAAAAGAGGTGCTGGCAGTATTAGAAAAATATGGACATTTTTGAACATTAAAGCATGTAAACATGTCACAGTAAAAGCACAAAATACAAATATCAACCTGAAAATGTGTAGAATAGGGTCCCTTAAAAAGAAAAATTTTGTCAGCCAGGACAAAAGTAATAAAGCAATGTGTTTACAGTAGGAAGTTTCTGTTATGGTAGGATATGGGTAAGGTATCATGATGTGATGGGGACTGTGCTATCACGATGCAGCAATAGCATCCATCCGCCGTCTCCTCGCAGTGTGTGATCATCTTACTGTAGGTTAGAGGATGATTAAACCAAGTCAGCACTCCATCTTCAGGGAGCTGTGTCAGCACAGTCCATGACACGGATACGCACAAAATGACTGTAATAGGTTGCAATCTTGGAACTCGAAAGACTCAAAGCTCATTCAGATTTCTGCTGAATACGAAACAAAGCCTTTTTCTCCCGCTAAACTGCTGAACGAGACACAAAGCGAGTGAGGAAATCTGTGTTTGTGTCAGAGATGGCTATGTGCTGTTGTGGCGTTATCTTTGGGTTTTTAATATTGGCTTTCCTCTTGCGTTCCCTCGAGTCATCTCAAACAACACAATGCCAGAGCCAAATTAAAGGTTTTGCATTGACATTTAATCAAACGTCTTAACATGGCAGTTTGGGTTTGATTTGAATGGAATGAAGTGTGGAACCGAGGCATGGAAAATAAATCCAAAGCATTTGTACTTTTGTGCGTCTGACTTTGTTTAATGCGCTCGCCTCTGATGAACCGCTTTACTGTTATGGATAAACTGAGAGCGCACGTATCCACTGCTTGATGGTTTGTGTCTACATGTGCTCATTAAAATGTAACTGGAGCGCTGTTAATCCGAGTCTTTCATTCCGAATGAGAACATTTATGAAGTGATGCACCATAGCTTTGATTTGGGTTACACATTTAAAGCCTTCCTAGCAGCAGCTGGTTTTGCCTACTAGCATAAATAACTCCTAAAGAGAACAGTTATGAGCGGAATATGTTTTTTTCTGATTCCTTCTAGCTTTGTGAGTAAAAAGTCATTATGGCAGAACAATAAAAAAAAAATGCTATAATTACGGATGATTTTCCAAAGAAATATGACTTCAACACATGCTCAAGTGAGATCTAAAACACACATGCAATTACAGCTTATTGCCTTAGGCGGCGCCAGAAAAATCTAACATTTACCAAGGCCATACAATCAAAGAAATGCACAGTAATTACAGGTGTTTCTTAAAAAAAGGATGACTTCAAGACACTTAAGTCAGATCCAAAACGCACCTGCAAAACTTAAATATATAATATATCAAATGATTTATAATGTTTCAATTGATTTGGTTTGATTTGTTTTTACTTAATTTTTTTTAAAGGCTCTGTACCAAACACACATGTTTTGTTAGATCTGCAGAATAACACTTTTGGGCCTTGATATGTTTGCAGCTACATAATACCAGCTCCATATACTTAAATATAGTATTTGAACACATATTTTGCCTTTCAACAAATTGTTTGCATCCTGCAATCTCCATATTGTTATCTCAGTAAAATATTTTGTTTTTGCAAAGCTCTGCTCTCAGACAGACTGTGTTGAAACCAACATTTCCCTTCACTTTCTTTCAATTCCATAAAGGTAACTGTATAACCGCGGGTTGTTTACAACCAGCATAAAAGCCAAAGCTACAAATACCCAACACCTGGTAAATAAACGCCTATTTCCTTTATACTGCTCTTGGCACTTTTGAAGCACCTGTTTTCACAGGTTTTTCAAGGTTTGTTGAATGTTTATTTTTGTCATTTCCTCGAGCTAAAAGGTTTCACACCTGGCTACTGGCTGCCTTTATATGGACTGGTGTGGGTGGACAAGGATTCAGTTCAGGACCTAGAGACATCTTACCATGATGTCAGCTGTTGTGACTACTTATTAGTTTTTACTTCTAACTATTCTAAAACACACTATGCATAGATGGAGGTTATAGCTCTGTTTGCAGTTCACTTTTGGGGCTGTATTTGTTTAGTTTCTACCTGAAATGCTTCAATAGTATTCAAATAAAATCAAAATTCAAAATTAATGTAACTCCAGTTCTGATTCACAACACGTCTCAGTTTGATCACCAGTTTCCAGTTGTATTGACTCAGCAGTACAGTATGTTCACAGACTGGAGGTGTTTTATTTTGGACGACTGTCACAAAGAGACATTCAGTTTCCTGTCCTTAGTTGTCAGCCATGCAGGGTCATCAATTAAAGTGATTTTTCCTAGATGTTTTTGGGACAGGAACAGGAAATAACTGTCACGCAGGCAGCAGCAGCTCACACAGAGATCATGTAGAAACTGAGTGAAAGTGTCACAACAACACCGGTAATTGCTATCAGTGAAAGCTGTTATGAAATTACCACAATATGAGTTGGACTCATTTTTGGCAAAATAGTAGACCTGACTGATTAATAGTTATGCTTTCTGGGGTTTTCCCTTTCCTGTAGTGTGTTTTTAAAGGTTTGTGTGCATGTAAATGGTCTACAAAGTGTTCTCTACAGAGGGAGTTTTTCTCCCTTCACTCCCCCCTCTACCTGAAACACATTGAACTCCTTTGTTTACTTCCATTGCATAGTGACGTCACTACGTAAATCAAGCGCTTCAATTGGCTAGCGGTCTTACACATTGTACGTGACATGCGAATGGGCGGGGCTTAAGTTAGCTGCCGGCCCCTTGAGCCAATGGAAGATTTATGTTCAAAACCAAATTATGGAATCTTGCAGGAGTTTTTTTAATTGGTTAAAATCTCGTAAAAACAACAAGTTGAATATCCAATGACTGAAATGTTCCTTCGGTAAATATATATACAAAATGTACTATTACTTTGATTAAACTTAAAACTTTAATTTGAACAATTTAGAAAATATTTGCGAGTACACACCCTTTTAATGTGCATACAGTTACACATTTCAAAAGTATTGTAAAGATCAGATATTTGATAACAGTATTTTTGATCGGAAAAATTACTTGAACAACTAATGGATTATTACAAAAGTTGCAGATTAATCCGTTATTGTGCACGCCAAATCTCACCACTTTCCACATTGAATGCAGACAGAGTTTGTGTAATGCATCGTGACTGGGATGCGTGCTGAATGTTTATCATGGGACGCCCCATTATAGTGATGCATTGTGGAAAGGTGCCTTCCTGGGGTTGCTGATATGTTCCCCCCCCTCCGCCTCAAAGGGTGACTCGTCACAAACAATCGGAACAATGGAGAAAGTAAACACCTTTTATCAGTTGTTCCACACGCTCACCCATGACATAACGGTTTGTTCTCTGAATACTTTTGTATCACAATGACATAACATGAATGTACCTGGACCTCTGCACTTATCTATACACCAATCAATATGTCACATATTCATCATGGTAATTAAGCTTCTAATGACTGTAATTACAGTCCTGACGAAATATCCGATCTGACATTGACCCCCCACTTATCCTGACCTTCGTATGGTGTAATTGGATATCTAACTGTCTGTAGCTTTGTGCTGTTGATCGACATCAAGGGGCCTTGCACTTGATTACTTATGTATGCAGAGGGAAGAGAATGGTGTCTGGGGAGTAGAGTGCATGCTGGGATGTGTTAACCCCCTACATAGGCCTGCTGATCCAATCATGATGAACAGGCCGACTCTCCTTGGGGCGACCTTGAAGAGGGTGCAACAGTGTGGCTGTGACTCGTTCAAAGATATTCTCTATTGTGCACTTTGAAGACTAATCATTTAATAGGTTAGGCTGTACATGATCGATTCAGTCGAATACTAAGTGAGTTATTTGCATTTGCTTACACTTTATTCTTGGCCACAGGACTTGTTTTCTGAGAGGCTGGCAAGTGTCCATTATAATCTAATAACATGACACCTCAATATCCAGTCAGCATTTTCGCTAACTTTGTACAGCAGTACGGGATGCAGTGTCCTGAACTGATGATGGAAGCAACAGAACTTTTACTTGGTGCTACATTACCACTCTAGCTTCACACAACTGTTGTCACATCTTGAGAAGGGTCTAGCTGCAGAGCTCCAGGCTCGGACCCACCCCCTTTTACGGACCCTTTCCGGTTCTGACATTTTAAATTGAAGTCACATTTTGAAATGGGTATTCCAGAGTTAAAATGGCATGTTACATTAGTTTAAATAAACCACAAGACATCCAACACAAAGACAAACAAGACAAAACATTTTATATTTAAAACAAATGTAAAATATAAAGAATAATTTGGAATACTCTATACCAGCGGTTTTCAAAGTGTGAGGCGTGCCTCCCCTGGGAGGTGCCAGAGAGCTTCAGGGGAGGCGCAGAGTGAGACACAAAAAAACGAGAAAAAGACGAGTAAAGTGACACTTGCCCACTTGTGGCTGTCTGTGGAGACCGAGTTCCCCCACCTCGCCAAAAAGGCTGTAAAAGTGCTCATTCCCTTCACCTCCACCTACCTGTGTGAGTGCATGTTTTCCGCATTGACTTTGATCAAAAGCAAGTACCGGTAAAGGCTGCAGCCAGAGGATGATCTGCGTTTATTCCTCTGTGCATCAAAGACGCAGACTCATTGTTCCGACTAAAGTAGGGGTGAGTGTAATAAGGAGGCAAAGTTAACGTTCAGTGTGTTACCGGGAGCATATAAGGATTTATTCACCATGTTGAAAATGTTAAAAAAAAGATGTCTTGAGAACACGGCGTGCGGAAATATACGGGTCGTGCTGCAGCTAGATGTGCCTGTCCTCTGTAAGAAGGTGTCGGTGACTGACATGCAAGGAAGAACGGCTGTCCACAGGCTGTTCCAACTTTAATAACTGTATTAACTTCCAGGGTAGTGAATTGAACTTGCAATTGTAATTGGGTGTGTGGTATATTTTCATGCACGGACACGCATGTTCCACAACACACAAACTGAACAACACTCAATTTTCCGATCAGCGTCCTTGCGATCTTGTTATAATAACAAATGCACGTTACTGATGCAATATGGTTGAGACCATTCGCGGCTGTTCTTATGTTCTCTGAGGGGAGGCTCACATACCCACACTTTGAAAACCCCTGCTCTATAATATATCAATCTACAACTAAAACAATCAGATATACATGTATAGCACAACAAAGGACATTTTGCCTAATATAAAAGTGTACAGAGTTGTTTTTTAGTTAAATGAAAGTTAGTGTGAGTACAATACTTGCAAATCATTCAGGGTTTTTGAAAGGATACTGTGAAGCTGTGAGTTCTCTGCAAGCTAGATGTGATAGAAGTATTAGATATACAATATTAGTTTTTGTCTAAACTTCAACGTTGTTTTTTTCAATTCATGAAAATGTATCCTAACATTTTAATCGCCAGCGGTTGTCTTTTTCAACATTTTGTTGTACTTTTTTCAACCCTTTTGCGTCAAAATGAAAGATGGTGATGGCTTGAATGCCAAACTCGAGACTTCAAAACCGTAGTCAACTAAATGTATTAAAATAAAAACATGAATATAAGAACAATTTTGAGGGCAAAAACAATAAAAGGGATGTAACCAGTGAGGTACAAATGAACGGATATTCTCCAGTGACAAGAAAAACGTTATCACAAATGACACAATGACAGGTTAGAGGCTCTTTCCTAGCGAGTGTTAGAACTGCTGCGAATGCACAAAGAGTGCTACAATGAGAACCAGCAAGAACAATGTGGATTTAATCACTCTCCCGGCTCGAGGTGTCCGAGTGTGTACCTCCACTGCTCTGTTCCACAGTGCAGACGGCAGCAGCTTTTTGATCAGGCAGACTTCAATGCAGCACGCATTGGACATAGGAAGTGACAGCATCAGTAATAGAGCCAGAAGACTGCTAAACTCTGCAGGAACGTGATGATTAGAGGGCTTTCTGCTGACGCTGGGAAGATAGTGGTATCAAATGTCAAGGAGGGCATTAATTCCAGAGTAGGACTGGATACATTTGTCTTCTGATTGAATGGTATTAAATCTGTAGAAGTCCGTTTTTAAAATGAAGCCATTTTTGAGTCTACTCTTATTAATTAAAGGAAGTTGATCCGACTCAACCACTCTATTGATTTGTGTGCTATAGAAAGATATTGTACTTTGCAGTTGGTCGAAAATCAGTGACCAGAGATACAAATCTGAGCCCCTGCTGTGTTCCGACATGCAGATCACCATCCGAGCATTACAGCCGCTCCACTGATCAGCATTGCAGTCGGTCAGTTTCTCTGGAAAATTACGTTTTCTGTTGTATTCTCCCAGGATTAGGCACGTCTACAGATTACTGCAGGTTGTTGGTGGTGGTAGTGATAATCCTAGCCCTGTGCTACATTCTCTGCTCTAATCGCCAGTAGGATAAACACTACTGCTATGACAACAGCAAATGTATGTTGTGGCTGTCAAACACATGGCCTTGGCCTGTTCGGAGTGCACTCTAGCAACTTAGGCAACAGATTTTTTTGAAAATCAGATTTTGTGCTCTTTCTGTTCTGATGAAAAATGGTTTCATGAATGCAGCCCTGACATTTTTCAGTCTGTAATTATGGGAAATGGTGACCTTCATGCAATACCCAATGACCAATACCCAGTGACCATCATACCCAAGCATGTTTAGTGTTAGTGTGTGGACAAAACAGTGAAAGTGGTTGTTGCATTTTGGGATGAAAAACATCTTAAACCTGAGTACACTTGTGATTTTTCAAAAGATAAAAACCTCTTAATTTGGGGAAAACATTTATCAAAAAAAGCAAGAACTGTTGTATATTTGCACTACCTTCGATGCTGTGAATGTCATTCAATGCCAAGTTTCAAAAAATGAAAATAAATAGTTGAATCTTCAACTGTAGAATTAGTAGCCATCTATTTAGTATGACACTTCACTATCAAAATCAATGCGTGTTTCTAAATGCTAAACATTCCACTCTGTTTACTGGCTAGCAAGTAGCTTTTACTTGTGCTTCACTGCTGGCAAGATGTGTTTATCAGACCTTTTAACCCTCTAGAAAACAGCTCCAACTTGCAACAAAAAATTGTTTTTTTTGGGGCAGACAGCCAAAACAATGAGCTAAAAGACACTAAATTGTTCGTAGAGCTGAAGGGTTACGCCAAGTCGGGTAATCCTGCGTGGGTTAGTTGCTACAAATCACACCTTTTTGGTATTGCATCATAAGCATAATGATGCAGCTTTACACATTAGATTTGCATTGCACATGCAGAATGATAGACATGATGTGGTTTTCATTTCTATGAATGCTTTTCTGTATCTGTGTTATTTAGATTCACGACCCCTGATCACTGCTCTGTTTTGCAGCTTTTTGTTGTTTTTGTTGTTGACTGCTATAAACTGGGGCAACATGTCATTCAGGTCACATTTTAATGTTTAACCAGGATACATCTATTTAATATTTACAGCATCTGTACTATGAGCGGCTGTTTCCATTTCACCCAGCACATGTTTGTCTTTTATTCATAACAATACCCAGCATTCTCTGGGTAATCAAAGTGAGTGTTTAGGGATGGGGTGTAGCTCCACCCTGAGGGTCCTCCCCACCTCATAAACTGTAACATCACCATAACAGAAACAACAAAAAAGGTCACGTTTTTTTTAGGATTTAACGTACATGTTTTCTCTTTGAGGCAGATGGAGTGTTATTTGTCCCCTCCTATCTCCTCCACAGTTTCCCACCCCAGCACATGTCACTCATTTTGATGAGCTGTCTGCTGTAACCTAGGGGAGGTGTCCACCTCTCGCTGCGGGCTATAAATGTGCAGGAAAAACAACAGAAATGCTCAGTGTTTTTGAACACGTCTTTATCCAGCGGTCACATGTTCCTCACTGCTCTCTGTTGTTGTTGCTGTGACCTTTCCACAGCTGCACGACAACAGCCAACACTGTACACCCCTGGAGCAGGTTTATGTGCATGTGACTTGTCATTTAAAACCCAGGCATATTATTAATGTTAATGAATGTGTGAATTGGTGCATTTTGTAGATTTAAGACTATTAAAGAGGCCGTATGCTTTTTAGGCTTTTCCTGTAGTATGTTATATAGTAAATGTTCTGCAAAGGCTAAAATCTCTGTTGCCCCCAGAGGGAGTTTCTCTCTCACACACTCCCCATGAAACGGCTCGACTGGACCACTTTGTTTATTTCCGTAACATAGTGACATCACTATGCAACGCTCGCTCTTTTATTGGCTAGCGCTCTAACACATTGTATGTGCTAGACAAAGGGGTGGGACATATCTGACACATCCCTAAGCGGTTGACCAGTTACAATAGAGCTGGCCAGCTAACCAATCAGAGAAGACTGGGCTCTGGTTTGAAGATTAAAGCATGTAAAACACATTACAGGAAAACCACGTATGAACCTGAACGTGAGCCTTATAGGGCTCCTTTAAGTATTTGCATTTTAATAAATGTTCCTTTCAATAGGAGTATGTTGGGGGTGCAGAACAAATTAACATCCATACGTATCTTCGGGAGGCTCGATCGTTGGAAAGTATTGCCTCACATATCAGATCAATGTACAGAGGTTGAATGTCACCTAGTGAAATTGGTGAAAGTGAGCCTGCAGGCTATGGGCACCAACTAATGAATTTTCTGATGCTGCTTTATTTAGAACTATATTTTTACAGGATTGCGTTCCAGGCTCCGTTTCCGACTTCAAAGGCGAGCTTTCACCACTGCTGGGGGTAGGAAGTCTATCTGCACCCAGTATAGGATGGTTCCTAACAATTGTGTTTTTTTGCTATGACTCGGACTGCTTCCATGTGATCATTTTTAATCTGATTCGCTTTATTTTTTTCATCCTTTTCCCACTTCACTCTGTTAATCCGTGAAGTGAGATACGCAGTGTGTTTGTGTGTGGCTCTCTCCATTTAGATTAGTGCTTTCATCACTTTTCAGATGAGGGATAGAGTTTCTATTTAAACGGTTCTGGACTGGTGACAGCTTTGCCCCAGAATAAACACTTTATGTGCGTTGTGTGTTTGATCACGTTAATATTTCTGCTGCTCATGTGCATTCATATCCTAGTGCTGATGTGAATGCATTTTATTGGCTGCATTTATTTGAGTGTTGAGTGCATTTGAGCAGGGATGCACAGTCTATGATAACAGACTTATGTCACAATCTCGTGCAATCTTATTTTTGTTACATTTCTCCTGTGCTTACATTAGCGGGGAGATCAACTTCATCAAAACAAGCGCTACTCATTTATCCCATTTCTTCTTGTTTTGCAACCTGCAGTAAAATCAATCCACAAGCAGCAATTGAGAAACAAATGTGAATACTGCATCATTATGGTCGAAGCCAAATTATGGAAGTCTGTTTTTTAATCGATTAAAACACTTGTTTGTAAGTTTAATTTAAAATGCTTAAATCCATTGTCTAACTCTTTCATTCGGTTAATATGAAAAAAACTGGACTATTACTTTGATTAAAACTCCCTTCTTTTTTGTACGCACTCAACTAAAATCACATTTTCAAGGGTATTGTAAAACTAGCTTAAACAGCTGGAACAACCAAATGATTATTAAAATACAGACCAGACTCACCTTCTTTGATTGGCTTTTAATGTGATTAATGTTGTTTCCTTGTAATGTAGTTTTGTCAGCTCGATTTTAATTTTACTTTTATTTTTTATATCTGTAAAGTATCTTTGGGCATGTGCAAAAGCACTTGATAAAATAAATCATTATTATTATTTGTACAACATGTTTTTGCAGATTAATCTTCGTTATTCTCATTTAACCAAAATGGTGCTATCTGAACATATTGATGGAAAGCAGATTAAGGCATATACTCCAATGATGCAAGACTCGTACTGCAGTTCCTGGCTTATGATAAATATCCATGTTGCATTCAGATACGGTCAACCTCTCGCTTTAGCATCTACCTTCTCATTACAACCTCTTTCTCTCCTTCTGATTCCACCTCTAAGTATCTATTTGTACCTCCCTTGGCTCCTTTCTTTCAACTCCTCTTTCTCTGGATGGATGGTGCTCAGCCAGGTGCAGCAGCTGGTGCCCCAGGAGATCTCTGACCTGGGGTGAACACTGCAGAAGAGTCAAAATAACGTTTTATTTCATTACTCAAATTTAAACACCTCCAGCAGCAGCAGCTCTCAATGTCATCCAGAGGGTAAACGTTGCTCAACCAGGGGGAACCGACACCATCACCATCACCATCACAACACAGAAAGACCACACAAATGTACATCTCCATAACTAGAAGCAATGATGCCGTTTATTTGAACATCACTATGTATTTTAGACCTAATCAGTTATTTGTAATGCCAGAAACATCTTTCTCTTCCTGTTGTCTCTTCCTCTCTTTATCTCAGAGGATGCAGTATTATACATGCAAACAGATTGGGCCAGCGGTAGCCAGAGCGCAGCGGGGAGAACACCTCGGGGTGCTTGGATGTGTTTGTTAAGCATGGTAATCTGCTGGGGGGGAAATGACAGAGGAAAAACAACAACAACAACTGCCACCATTTCAAAGATGTGCAGGCATTCTCTATATTGGCTTTCATCCTCGTGGCTCAAAGTATTTCATATCTTATGTAAGGACAGATTAGGAAAAAGAAATACCGAGTTTATACAAAACGGCTTCAAACAGCCGCTAGTTAGGACTCAGATATGCAGCTTGTTCGGCTATCTCCCTCTGCCATTGCATCTAACTCAATTTGCTGACTGCTGTGACATTTTTGTGATCATGAAAAAGTGCAGAGGCTGAATTTATTGTTGCTGGGCCTCTGCCTTTGTTGATGAATGCGCTCTGAGCTCATCCTTATCTGGCAGGAAGCATTTAAACATAACGCGTACCATTAGTTTTTCTGCCTTTTTTCAAAATTGACCGATCAACCATGGCATCTAAGGAGAGCCACATTGGATATAAAGTGACCAAAGTCTAAGTGATTCAAATTAAGGAGTTCAGTCAGTGGAGAAAACAAATTTAGGAATCATCTTTCATTAGATATGTAGTATGCTATTGTCGAAATTACATACTGTTATATCTTTCCTATATATCTGGAGATATCCGGTGGTAATCAGCAGCGAACCGCTTCAACACGTGTATTTGGGTTTATTTAAGGCATTCATTTTGTTATTCTACAGTATTGTTGTTTTATAGTTATTTGTTAATGTATATAACACAATTTGTGTTTTTTGAAATAGGATATTGCATTGTGTTAATTTCGTTGCAGTTGTATATGTCTTAAGTGTAATTTGGCCTGGCTTCCTATTTTGTATGGACATGCTTTTATTTTGAAGGAGAGTTAGCGCTGTTGACAGGAAGTTGTTGTTGTTGCTATGGAAACAACGTGACAGAGATTAACGGAGAAAAAGTCATATCTGCATATAAAGACGGAGAAACTAAACGATAATGTTTATGGTTAAGTGTTGGCACCCCCCGAAGAGGCACAAGCTCTTACGTTGATATTGGACATTTCAATAAATTCAATTTAAAAAAAAAAAAAAGTTAACTTCAGCTAACTTAATGTAAGCGGCAACATGGATCGATTTTTAGTGAAGTTACCTAAAGTGAGAGAGGAGACAGCGTCTGGCAGAAAACGGAGGAAGTATGACCACGATTATTTGAAGCTAGGGTTTTCATGGATCGGTCCTTGCAGGGGCGGACTGGCCATCTGTGTGTTCTGGAGAATCACAGAATGGCCGGTCGTCAGTGGGCCGTTGACGGCTGGCTCGGTTCGCTGACGGCTGGCACCGCCCTCTATTTGAATTTTAATAATACTTATCTTGCTGCAGTACCACCTGCCAGACTGCAGCAGGCAGAACAGTTTGTGTCTGGGGTGGTGGGGGTCTTTTATAATCCTGAGGGCTTTCTTCCTCAGCCGCTGGGAGTAAAGGTCCTCCATGGATGGCAGCTCTGTCCTGGTTATGTTCTGTGCAGTTTTCACCACCCTCTGTAAAGCCTTACGATTGAGGGCGGTGCAGCTGCCGTACCAGGCCGTGATGCAGCCAGTCAGGATCCTCTCTATGGTGCACCTGTAGAAGTTGCAGAGTATCCTGGAGTCCATGTTGAACCTCCTCAGCCTGCGGAGGAAGAAGAGCCGCTGTCAAGCTTTTTTGGTGATGGTGGTGGTGTGAAGAGTCCATGTCAGGTCCTCAGTGATGTGGACAACGAGGAACCTGAAGCTGCTGACTCTCTCCACCGTAGTCCCATTGATGGCGATGGGGGCGTGTCCCTCTCTCTGCTGCTTCCTGTAATCCACAATCAGCTCCTTTGTTTTGCTGATGTTGAGATGGAGGTTGTTGTTCTGGCACCAAGATGTCAGGTTTTCGACCTCCTCTCTGTACGATGTCTCGTCGCCGTCTGTGATCTGGTTGATGACGGTCGTGTCGTCAGCAAACTTCACGATGGTGTTGGAGCTGTGTGTGGCCACGCAGTCGTGAGTGAACAGAGAGTAGAGGAGAGGGCTGAGCACGCAGCCTTGAGGGGCTCCGGTTTTGAGGATCAGGGAAGAGGATGAGATGTTTCCCACCCGCACTGCCTGGAGTCTGCCCGTCAGGAAGTCCAGGATCCAGTCACAGAGGGCGCTGTTGGGGTCTCTGTCTACATTGCATCCCCGCATCACCCTTCTCTTCAAAGGCGTAGACTCATTAAAGGCTTCTAAATTCTCAAATGTCCCCTCCTCGACTCCTATCCTCGCGACTTAGTCCCGCCCACAGGAGATGCGAGCGGAGGAGTCGAGGAGGGGAGTCGAGGAGGGGAACCGAGGAGGGGAACCGAGGAGGGGAAGCACCAGGCGTTTAGAGAAATGGGAAATCCTCTCCTCTGAATGGTCATTTTAAAGAGACGTCCATTAATGATGACATCTACCTCTATAGCACTCGCAATTCTTACAGACTCTCACTACCTGTTAGCATCTGGCATCTGTTAGCATCTAGCTCTCCTGCTTACAAACATTTAGCCATCCCTCCTTATACAAGTAGTAGTTTTAGTTGTCTACTCCTGCTGATTTTAAAGCTAGGTCTGGTTTGGGTTTCATCCATTTGAATGTGCGCAGCCTGTTAGGTAAACTAGATTTTGTCCGCATTTGTGCAAGCTCGACTGACGCTGACGTCATTGTTTTATCAGAAACATGGCTAAATAAATCTAGTTTGGCCTCTGACATTGCCTTAAATGGTTATAATGTGTATCGTTCCGACCGGCCTAATAAAGGTGGTGTCTTTGCCATTTATGTTAAGAATAAGTTCAGTGTATCCACATTAGTTTCCAAATCTATCAGTAAGCAATTCGAATTTTTTGCCTTAAATATAGAAGTGGCAAAGGGGCAACAGGTCATGGTGGTGGGCTGTTACAGACCCCCCTCAGCTGTCAAGGATTCCTTGTCTTCGCGAGCAAATCTTTTATCGCAGCTAGACTACAAGGAAATAGTGCTACTTGGAGATTTTAACTGGGACTGGTTAACTGCAGTATCAGAGGATTTTAAAAACATTTGTGTCTCTTTAAATGTTACTCAGATTGTTGACAGTCCTTCTCGCCCTAACATTAAGTCCCCTAATAAATCCTCCCTTATTGATCTCATTCTAACTAATGTTCCCTATAAATACTCATCCGTGGGAGTATTTGCGAATGATGTGAGTAACCACTGTGCTGTAGCCACAATTAGGGATACTAAGGTCCAAAAGGTTAAACCTCATATTATTATTGAGAGACATAAAACATTTTGTGGAGCAGGGTTTTGTTCATGATCTGTTTGGGTTTGATTAGGGAAAAATCAATTTGTGTGCAGATGTAGAAACTGCATGGTCTTATTTTTATCTTGGTTTTATGGAGATCATTGATAGACATGCACCCCTGCGTAAATTTAGAGTAAAAGGACGTGACAATCCTTGGTTTTCTGTTGAACTGTCTAGTCTCCTTCATGAGAGAAACAAGGCCTGGGCAAAGGCTAGGAAATCAGGCTCAGAGGTAGAATGGCTGCGTTTTAGGCAGCTAAGAAATAGCTTCACTTCACATGTCAAAAGTGCTAAGTCGAAGTACTATTTGTCAGTTACCACAGAAAACCTAAATAATCCTAGGAAATTTTGAAAAGCCATAAAATCGATATCCACCGGTGAGATCCGTAATGAGCTACCTCCTTGCCTTACCACAGCATCTGGCTCTATATCGGACAGGGCCACCATGTTAAATTGCTTTAATAAGCATTTTGTGTCCTGTGGCACTCTGTTTGATTCTGTTTCTAACTCTGCTTCTGTGAACACCCCAATCCGTAACTCTGAAAAAACGTGGTCTGGAAAACCCTTTCAGTTTTACTCCTTTTACTGTTAATGTTGTTCGTGAAGCTTTAACCAAGTTAGATCCTAAGAAACCGGCTGGCTCGGACAACGTAGAACCTTTCTTTTTAAAGATAGCTGCAGATTTTATTGCTCCTCCTCTCACTACTCTTTTTAACCTCTCCCTCAACACAAATGCAATTCCAAAAGCATGGAAGTCAGCTTATGTCTTGCCTTTACTAAAAGGAGGGGAGGCAACTATTTTAAATAACTATAGGCCAATCTCTAAATTGTCAGTTCTGGCGAAGGTGCTCGAATGCCTAGTGAGTGAACAAGTAAAGGAGTTTTTATGTAAAAATAATATCCTTTCTAAACATCAGTCAGGCTTCAGAAAGCAACATAGCACCATCACTGCGACAATGAAAGTGGTGAATGACATTACGAGTATTTTAGATAATAAGCAGAGTTGTGCAGCTCTATTTATTGACCTTTCCAAAGCGTTTGATACCGTCGATCATCACATCTTAAAGCAGAGGCTACTCAGTATTGGCATATCCAGCCATGCAGTGGGGTGGTTTGTAAACTACCTCTCTGAAAGGTCCCAATGTGTTCACTTTGATGGGCTGTCTTCTGAGTGGTTAAACATTGCTAATGGTGTTCCTCAAGGTTCTGTTTTAGGTCCACTTTTATTCTCCATATATATCAACAGTTTAGGTGAAAAAGTGAATGAAGCTACTTTAGATTTTTATGTGGACGATGCAGTTACAGTATGTACTGTGCAGGTCCCTCCATTAAGGAGGCTGTTGTTAAATTACAGGCTGTTTTTAACATTATTCAGACTCAGCTCGCTGAGCTTAAGCTTCTTTTAAATGTTGATAAAACCAAGGTAATGCTATTTTCAAAAGCTAAAAAGACACCAGAGCCTGTTTTTAGATATTGTTACTATGCAAGGACAAGTACTGAAGTGGTTACCTGTTATACATACCTTGGTATCTGGCTTGATGATTGTCTTACTTTTAAACTTCATGTCAATAACCTGCTTAAAAAGCTGAGGGTTACACTCGGTTTCTTTTTCAGAAACAAGTCCTGTTTCTCGCTTGAGGCCAGGAAAAGGCTAGTTACTGTGAACTTTTTACCTGTTCTGGACTATGGTGATTTGTTGTATATGAATGCACCTGCCTATTGCCTGAACAAGTTAGATGCCGCCTATCACAGCGCACTGAGATTTGTCACCAATTGTAAAGCACTTACTCATCACTGTACCCTGTATGCCAAGGCAGGTTTGCCATCACTTACTGTAAAGAGGCTCAGTCATTGGTACACGTTTATTTATAAAGCTTTGTTGGGTAAACTCCCGTATTATATCTGCTCTCTGATAACACAGAGAGTTGCAAGCAGCTATTATCTGAGATCGCATGATGTAGTCTTGTTGGATGTGCCAAGAGCAAGGACTGTCTTAGGTAAGACAGCTTTTATGTGCGCAGCTCCACTTGCTTGGAACAATCTTCAGCAAGAATTGAAACTGAGCAATCTAATTCCTCGGCATGTTTTTAAAGCTAGGCTAAATGAAATGCTTGTTGATACTATGGGCACTTGTAAATGTCTATAACTATGTAAATGTATCCTGTAAATATAATGTATGATGTCCTTTATTGTTTTATGTTTCATGTGGAACCTATATGCTGCAGGTCTCCCTTGAAAAAGAGATCTATGATCTCAAGGGACCAATCTGATTAAATAAAGGTCTGAAATTAAATGATGACAGGACGCACAGCAGCACTCTGTCTGATGGACAGATGTGTTCATGACGACTTATACATTTACTTTTAATTAATTGACAGTGCGGCATAATGAGACAATAACAGGCTTCAGATGCGGACATTTATATAAATATACAATTTCAGAATCAAACAAGTATGAGAGCACTTTCATAATAATGTAACACAATCAGAGACTGGATATATCCCCCCCTCCTCTGGTCGCTGAAATGGGGAATTTAAATTACGGGCCAAAAGTTATATTTACAAGTATTAAAAGTAAGCAGAGGACACCAAACCAACTGAGACCCGTCTGTCTGCCACATCTACACACTGTACAACACACACACCTACACACTGTACCACGCACACACACCTACACACTGTACCACGCACACACACCTACACACTGTACCAGACACAGCATAGGATACAGCTGTTGTGTATTTTATTATGTGAAGCACTAAATGGTTTTAGAAAAATATTGACTCTTTGTTCGTAGATATATACTAAACTAAAGCAAATAAAGAGAGTAGGCCTGTTATACAGAGTGATATATATTTTACACACTGCTCAGCTTTCTGCACGGACCTCACAGCTGTTCTCACTGTAAAGATCGCGTCGCGATGAAAGCAGTTCATAAAATAATATCCAGGGGACGCATGCAGAGCTGTCATTGGCTGAGATAAGTCCGGCCGTGCGTCACGACTCTTTGAAACATCACTGTTGCCTGAAATACATCCGGAGGAGCCGTGGAGGAACCATCAGTGTATCCTTGATCATAGCTCCTCCAGAGAGCCTCCTCGATGTGCATTTAGAGAAATGAGATGTCCTTCAAAATGGTGCGCTGAAATCCATTTCGGAGTTGAGTCGAAGAGGAGAAATTAGAGAGTTGAGAAGCCTTTCTAGTTCCCACTAAAGTAGGGGTGAGTGTAATAAGGAGGCAAAGTTGACGTTCAGTGTGTTGCCGGGAGCATATAAGGATTTATCCACGATGTTGAAAATGTTTAAAAGATAAAAAGGTTTTAAAAAGTTGTTGTTTAATGTTTTAAGGAGGTGACACTACTCAGCCAATCAAATCGGTGCAGTCAGTGAGTCAGCACGATAGATTCAAACACAGAGACGAGACAAGAGAAACAGCAGTGAGTCATTTCAAATGGCGTGCTCAAAAAAGAGAAAGGTACACAGCGAAAACAGAGCATTTCATGAAATGTTCTCTCACTGGACCTCTTTGAAATGCAATTGAATACCCCTGCATTATAACAACAACAACAATAATAATAATTGCAATAATAATTGCGAGGGGTGGCGCGGCTGTTCTTATGTTCTCTGAGGGGAGGCTCACCTTCCAACACTTCCAACACTTTATACAGTGTATATATATATATATATATATATATATATATATATATATATATATATATATATAAATAAATAATAATTATATTATAATATATAGGCTATAAAAAACATTTATATGTATGACTAGTGCGTAATACAATATATATTTTATATATTTGTATACCCTATTTATAGACCCTTCTGAATACCTTTGCACTGTAGTAAACATGTACTGTAAAGTTTGCACAAGTCCTATATAACCATTAATATCGAATCATGACTATGCCATTTTAAAATAGAGTGTATATTGTGTTGTGCCAACCAATCTATATTTGTGTAGTAAATAGAAATGTAGGCCTATAATAAGCATATGTGTGGTCACATGGTAAGACAACTTGTTCTGATTGGAGGTAGAGCCTGTAGTGGTTTCGAGCACACATTCTTATGGGCTTGACTTTACAAGACTCTGTAATGTATTCAGAGAAAGTATAGTGGTCTCAGAGCGCTATTAAAACCTAAAAGCCCAAGCTTTTCTTTATTGACTCTGATTTATGACTTTACAACAGAATGCAACGGTATGGTCAAATTCCAATGTCATTACTCAAGCTCATGCCTTCAAACACTAAAACTACTATGCCTTCCTCTTAGGGTAGAATCACAGTTCGGTGCATAACCGTTTATCCCTCACTTGTACAAAACAAACCTAGAAAGGTATGAAATTGAGTTAATGAAGCATCACCTTGAAACTGACACACTGGTCATAACATCCCTCTTGGCTTTTTAGCTGATGGCAACACCCCCTCACCAAATTGCATGTTTAAAAATAGAGTTTGACAGCAGCAGAAGAGTTGTAGAGAAATCAGAGCATGGAGCCTTTTTCTTGGTGAACGTGGGTATTACGAAAGGGAAGAAGGTGCCAGTTCTACTCACTTTACACCAGGTTCACAGAAAGGCTAAGTTAGTGGCGTCGACGACACGCCAGTGCTCATCAGCTTTCTACGCGCCGCTTGCTGGAGCTGGATAGCTGGATCCTTTCAAAATGTAATATTATTCAAACACGGCTTATGCTGCACGCATGCTCGGTCAATTGTGTGATATCCAAAACACTATGCAGAAGGACTTTCAAGCAGGCCTGAGTTTTTAATTCCGCCTTTTGATTTATGCACTCTGAATTTATGAAAAACTGCATGGTTATACAATCTTTTTTTACCCCGAAAACTCCCGCTCACATGCATAGACACACATATCCATCTTATTTTGAAGTTCCACTGGAGCGTCTCTAAATGATTCCTGACAAAAGTACCGGGTGGTACTAAGGCATCTTAAAATAAACTGCCCTTTTCCCTCCGTCTCCTCCTGACTGCTGCTGAATTCAAATCACATCTCTCCCCCCTTCCCGAGCTCTGTTGCCTCGGGTTGAGTCTATGACTCATCATAAAAGACGGAGAAAGGTAGATAATCTCATGGCGCACTGAACACTATGCACTCAACATACGTAGAAAGAAAGGAGCAAAGACCAAAGTTCAACAACTGCAGTGAACTGCGGACGATAGTTGGACATCAGGGAGGTTTATTATTCATTTCTGTAGCTGATGAATGACCATTAAGGTGACTTCCAGACTCAAAAAAAAATCTGCCAATTATTTATTACACTTTAGTTCACAATTTCCTTTTCACAACATCAAGGTTAATGACCCAAGTATCAAGTAAATAATTGATGACTGTAGTTTATGATTTATTTAATATATGATAAAGTGAATTCACTCTAAAACACATTTAAGTCAAATCTTATTGAGTATAAAATACAAATCGAGAATAAAAGCATATTGAATAGCATATAAAACCTTTTAAATAGCTGAATCCAACCACTTTTGTAATGTTATGTATGAAGCAATGTAATTCTGCGATAACATTTTAAGACTATAATGAATTAAAAGCTAAATTAATGTAACTATCCTTTAGCAGCAGGAATGCCTAACTGTCTGCCTTTCATCTCCTCTTAATACACCATTAGTTTGGACTCAATTTGGTTAATCAAAATGTGCTCTTCATTAGGATTAGATGTTATACAGAGCATGTTGCATAGTAAATAAACATCAAATACTTGAATTAAATCAACTAACTATAAAATAGAAGCTATTTGCAACCTCTACAGTATATCTGTCTGAAGCAGAGCAAGGCTCATTTGACTTTCATCAAAAATGAACTGGTTATGAACGAATTCCCGCCCAGACTTTGTGTGCTTTGGGATTCTTACATTGTTCTCCAGTGCATCTCCTCGAGACTTAAAAATAAATCTGCTGAAATGAGACTTTTCCTTCTTATTTCTCAAATGTTTGTAAAGGCAGCATCCTATAAACTGCTGCTCTGTCTATGACTGTTTATTCCTCTCATGTGTCTCGTATGGTGGTATATTTGTATCTGATCCAAATCCCAGCAAGTTCTGACTCGTAAATCAAATTATAATCAAACGTAATACACTCTGTGACCTGTGAGCAATGAGCTCAGTGCCGTCTGATTGCAGCTTGTGATGTGTTTACAGTCTAACGGTGCTGATTAAGTGTTGGGAAGGTTGTTCTGCACCAGCCGCAGATAAATGAAAATGGGGAGGTTAGATGGGGCCTGTCATCACCAGCTTTAGCTCTTCGCACACAGAAGAGATATGCCACAGTCAGCAGCTACTGCTTGATCGTGTGACAGTCAATAGCTCTCACACTTTGAAGGATTTCCCTATTAATTGTGGAAAATCTAAATGGTGATCTTTTAACATCGAATAACATGTGACAGTTTGCTGAACCCTTCTCTCAACAATGATTGTCCAGCTTTGCAACTGTTACCAGGCAGTTTAAGCTCTTACCACAGCTCCCAGTGTTAATTGAGATACTTGACATTTGGAGGATAGTGTTTTTGACATTTCCTAAATCAAGACGACCAAAAGTATGTAGTCATTTAAGTGCCTTTTTAACATTTTTTCCAAAAAATGAAGGGAAAAAAACACAACTAATTCCGCCGGAGCCGACAATTTCTACTCATGAAGCCAATTGTTGAAACAGATTTACCTCTGAAATGTATTGGAGTAAAAGTATAAACTAGCAATAAATGAAAATACTCGAGTAAAGTAAAACTATGTCTAAAAAGCACTTGAAATACTTAAGTTCTTAGTTCCACCAGTGTTGGGAATCCACACTATCAACATCAGAATTTCTAAAATCAGTATTGAAAACATTCCGATTCGCCCTAGAACCGTTTTGTGCTTTACAGCAATCTGAACAAGGTCTAAGGAATGCAGGTCTTTCATCAACAATAACATTGTGCCGTGCAGGAAGAAAAAGCTAGACAGGCATATCAACAAAAACTAAGTGGGACGTGCTTAGCAGACAGAAGATTGCAGAATAGCTGGATAGTGCTTTCACAAAGTAATGACATGCGAATATCTTGGCAAAATAATTTAAAAGTCTCTTTTACTTTTCTCAATATCTTCCCAGCAATTATCACAAACTGAAGCATAAATTAAAAGTTATCCCAGAGACATGCCAGCATCCTATATTAATTTTCACCCTTCTAGGCTGTGGAATTGAGACATCCATATTTGATGTCCTTCTTATGTTTTTATAAGAACATCCTCTCTACCAGACCTGCCATTCAAATCATCTCCTCTGGTCTCCACGTGGCACCGAGGAATGCATGGATCCCATTTAATGAACATGTGCAGCAATGAGGGGATGGCTAGCAGCGGTTGAGTCAGGAAATGAATTGTCTAAGTGTCAGCTAACAGCTTTACAATGCCTTTTACCTGATAGCCTGCAGGGGCACAAACCAGGGGCGTCGCCTGGACCTGAAAATATTCGTGGCTTAGCCCACAGTGACGGCGGCCGTGGCGCTACAGTGGAATGTTCTACTGCAACACTCCCCACACGTACACACAGAGAGTACACCCGCGACTCTTACAATGAAGGCTCGATAATCAGCTCACGGCATATAGGCAAGGGTAAAGTGCTATTTCTTTTTTTATGAGTGGGGGGCGGACCTCACCTGCTCTAGGGGGGTCCGGGGGGATGCTCCCCCGGGAAGATTTTTTTTGAAATATTGAAGTTTAAAGCATCAATCTGGTGCACTTTGAGAGCAAAATGAAGAGATCTATGGATACATCTCTCAACACACATTTGAAACAGAACTGTAATCAGATGTTCTTTTTCTTTATGGATATTTTACAAATCACCCCCCTTTTAAACTCTATTCTTGTTTTACTGCCATATAGTATTTCATAACTGTTTTTACTTTATTCTCTTATTTTTTTTATAACTATAATGATCATATGAAAGTGTGCCGTGGAAATAATCTTTTGAATAATTTGTGACCAAACCGTTTGAGACCCACTGAGATAACTTAGACTAAAAGTTAACTATCTAAAACCTCAGAGTCCTTTAGCTCACCTGGGGCCTCATTTATAAAGGGATATACGCTCAAAAAATGGCGTACGACAGTTTCTACGCAATGTTTGCGATTTATAAAATACTAACTTGACGGGAAAACGTGCGGTCCTCCACGCATGCGTACGCACTACGCACAAAAACGGGAGAGACGAGAAACCGCGACACCGTCGCCAGAAGGAAGAATGGAGAGAAATATGTGGAAATAATACCATAAATAAAATGTTACCTCATTTATCATACATGAAGAATTCATTTTCAAACATTGATTAAAGCTAATCTTAAAATGATTTAACAAACGCCTGTTTGAGACTCCTCAGTGCACACAAAAACATAACTTGGAGAAATAAATAAATACGGATATGTTATTTAAAACCACCTCAAATATGTTTTGTTAATGTTATGAAATGTTTTTCTCATAAATGATGCGGGAAGCAGGAGGACAGAATTACGTCTAAACTGACGCCGTTTTGCATTTCTATAGGTTGTAGATACGAGCATGGTTTTATATCATGTTTAATCGTGTTTTATGTCGTTTGCCAAGACTTGATAAGTCGCTCGTAAAACACAGGAGGTATGGAAACTAAGAGCGCCATATGTGGTCAATTGTACAGCTAATATAACACAACACATTAGTTGTATTTCCTTTAACTGGTGGATATAGAGTTGCTGCGGAGGGGGGGGCGGGGTTGAGATGCACAGGATGCTGTGGAGACGCTGCGAACAGCTGATCGACAGCTGGGACACAAACCACCAAATACAAAAACATAATTCAGATCCAGTAGTCATGACTCCACTCCGGAGGGATTCCCCGATCATTTCTTACAGTTTCTCATGCAGGGGGGGGGGTCTCCTGTCCCTGGTACAAACACACTGCCTGAGGAAGGCTATGTGTATTTTTTTTGTCATTAACCTTTTTCGGACCACTTATTTATTTATTTTGGTGACGATCCGACCTCCATGCTGCTACTCTGGTTCAGACTGCATCCACCAAACAATATGATTTATCTCGTCCTCCCCAAAATAACCTAAATCTGACACGGTGTGAGATGTTTTTTTTTAGCTTTTCTGTCGTCATTTCCTGCGATCTTCTCCATGCAGTCAGTCAAAATTAATGAATGAAAGGGCGTTTCTTTGACTATTTATAGGCAAATATGGGCGTTACGTGAAGCCCGCAAAAGCTGCACCGCATTTCGAGTCGGTTGTGATTTATAAAGGGAAACCGGCGTAGGAAGTGCCATACGCACTTTCTTCGCCGGTACGCAATGTTTGGTGAATTGGAAAGTGGCGGAAAATGTATGGACCTATTTTTCGGATTTCTACTACCCAAGCAACCTTCCCACGTCAATCCTACGCACGGCGTTATAAATGAGGCCCCTGAGCCTCTCGGTCTGTCAGGAGAGGACTCTCCTCCAGCTTGTTGTTGAAAAAACAGCTCCTTATGTCCGTTAGTGCAGCTAGCTAACCAGATGCTAACAACACGGTCCCTGCTGGCACCGGTCCCCCTCTCTCCCTCTCTCTCTCTCTCCTCTCTCTCCCTCTCTCTCCTCTCTCTCCCTCTCTTTCTCTCTATCACACTAAATGCACTATTGCCACACACACAGAGAGCCGAGCTTGAATGACACAAGCACACGTTTATTTCCATGCAACTCTCTGATTGGTCTGGTGTCTTGCCTCTGTTGCATTCACTGAACACGGGAAATCATGTGTCATGATGAGGTTCACGTAAAGCACGGTATAAGTAGTATAAGTATAGTATATTGTATATGTATTTAGTATAAGTATTTGTTACGTCCCAACTAGGGGAAGAGGAATGCAACACACACCAGTATGGAATTGGTATTAATTATAAGTGTTTATTTAAAACAGCTGTGAACAAAATGGCAGGCAAGCAGCCTGAAACAACCAAAAGAGCCAAAAGGGCACAGGTTGACAAATAACCAACTAAAGGAGGACTCAAAAAGGGAGTCTTAAGACATACAGGGAAAATACATACTAATATACTAAATAAGGAACGAAACAAAACCTCACTCTAAAAGTGGTACAACTAACACAAATAGTCTATACAAAAACACAGCTAAACTACAGGCAACAGTCACAAATCCTAACTATACTCTAAACACTAACTAAGCTACTCTACACTCTAACTAATCACACAAGTCAAAACCCCAGAACAAAGAGCAAGTAGCGAGAGGCATCTGTCCACCTACAGAGCCTCCAGAATGAGGATTGTCCCCAAGCTTTGTAGTCATCTCCAGCAGGTGTGCGCCGGCTGTGAGCTGCGATTGGAGTGCGTCGGGCCCGGCGTGCTCCAATCGCAATCTTCAGGGGGCGGACCAGGAGATGGGAGCCAATACCGGGAGGGCAACCGCACAGCTCATTTACATAGAACACACAGCTGAAAACACTCAGACGATCAGGAAGGCAGCAGCCGTAACACTCCCCCCCATAAGACACAAACCCACAGGTTTTGTGAACCTAAGCACTCTAACGAAATTCCTAATAACACACATTCATCACAAACTCAACCTGACACACTAACATCACAAACTCAACCTGGACAAGCATCGGCCAACACATTCTCTGAACCCTTTAATGACGGGTGTCTACTACTGTAGTCCCGCACAATCCGAGCCCATTGCAGGAGACGCTGATTGTGCGTGGACACGCTAGGGCAGAATATGAATGGATCGTAACATGTACACATCACAATTGGCCAAAGGCTGGGTCCAACATCAATCTTAGCATGTTGTAGAGCCAACACTAACACTAAGATCCGATACACGAGCTGACGCTCTCGGGTTACCGGGAGTGTCGAGAAGTCTAGAGGCTTGTCTGAGCCGGCGTGTTGCGCCAGTCTCGCGACATCCTCACGAGGAGGAGGGGGAGCCACCATTTCTGGCTTCTCCTCGGACACAGCTTCATCTGAAGGCACAGGCACAATCACAGGATCAGATAATGAAACATAAGTGTCACGTTTACTTGCCTGTGCGGGTGCGTGTGTAGCCAGGCCAATGCCTTTAGGCGGGGATACATTCTGCCGCTGTTCCTTGCGTTTCAGAGCTGCGCAATTGGCGATGACATGTCCAGGTTTATGACAGTAAAAACACTCCCTCTCTTCTCTGTTCACGTTACACACATTTGCTGGCTGAGTAAATGGTGCGGCTGACACACGGCGGGATCTCTCCGTAGAGACAGGGGAAAACACAGTTTTATGCATCAGCACATACTCATCAGCTAACACAGTGGCAGCAGAGAGAGAGTTTACCCTTTGTTTGTTCACGTACTCTGCAATGCGATCAGGCAAACACTTCTTAAACTCCTCCAACATGATCAATTCTCTCAGAGAAGAATAATCGGTAGCATTACATGTAGCAATCCAGTTAGCAAAACACATTCCCTTTTTCCTAGCGAACTCTACGTGCGTTTGATCAGGACTCTTCCTATAGTGTCTAAACTTTTGCCGGTAAGCTTCAGGAACTAATTCGTACACTCTGAGGATGGCAACCTTTACTGAGTCATACTGCAGGCTGTCCTCTAACGTGAGAGCCACAACTGCTTCCCGAGCTTTTCCATGTAATTTGCACGTTACCATCAGAGCCCAAACTTCAACCGGCCACTGCAATGCTGTAGCAATGCTCTCGAATGCGCTAAAATAGGCATCCACCTCAGTCTCACAGAATGTTGGCACTAGCGAAATGTTGTTACTCACGTCAAAGGCAGGTGGAGGAGGTGGAGATGGCAAGTTTCTTCCGGCAGAGTCAAAAGCACCGGATGCGCGCAGTTGGGAGTCTAGCTCCATCTGCCGCACCCGGACTTCCTTATCTGCTTCGATTTTCTTCATTTCCTTATCGGCTTCGATTTTCTTTACCTCCAACTGAAACTGATACTGCCTGTCTTGCTCCCGGTCTTTTGCCTCCAACTGAAGTTGCCTGTCTTGTTGCCTGTCTTTTGCTTCTAACTGAAGTCGGGCGAGGCGGACTTTAAGTTTATTCCCTTCCCGGGAATTTATACTACCAACCGGAGAGGGTGGACATTTACGAGGCGGCCTGAGCAGTGCTTCACACGGCTCGCCCCCCTCGCTGCCACTACCCTCTGGTTTAGCACGGTCATTTGGCACAGTGAGCTCAGCTTGTGCAGGCAGCACCAGAAAACCCCTTTCCACCAACTCATCCACCACCAGAGCCTTTAACTCTTTTTTTAACAATTGTTTTGCCACTGGGAGACCGAAATGTTGCGCTATCTCATATAAGTCGTTTCTACGACACTGAACTAACTGCTCATCAGAAGGACAGACCAAAAACGACTCTAAATCAAAAGTTGCCATACTCAGCTAAAACTGCACACAACCTTACCAATTTGTTTTCAGCTATACAAACCACTTATAACCCCAGGAATTAGTTATTTATCCCGGACGAGCCCCCATGTATGTTACGTCCCAACTAGGGGAAGAGGAATGCAACACACACCAGTATGGAATTGGTATTAATTATAAGTGTTTATTTAAAACAGCTGTGAACAAAATGGCAGGCAAGCAGCCTGAAACAACCAAAAGAGCCAAAAGGGCACAGGTTGACAAATAACCAACTAAAGGAGGACTCAAAAAGGGAGTCTTAAGACATACAGGGAAAATACATACTAATATACTAAATAAGGAACGAAACAAAACCTCACTCTAAAAGTGGTACAACTAACACAAATAGTCTATACAAAAACACAGCTAAACTACAGGCAACAGTCACAAATCCTAACTATACTCTAAACACTAACTAAGCTACTCTACACTCTAACTAATCACACAAGTCAAAACCCCAGAACAAAGAGCAAGTAGCGAGAGGCATCTGTCCACCTACAGAGCCTCCAGAATGAGGATTGTCCCCAAGCTTTGTAGTCATCTCCAGCAGGTGTGCGCCGGCTGTGAGCTGCGATTGGAGTGCGTCGGGCCCGGCGTGCTCCAATCGCAATCTTCAGGAGGCGGACCAGGAGATGGGAGCCAATACCGGGAGGGCAACCGCACAGCTCATTTACATAGAACACACAGCTGAAAACACTCAGACGATCAGGAAGGCAGCAGCCGTAACAGTATTATATTATTGAGGGAGAATTGTCTGGGGCTAAAGAAAAAACATTCGGGGCTAAAGCCCCAAATGCCCAGGCCAGGCGACGCCACTGGCACTAACAGTCAGCGTCTGCACAAATGGAGCATCAGTTGTTAATGTTGACATCCGACATGTTAACAGAGTGTTCAATTATAGGTTGGTCTCTGCTTCTGTTTCTTTCTAAATAGACACCTACCTTATGCAGAAATAAGAAAAAAGTCTGTCACTCAGGGCAGTATTCATTACACTATATATAATCCAGGGGGCGGTATTGCGCCTAAAAGCTGTTAAAGCCAATGCCAGCCGCCCTTAAACAACAAATGAAGAACAACAAGAAGAAAACACAACAAAACGAACAAAATACAAGAAGAAGAAAAGTTAGTATGGCGATTTCAGATAACACACTGTGACCGTTTCTCAATCTCGAGGATACTGGCCTCCAAGCCAATAGAGTGGCGAAGTCACGCCAATCTACTTCCGGTCCATGGGACCTTATTTCGGAAAAATAATGTATTGAAGTCAATGGAGAAAGAAAACGTATCTTTCGATCCCGTTTGAATTGTGCCATGAATGATGATGATGTTTGTCAATCTTAAAAAATAATTTCCATGTCAAAAAAGTCACAGTTTGTCATAAGACTATGGAAAGATATATGCAACTAGAAAGACTACAAATCCCAGAGTTGCGCAAGTGAGTTCACAATGTTTTTCCTCCACTAAGAGATAGCTAAGATCAGCGCCATCAGCCCCACCCTCGGGCTTCCTTCCGGTATAAATAGGAAGGAGGCCCGACAATCTGCTCCCTCTTTTCTTCAGCAAACCACGGCAGTTACTGAAGCACAGAACCATTAATCATTGTGAGCAACAACTGCATCCGAGGTTGTCCCTCATGTGGCTCAGGATATATCATGAGCTATGACCAGTACGCAATGTGCAAATCCTGCCTGGGGCCAGAGCACGCGGACGCGGCTCTCAGCCAGCAGGTCGCTTGCTCACATTGTGCCCGTCTCTCATCAGCCGACAGGAAGCGAAGAGCAGACGCTCTAGCTGCTGCGGCAGAGGAGGACGATTGGCCCGTCCAGCACGTGGACGGCAGCATGTCCCTGGAGCCGAGTGCCGGGCAGGAGTCGGACGACTCCTACCCCGTCTCCCTCCATGGTTCACCGTTCGGTTCTCCCCTCCCTCCTCTCCCCCGAACGGGGGAGACAGAGTCGGAGCAGGGGGCTGGTTTGGCGGCCGAGCACGCGGTCCCCTTCTGCGTGTGGAGGCCCCCGCGCAGCCCTTTCGGTCCAAGCCCACCTTGGGTTGCCTCACGCACTGCAGCGGCCTTTAACCTGTCGGTTAATAGCCAGCAGGGCTCGTTGCTAAAGCCTGGTTTTAACCTGTCGGTTAATACATTTCAGAGCGCGTTAATTAAGCCGACTGCCACTAATCTGTTGATTAGTAGACAGCAGGGCTCGCTGCAGAAGCCTGCTGTTTTTAACCTATTGGTTAATAAACTACAGAGCTCGCGGCATTCCTCTGTCCGAGATACGCCTCCTACACACGGTCATAATAACCCACGAGCACCGTTATAATGCCTCGTGTGGACAGCATGCACACACCTCTCATCCCCTGGACGTGTACGCGCCTCATGAGGAGAGACGGAGTGAAATGCAGCGTGTGGAATCTCCCTCGCAGCCCTTTTGCCTCACGGGCAGCGGCCGCGATGGTGTGGCTCGTCACCATGACGACCATTACGGCACATCACAGAGAAGCCACTCCCCCCCAGCAGTTCCATGGGATACAATAAACACTCCTGTCATCCCAGGAACAGTGTCTTGCGCGGTTTTTACTTTTCTAAATCTCGGAAAAAAACGGGGGAGTCGCCCCGTTGCTGTACAATCAATGTGTTGATTCGCACATACAACAGGCCACGGCTATGGAAGCAACCTCAATCGCCAGGGAGGAGTACGATCTGCGCAGCTTCTGAACGCATCCAGGCAGCTGCTGTTCTGGGCGCGCACACACGTTGCTCTCATCAGAGCAATGTATATTCCCGGCGAATTGAACAGAGGGGCTCGCTGAGCGCAGCAGCTGTGTTATGTGAGGAGTACGGAGACTCAGACCTGTGTCACGCGCACTGGCGCCTCAGTGGGATTTGGCTTTGGTGTTACGCGCACTAAAGCAAAGCCCCATTTGAACCTTTGGATCAGGTTCCCCTTAAACTGTTGTCAGCCAAAGTAGTATTACTTGTGGCTCTATCAGCGAAAAGGGTGAGTGATTTGTCTGCTCTCTCTGTGGCTCCGTCATGCCTCCGGATCCAAGGAGATGGCAGTTCAGCTGTTTTACGCCCTAACCCGGCTTTTATGCCAAAGGTCATCACAAGCTCTTTAGAGTCATGAGTGATCACCTTGGATGGCTTCTTTCCCCCTCCTCACAGGTCGGAGGAAGAAGCCGCGTCTCATTTCTTCTGTCCTGTGCGTGCGCTGTCCTGCTAGTGGCGCGCACGGCTGCCTTGCGCCATTCTCAACGCCTGTTTGTGTATTATAGAGAGCGCTCGATCGGGCAGCCTCTGTCTGCACAACGGCTGTCACACTGGCTGTGTGAAGCTGTGTCACAGGCATATGTCTCCTCATGGGGTGGATCCCCCGGAGAACATCAATGCGCACTCCACCAGAGGAATGTCGTCCTCCTCCACGGCTTTGCACGGAGGAATATCAGTGGAAGACATTTGCACTGCTGCATCTTGGCCTCCCCCCTGTTCATTTATTCAATTGTATTTAAGGGATGTGTCCCATTCCTCTCTGACACACCCTGTACGGAGTGTCTTGTCAGAGTGAGTGACGTCAGGGATCCAGCTGGGCGCTCTCCTGTCTAACACGCAGAGAGCTGCTGTTCCCCTTCTATGATCGCTTGGCAAGGTGGGACCTTCGTCTCCACTTTCTCACAGCGGCTGGGTATGTATTGTTCCCAGCCTTCATCCCTTCAGGGAAGATAGGCATGTTTTGCTATGTTCCAGGGACGGAGATGCGCCATTACGCATGGCACAACAGGCATGGGGTGTTATTGAGCAGGTGTGTCTGTGCTTCTAGTGCCGGGTGGACCCAGTGGGGCGCAGACTAAATCATGCTTCGCCCTTAACCCAATAGCGATAGCCTTAGAGGGCAAAGCCATATACGAAATAAAACTATAGTTACCTACTGTAACTCCAGCTTCTATGAGTAAATGGCGTAGCCTTCTAAGTGCTGGGCCCCACTGGCTCTACGAATAGCCGAAGAAAAGTTATTTTGTATGGGAGCAGATTGTCGGGCCTCCTTCCTATTTATACCAGAAGGAAGCCCGAGGGTAGGGCCCACCTTGCGGGTGGGCGTGGACTACAAGTGTTTCAGTGCTGCGCGGGGGCGCAGGGGGATTACCCAATAGCGATAGCCTTAGAGGGCTACGCCATTTACTCATAGAAGCTGGAGTTACAGTAGGTAACTACAGTTCTTTCGCTTCCCGTCTGATGAAAGGACCAGGAGTGGCTGGATCAAGCTAGCTACCTAGCTAGTAGCTAGCACGTTAGTTAGCATTCATTACAGCCTTGTCATTTTTATTAGCCTTAATATGAAGTAAAATTAAGTAACCCAAAATGTTAAACAGTAAGGGTATTAGTCATATTTCGTGAACCCTTTGAAGAGTACTGTCACCGGTGTGATCATTCTATAATACACAATTTAAACCCGGGGGAGAAATGCTAACGCTAGCATCGGCAATCGCCGATCTGTTCTACTTCATGCTATCTGCACAAATGATTGACATTAAACATTAAAAAGACCAGGCAGTTCAGAGAGAATCAAAGGAAGGCAGGCCGGCAGCTTGTAATGCCATTCTTCTGGACGTGTTTCATTGTGGTGATTGTGAGGGTAGTCAATCGTTTTGTTGACAAGACAGTAGTGACGGCCATCTTGGTGACGTGTGTTGTTCTGCTAGACCAGAGATGTAGTTCATTGAGCGTTTCACACAAACAAATGTGTTACTTCACAGTTTTACGACACATTTTTTTTTGTTGACTTGCAAAATTATCTTTCAAATTGACAAACATCATATGTATAATTCGTGGCACAACTCAAACGGGATCGAAAGATAATCTTTTTCTCTCCATTGACTTCAATACATAATTTTTTCGAAATAAGGTCCCATGGAGGTCCACCGGAAGGGGAGGGACTTCGCAACTCTATATTTCAAGGATGCTACGTCATCAAGTGGCGCAGCAGGACCGTTCCTATGTCCAGCATACTTGGAATCCCACCGAGGCCGCGTCCTTGGTTTGGGGAGAATTTCGAGGCTGCACATGGGTAGACTTTGCATCCTTAAAATCCCCACAATGCTTTGCGCACGGACCAATTTCAAAAACCCTGATGGCTGAACCGACGCAGCACGCATTTAAATGTAAGTATGTAGTGGCGTAGAACATGTGTTGGTAAATATTTGTTATCACCAAAAATGTGTTCCGTGAAAGTAAAGCAAGTTCATAATTAGATAGACATCGTGAGGTATTTATTTTCGGTACAGTTTATGTTGAAACCGTTTGAGAGAGTGTCACACTTGTTAGCCTGTTCCATTCTTCTTCGTTTTCCGAAGTCGTGGCTTGGAAGTATACTTGCTTCGTTTCTGAAGGAAGTGACTTGGAAGTACGCGACTACCAAGCCAGCATCCTCGAGATTGAGAAACAGCCTGTGGGTGTTTCTCAATCTCGAGTACGCTTGCTTGGTAGCACATGTCTTCCGAGCGTCTTGCTTCAGAAGCGAGGCAAGAATACTTCCTGGCATTCGGAAAACGAAGAGTGGAACAGACTAACAGGTGTGCAGGTGTTTATCATATGAGAGGCCCCGCCTTACATTTTCCGCCACAGATTTGGGGAAATTGGTCCATGTGCAAAGCCTTGTGGGGATGTTAAGACCGGAGTCTACACATGTGCAGCCTCAAAATGTCTCGCTACGAAGTACGCCGGGCTCGGTAGAATTCCAAGTATGCTGGACATTGGAACAGCACTTTGGCGGCACTCGATGACGTAGTATGCTTGAAATAGTGGCAGCTTTACTGGAGATTGAGAAACACAGAGGCTGCACATGTGTAGACTCCGCGGTCTTTTGCCAATCACCGGAGCCCGGCAAAAGACAGCAGTTGAACAGCTTATCCCCGCTGTTTTTAAGAAGCCAATAAACATGAAAGCCGAGAGACCAAAAATAAATAACAGAAGCTATTGGCATATATATTTAAATTGCTATGCGGCCTTGAAACACTTTCTTATCATTTATTATGTAATATTTTCAAGACATTCTTTTTAGTTTTACAGCTTGATGAAACCTTTTTGTTTGACATCAGCCATTATAGATAATACGGCCATCTGAGTGTGTGTGGTACTGTTTGTGGTTTGTTTTTAACTTTGTAATACAGTTAATGATTCAAAATGTTAGAGTTCCATATTTGTATACTGAAACTTGCACTACGGTTAAAAAAGAAATAACAACACACCTGGAATAATGCATATGGGACTTTCTTTCTTTCCTTTTTTGTTGTTGTACCGAACCGTGACCCCCAAACCGAGGTACATAGCAAACCGTGAATTCTGTGAACCGTTACACCCTAGTAGCAGCTGCTTCCAGGTTTAATTATGTGTGCAGATTTCTTGTTAGTTGCTTACGTTGATCCTTTGTTTTCTCCATTGTAGTTCACTGGAACAATCTTGTTGTTTACTACATAACAAGGAAAATGAAAAAGATTGTGAAATTATGCAATAGCAAGGGACATTATCAAAAGCTTAGCACACTATTGTGTCAAAAATCTTTTGGAACTGAGAACTTGATTAAGTGATCAATCCAAATGTCAGAAAAAGTTTTCTGGATAAAAATACTGAAGGACAGGGTTTTCATGCTGATTATGAACACACAGTAAACTTGCATCAATTAGATGGAAGTACAGTATGAACAGTGGCTGTCACCCACACAGTCAGTGTGTCCCTGACAGTGGTTTAACAAGGCCTGATAAATGAGGTGTGCTCTGACCCTAGAGAGACACTAAAGGCAGTGCACTGAAACCAACAAGGCTTTATGGCCGCTGTTAAAGCAGTAAAGATGATTTTCATTTTCACAAGAGAATCCATTGGCCAAATAAGTCTTTCCCCAAAAGATCATAACAGTTAGATTTGTATTGTCTAATGTCCATAAGCCTCATGTCAACTATTTATACTTGCTGCCAGCATGAAAACGAGCTGCAGTAAGCCATCCAGGGGTCGCCTTGTGTTGCCATCTGGGTGTATGGAAAGTGCATGTGACAACTGCAGGCACAGCTGGTCCTGCCAGTGGGAAATATTTATATGAAGTATGGCTGTAGAGAACCTGTCTACAAGCAAGAGCACTTATTTTTAGCAAAAAAATCTCCGCAGATCCTTATCTTGATGTGTTTCTCTAGTGTTTACCTACCATGGCTGTGAATTTGATGGATATGGATTTGTGGTTGAACATGAAATAGTTGATATCACTACTGTAGTGTGAGATAATTGGTTTGCAGGAAAAGGAATTGGGGGTGTGAATTCCTGCTCAAAACAAGGTGACATACTGTATTTGTGTTTGATTAGCTCAGAGGGGGATTCCCTTATTATTGAAGTAACACTTGTTTTCTTGCATCACAGCTCTGCTGACACAATCTAAACATCTTGCAACACCCAAGTTATTCATGTAGAAAAGTGACTTTGAATTTCCTTTCAAACAACTCCAGGGGGTGTTAACTTTCATTTTCTTTAAGCTCCAGTTTAGATTCAGCCTAAAAAAGTAGTTGGTGGTTATGTACAGTTGGACATATTTCCCTGATCAAACCGTTTGAAAACAGTTTGAAATGCTATATCCCACAGTGATAGGAAGTGTCCTCTGAAGTTCCATTAGATCACGTACACCACGTTGCCAGCACAGATAGCTCTGTCGTTCTTTGAGTTGGCTCGTGACTGCAGGTCCTGGGCCGTTTCTCAATGTCGAGTAAAGCTGCTGCAGAGCGACTATTTCAAGTATACTACGTCATCGAGTGGCCATCCCTCTGAGGGTCATTCGGAGTTCAATGTCACGCAGAGGTAGAAGAAACATGCAAGACACAAGCGATATGACCCATACCTGTTAACCTGTCAAGAGGAGATGCTATCAAAGCCTGTGGTATTTGGCTGCATCAGCTCTTTGTCAAACAATTGAGATAACATCCAACGTTTTGCTGATAGGACGTTTAAATTGAACTTGCATGACAGCTGGATTTGCATGATATCATGAGATCACAAAAAAATCCATGTTGTCAACTTTAAGTGCTAGTCTGAACCACAGTGATTCAGAACAATGAGCGTCATGGGAAGAGCTACTGGCATCTTCGGCCATGGTTTAGGTGTGTGAAATGACACTATTGGTGTACCGGTAAATGGATGTGTAGATGAGTATTTGTGCAGATGGGTTAATGTGTACTGTGAAGCTATAGATGGGTATATTTTGGCTGAGAATATTTGTAGATGGTATATGCATTGATGGGTATATGGGAAAATTGTTATATGGGTGCATGCGCAGATATGTATATGGGTAGTGTACTGTAAGTGGGTTGATCAATGTGGGTTGGCTAGATAATAGATAGGTGTATGCGTTGATGGGTATATGAGAAGAATGGTATGAGTGCTTGAACAGATATGTGCAGATAAGTTCATGGGTATATTGCTGCATGCGCAGATGTTTGTTCTAAATGTGTATGATTATTATTTTATTTTTTTATAGATTCTTTGATGCGTTGATGGCTAAATTGGATATATTGGCATTTGTGTAGCTGGATATATGCATAGATGGGCATAGGTGTATGCATCAGTGAGTATATTCGTAGAAAGGTGTATGGGTAGAAGTTGATTGTAGATGGACATTTAGGTAGTTGGGTATAGTGGTATTGTTTATGCAGTGTTATTGTTGTTTATTTAAGGGTCCCCATTTGAAGCACAGGGATTGTTCTCAATACCTCCTGGTTCCTGTAAGCCAAAGTGAAAGTAAAACAATACAAAAATAGATCAGAAAAAATATAAATAAACACAGACACACAGGCATTCACCCTGTGATTACATGCAGTGTCTTGTGTATAATTGCAATCAACATCTTTTCATTAGGAGTCAGCAGAATCCCAGGCTCTCCTCTCTCATATTGGAAATTAATTAAGCTTGACAGAGGTGTCTTATCATATTGGGCTGCTTCCATACAATATACAACAAAAGGGACACTCTTCATCCGGCCTTATTGTCCTTGACATGTTTGACATTTGAAACCAACATATAGTCCGGTGTAGTCATCCCAGTTGCATAATGTCCACTCCCAGGCTGAAAGCCCAAGGGCACATGGCCACAATTATCATGAAAGGTCATTTAGTATAGCAGAATACGATGCATCCAATCCGGTGCATGCATAATTCAGGAGCTCGGGGGTAGAATGTATTTTCTCGTAGATTCTGTAAGTGGTCAGATATCGGACAACTTATTAAGCCCCTTTCTGGAATAGTATTGAAGCAAATTAAATAACCTTCTTGTTAAGTGGTAGAGGAGAGATCTGCTGCTGTGCTAAGGGCAAATGTCTTTCGTGTTGAATCAGAATTGTCTGAATCAGATGGGGGAAGGACGCAGTAACTGCCTGACTCATAGAAGTGTAATGAGTCCTGAAACCCAGAAATGACTTGGCATTTTGCCGGTTCCCTCGACTCGAGTCAATGGTTTTTTAAACGTGTGGTGAGACGTCTGAAAAACTTATTTGTGGTTAACGCAAATATTTTCATATTTCAGCTTCTATGTGTCATAATACACGGCGGTGACTACTACTAAACGTCATCACGCCAACACAAGTCCTTATTTAATTAGCGAAACAATGCGACCTAGATGTAGTTTGTTTATAGCGTTACGTTAGATTATTATTCCTGCCAGTTGCAAAATGTGGCCTTTATCTTGCTGAACCAAACGTGATGAGTATCATAAATGTGTGTAGATCACAACGTTTCTTTTTTTGTTGCAATATACCAAAATCGATTGAGGATATCACATTACATTTTGTCGAGGGACTCCTAGCCATGCTAACTACAAACATAAGTAATCGCTGCACCACTCTATGGTATTCAAGGTTATTTTGCCCAAAATATTCACCCCATTGTGTCAATACTGACAATATTGAGTTCTGCCTCTAGTTAGTGTTATATGCCTCAGCATTGGGGAAACCACACATCTACTGAATAAACACTTCAAGTACATTTGAACCTCCTCTCCTTTGGTGGAAGTTGGAAACAACATCCTCGGTCTGTAAAGTCTACTGTTTTCCGGACCAACTTATACTGAATTAATGGACTTAATCCTCGGAAGAAATGGAGGAATTTAAAGCTTTATCTGCTCCTTAAAATCAATTGTCTGTTGAAATTTTATTGAGGCTCTTGAGCTCAGCGGGAAACACAGCAAATGCTAATGTAATGTGTTTGTGTGTGTCTGAAATAGATTATTTTTTAATTATTAAATGATTTCTGCCTCTAATGAAGATTCATCTCTTGGTGTACCTGTGCCACTTGCAGAGGTGTGTGTGTGTGTGTGTGTGTGTGTGTGTGTGTGTGTGTGTGTGTGTGTGTGTGTGTGTGTGTGTGTGTGTGTGTGTGTGTGTGTGTGTGTGTGTGTGTGTGTGTGTGTGTGTGTGTGTGTGTGTGTGTGTGTGTGTGTGTGTGTGTGTGTGTGTGTGTGTGTGTGTGTGTGTGTGTGTGTGTGTGTGTGTGTGTGTGTGTGTGTGGTGGGTGCTCTGCTCTGCGAAGAGGGAATCCAGGCAGAATGTGTGAGAGCAGAAGTGCACACACAGACAGCTTTTACTCCACAAATAAGTAAAACGATCTATAGAAAGGATGGGATTCTTCACCCCTGAGATTTTTATGTCTCTGTGCTGTCTGCTATAAATGTCAAAACAATTCCCTTTTTTCCAGATTAGCCCAGGGACACATGCAGCAATGTGTGTGTGCTCTGTAAAATGGACAGAGCTTTGTTGTCTTCATTTAGGGCTGTCAAACAGCTGCAGAACCATGGAGAGAATGCATCATTTCTTTGTCTGTGTGTTTTGTTATTTTTGATATGACAAGTGGTCAAAAGGTGCCATCTCTAATGGGTTATGACTGGGTCCTCTTCAGCACACATTGAAGCTTGTTAAAGATGCACACGTTTTTGTAGGGGCCTTATTATGCTCACTTTCAGGTTATTTTTGTCTCTCCTGGGACATGTCTCCATTCTTTAATGTTCAAAAAGTTCTTTATTTTTCTCATACTGTCTGTGCTGCAGCACCTCTTTTCACCCTCTGTCTGAAACTAGAGCCCAGTCTGCTCTGATTGGTTATCTGGCCGGCTCTGTCGTGGTTGCTAAAGCTCTTAGAGAAGTCCCGCCCCTTAGCCTACCCCTTGGAGCGCTTGCCAATAGCAGCGTGACTGTTATGCAGTGATGTCACATTGTCGCTGAAGTAAACAAAGGAGCCCAATTGGGGTGTTTCTTAGGGAGTGTGTGGGAGAGAAACTCCCTCTGGAGGGAACACAGGGATGTTAGCCTTTGCAGACCATTTACATGCACAAAAACCTATAGAACACACTACAGGAAAGGGGAACCCACAGGACGTTCACCTGAAAGAGGTTAAAGGGGGTACAATTTTGTGGAAATTCAGGCATGTTTCCGAACACAAATGTTTCGTTATGCATACTAAATGACTAACCTTAATTTGTGTCAGAGATAAACACTGTTGACTTGTTGGCTTCTGTTGCTTACATAAGCATTGTTTTTTTTTTTTTTTTTTTTTTAAATGTACGCTTCAAGTATTAACCTTGTTTTCCATCATGATGTAATCCCTTTCTAAATATAACTCTGACAAGATGATTAGGAGGTCTGATAATACATTTTGATGCAGAATAAAACTATTTATGTAACGCTCCTCCCCCTGCTCTTCTCCAGGCCTTTCTGATTAAAAGCCCATTCTGCGCTGCTCCCTCATCAAAGGCTTTACTCTATTCATCACACAGAGAGATGGAGATAAACTCTGTGTGCCTGTTGCCAAGAGGATGTATTCTAACGTTTACACTATATGCTCTCTTTCGTTAACAAATGTTGTCCCTAACATTAATACAGACCTCTTTCTTTTTACAATTTTGAAGGAGAGGCATTTAAAGTTGAATTAACAGAAAAAACTGTTTACATGCTTTTATAACTGCCTTGCCTAACAATTTAGCGTGCGGAATAACAAGAGAACGCTGTGTTCTAATGTTAAAAAGTCCCTATGCTTTTTTGTTTTTGTTTTTCCCTACAGTTAGTTTATATAGGTTTTGATGTATGTAAATGGTCTGCAAAGGATGAAATCCCAAAGTTCCCTCCAGAGGGAGTTTCACAACAGAGCCAGCCAGCTAACCATCAGAGCAGACAGGGCCCTGGTTTCAGGACAGAGGGTGAAAAAAGCTGCTGCAGACAACATTAAGCATGGAAACATGCATTAAGAATGAAAAGATGTCCTGTTTAACACATACAAATCCAAAACGTATAGAGGCTAAAAGGAGAGGGTTGTTATGTCATATATACTCCTCAAAAAAAGTTTGGAAACGTTATTTCGGTCGATTATTCCTCCCCTTTAATAATACCAATTGGTATTGTATTTAATGTCGTTCGAAAGCCCGATTAGTCACCTTTACAATGAGGTACAACTTGTAAGGATCGTGCATTCGTGGAATGAGCAACACAGCTACCGTTCGGACCCAAACAAATGTGCCAAAATCCCATGCAATATTCTTCTGTTGGTATTTACCTTGTAAACGTAACCTTTTTTGTACACGGAGGGTCGAAACATAGCCTTTTTTATTAGTATTTATCCGTCAGACCACACAGAAAAATATGATCCAGTACTTCTGTTGATTATTGGTCACCAGCAGTGGCCGCCCCTGGCCCCAAGTGACATTGTGAGATCAGGCCCCCCCCCCCCCCCCCCCCCAACCGACAGGAGTGAAAAAAAAAAGGTAAATATGCATGTATGTCGTTCAGTATGCGTTTACAGGTGCATACGTCTGCATTTCCTGCCAAATACTAGCCTCAAAAAGATTAAAATATATTTAATGCAAATAAACTACTTCTACTAATAATCATAATCAATTCAATAATATGAATACTATATTATATTATTATAATATAGTTGTAATATAGTCAAGACAAAACATGCTTATTACATGCTCAAAAACTGATATTTCTTAATCTGTATTCAAATGTAGTTCCCTCTGTCAGCAATGTATCAAAAATACACACAC